>NC_053434.1:81854305-82218931 GCF_007990345.1 Gossypium hirsutum | reverse complement strand
GTTACTAACACCTAACCAGGCCTATTATCTGCATAGTTCAGATTTGTGTGATTAAACTATTTCAAACCTAACACGTCCCTTGTGACAGCCTAAAGTGACCCTAGTCAGAAAGCGGTCTCGGGACCGCTAGACCGAGTCACCAATTATTGAATGTGATAATTATTGCCTAAAATATGTGAATATAAATGTGTGAAAGTTTTAAGCTTCGATTTAGTTAATTGCATGTGAATTTAGTTGATAGGACTTATGTGAGAAAATTTAGAAATGTGCTAGGCAAATGCAAGTGGCCTAATAGTGCATGTAATCAAAGGGGTGGACTTGCATGTCAATTTCCCCCCATTTAAGTACTAGTGGCCGGCCATGACAAGGGATGATGGGCAAAACATGTCATGAAACATGTTGTGTTAATGGAAAAATAAAATAAGAAGCATAGGCAATAAACTAATAAGAAATTGAAGGAAGAAACAAAGAAAAAAATGTGTTCATCATTCTCATGCATGACCGAAAAAAAAAAAAGGGAAAGGCTTCATACTTTAGTTCTTCTTAGCCGTGTAGAAGGGGGAAAAGGGGAAAAAAAAAGAGAACAAAAAGTCTTTCTCATTTTGTTCTTCTTGGCTGATTGTGAAGAGGAAGTAGGGAGGGAGGCATTCGGTCATCCTAGGCTAATAGCAAGGTAAGAATTTTATATTAGTTCATGAAGTTTTGGTTAATCTTGAGTAAGATATCAAACTACTTTTGTAACCCATGTAGAAATTTTGATTTGTGTTATGGACTAGGGCTTTCGGCTATGGTATTTGACAATGGTGAATTTTGTTGTTCCATGTTAAATTTAGATGAGAAAGATAGATGAGTGTTTAAACTATACAAATAATCATATGTGAGAATGGGTGCTAAAGGGAAAGAAATTGGCTACTTATTATGTACCAAGGCCGAATGTGTACTTGGTAAAGGAGGGGTTGTTATGAACATTAGGTCATGTCCTAGTGAATGGATGAATTGATAATCATTGTGTATGAAGATTTGCTTTACTATGTTTTGTTAGCAAGATGAGAAACGAGTTAAGATGGTCTTGGTGTAATTACCAAATGCATGTTTAAGGAATTGGTTAAGTACATTGTTATTAAATGCTTATTGTTGAGGAGTTTTGAGTTGGTTATAAATTGGGTTTAGTGTTCGAGGAACATTGGTTTGGACACCTAGTGCCGAATGTGTTCAAACGCAACTTACCAAGTGCATAAATATGATAATGCTATGATGGTAGACTTAATTGGAATTCGGCATTTAAGTGATGCTTTGGTCTTGTGTTGGTTAGGGACAAAATGTATGTTATGAGGAACTAAATGATGTATATGAATTCGAAAATGCAAGGTATTAAGCTAGTCCTATTATTCGGTGGTGCATGAGTAGAGCACATGTATAATGCTTGAATAACTAGTCAATAAAATTATTCGCACCTAATTGTATAATATGAATGTATTTAATCGAATAGTTAAATTGATAAATTATTAAATAAGCTCTATCTGTTTGAATTAAGTTCAAGAGCTTAGAGGACCAAAGTTGGATAAGGGGAAGGAAAAAGTGATCGAATAACCGTCGAAACCGTTCGAAACCGAGGTAAGTCTTCGGGTAATGACCCTACTTGAATTATATTGAAATGATTAGTCATACTATGATGGATAGCCGAATGTGCATAGAGACTATGTTATAAAGCCAATTGAAATCATGCTCTTTGTGTGTGGCTATTGAGCCGAAATTGGAAAGGTTTAATAAATGTTTTGTGTTTGAGCCTTAGTAACGAAAATGAAATATGGATGTGTCATGATTATTGATATATGTGTGCATGAGCATTTGAATGATATCCGGGCTAAGACCCGAAGGCATTTGTGCGAGTTGATATATCCGGGCTAAGACCCGAAGGCATTTGTGCGAGTTGCTATACCCGGGTTAAGATCCGAAGGCAATTGTGCTTGTGGTTATATCCGGCTAAATTCCGAAGAAACTTGGGTTTGAAGGTGAGCGTTTTGTGCCGTAATAAATTCAATTAATACGCTCGAAAAACCCAAACGATAAGGTATGTTTGCATGTGCATCGGAAAAGTCGATTCATTTTAAATAGTATTCGTTCAATCGACTAACGAACTTTCGGCTTTTAGATAGGTTGATACCTTGTGTGTGTATATGTTGATGAAGTGTGAAGTAAGTATGATTATGAGAATGTGTATTAATAAAGTGATTCATTTAGCTATGTGAATGTAATACTTTAGTCAAAGCCGATTTCATTACTTGAAACTTACTAAGCTTTAAAATGCTTACCCCGTTGCTTTGGCTCTCTGTTTTATAGATTTGTTCGTTAGCTATCGGATTCGGGATCATCGAAGTCGAAGTCATCCACACTATCAAAGCCCTTTTGGTACTCTTTTAGTTGAACTCTGGATATGGCATGTATAGGACTACCCTTTGTTGTTTTTCAAGTACTTTTTGTGATGTATGTGTGTACAGCCATGCGAAAATGGCTCGTAGAAGTGGAGTATGGCATTAGACCATTTGTGTTTATGCATATATATATGGTTTCATGATGTGACTATGGACTGGAATGGAAGTGTTGGGCAAATGATCAGCCATTGGAATGGCTAAATATGATCATATGTGGACCTATGTATGACAAAACTCTAGTTGGTCCATGGTAACCACGAAATAGGTAAAGTTTACCTTGAAAACAGATGCTGACAGCAGCAGTGGTGTGGATTTGAAAAATCACTAAAATTTGTAGGAATGGAATTAAATAGTGAATAAATTATGTAATCGAACCTTGATGAATCTATTTTCATATGAAAGTAACGAAACGATCATATGAACAGTATATTAAGAGATATTAAAGTTCTCGTGAAACAGGCCCAGAACGGTTTCTGGATCCCCTATTTCGACTTTGAAAATTTACCATAAATTATCCAGAGACAATTAGAAGTCATGCCTTATATTTATAGATTCCCTTTGAGTCTAGTTTCATTAGAAAGAAACGGAATGAGTATTGAAGCTCTGTACAGGAGTATCCAAGCGTAATACGTGAAGGTCAGAGTAGTCAAACCCAGAATCAGGGGAGACTTTAACTAATAAACTGTACCAATTGGCCTGACCAAAAATTCTAGAAATAAATCCACAGATGATATATGAGTCTAATTTCAGGTAAAATTTACGGAATCAGTTTTCGAGTTTTGGAACTCGGATATGATTTTTAAGGCGACAGTGATGCGGTTAGCCAGCCTGTCTGGAATTTTTTTTCAAATGGACTGTGAAAACAAAGTAATTAAGTCTGTTAGCACACGCGTTCGACTCCGGCAACGGTCTCGGGTACGGGGTGTTACAATTTTATTGGTATCAGAGCTACGGTTTAGTCGATTCCAGGACTACCGTAATACGTTCGGTCTAGCTATACATGCCATTATGTGATTAATTGATAGTGTGGTGATTTCTGACATTTGAATTTGTGTTTATTTATAGTAATGGATCCCGATCCCAACCGAGCGATAGCTGATGATGTGGAGAGTGTGGCGCCTGCTCCCCACAAGGGACAGCACCGGTGGACTCTCAACCTATTGCTAGCAATCCGAATGATGAGGCTAGGCAAGCTTTTTATAGCGTGATGAATGATTGGTTCAACCAATACATTCGAACTAATACGGCTGTTCCACAACCTCCATTCCAGACTAATACAACCCCGCACCTACAATACCTCCGGTAACTGACCAAATAAGGTCAAATAAGCCCCCAGTTGACAGAATCTGAAAACATGGGGCTACTGAATTTAAAGCTACGGATAGCGACGATGCCGGGCAAGCTGAATTTTGGTTGGACAACACTATCCGGGTACTCGATGAGCTATCTTGTACACCCGATGAATGCCTAAAGTGTACTATCTCCTTGCTACGCGATTCTGCCTACTATTGGTGGAGTACTCTGACTTCTGTTGTGCCCCGAGAGCAAGTAACTTGGGAGTTTTTCCAAACTGAGTTTCGGAAAAAGTATATCAGTCAGAGATTTGTTGATCAAAAATGGAAGGAATTTCTTGAGCTTAAGCAAGGTTCTATGTCAGTTACTGATTACGAGCGAAAATTTGTTAGACTTAGTAGATACGCTCAGGAATGTGTTTCGTCCAAGGCTATCATGTGTAAACGCTTCGAGGATGGGCTGAATGAAGATATAAAAATGTTCGTTGGCATTCTTGAAATACGAGAGTTCGTAGTACTTGTCGAGCGAGCTTGTAAAGCGAAGAGCTTAGAAAAGAAAAACAAAAAGTTGATGTGGGAACTGGAGAGTTTCGTAAAAGATCCTCGGGAAAGTCTCTTCAACAGGCATCGAAGAAATTTCGAGATGATGTGGGCCGGTCTAGAGGCACTTCGGGCCTTTTTAGACGAGATCGTGATCGACCCCTATGGGTACACGAGGCACTTCGGTCGCCAGTGTTGGGAATGAACGTCGAGACAGAACGGAGTGTCAGCATTGTGGTAAATGGCATTCGGGGAGCTGTAGGTTCCATGACCGCTCCTGATAAAAGTGTAGATCAGCTGACCACTTTATCAAGGATTGCCCGAGGTTGCCTGAACAAAATGTAAGTCGGAGTGGGAAACCAGGTGCTACTACTGCTCGGGGTAGACCGTCTAGAAACACGGGCAATGCTAGTGGCGGTCAGAGAGGTCTAGAGATGCTACAACCAGATCTGAGGCTCGTGCGCTTGCTAGAGCTTATGCTATACGTGCCCGCGAGGATGCTTCTTCGCCTGATGTTATTACCGGTACTTTTACTCTCTTTGATACTAATGTAATTTCTTTGATTGACCCCGGTTCTACTCATTCTTATATATGTGAAACCTTAGCATCCAGTAAGACTTTACCTATTGAGTCTACTGAGTTCGTAATTCGGGTGTCAAATCCCTTGGGTCGTTACGTGCTTGTCGACAAAGTGTGTAAGAAATGTCCCCTAGTAATTCGAGGTTCCTTTTTCCGGCGGACTGATGCTTCTGCCGTTTGATGAATTTTTGTTATCTCGGTTTGGATTGGTTGACCGTGCATGATGCGGTTGTGAATTGCAAAAGCAAGACTATTGATTTGAGGTGCGCAAATAACGAAGTAATCCGAGTTGAGTCTACGGACTTGGATGGGTTGCCAGCTGTAATATCCTCAATGTTGGCTCAGAAATATGTAAGAAAAGGGTAGAAGCATACCTTGCGTATGTACTTGATAACAAGGAATTAGAAAAGAAACTTGAGTCGGTACCAGTAATTTGTGAATACCCGGATGTTTTTCTCGAAGAATTACCGGGTTTACCACCTGTTCGGGAAATAGAGTTTGGCATCAACTGGTACCTGGGACCACACCGATTTCGATAGCTCCGTATCGTATGGCACCAACGGAATTAAAGGAGTTGAAAGCTCAGTTGCAAGAGTTGGTGGATAGAGGTTTCGCTCGCCCGAGTTTTTCACCTTGGGGTGCACCAGCGTTGTTTGTGAAAAAGAAGGACGGAACCATGAGGTTGTGCATCGACTATCGTCAGCTTAATAAAGTGACAATAAAGAACAAATATCCGTTACCACGTATCGATGATTTGTTCGATCAACTGAAGGGAGCCTCAGTGTTCTCAAAAATAGATTTGAGATCGGGCTATTATCAGTTGCGAATTCGAGATTCGGACATACCCAAAACTGCCTTCAGAACGAGATATGTCCTACGAGTTCTTAGTGATGCCGTTTGGGCTCACTAATGCCCCTGCGGTATTTATGGATTTGATGAATCGATCTTCAGACCATATTTGGATCGGTTCGTAGTTGTGTTCATTGATGACATCTTGTCTATTCAAGAGATGAGACCGAACATGCTGAGCACTTAAGATTAGTGTTACAAATTTTACGGGATAAGCAGTTATATGCCAAGTTCAGTAAATGTGAGTTTTGGTTACGAGAAGTTAGCTTTTTGGGTCATGTAGTATCTGTATCGGCATTCGAGTCATCCGAGCAAAATTTCAGCCATACTTAACTGGAAGCCTCCAAGAAATATTACCGAAGTTCGGAGCTTCCTGGGGCTCGCCGGTTATTACCGACGATTTGTAAAAGGTTTCTCGATGATAGCCACACCAATGACGAAGCTACTTCAAAAGGATTTAAGTTCGAATGGACGGAGAAATGTCAGAAAAGTTTCGATCAACTGAAAACTTATTTGACTGAAGCTCCAATTTTAGTGCAACCCGAATCAGGCAAAGAGTTTGTCATTTATAGTGACGCATCCCTACTTGGGTTGGGTTGCGTATTGATGCAAGAAGGTCGAGTTGTGGCCTATGTGTCGAGACAATTGAAGCCACACGAGAGAAATTATCCGACCCATGATCTCGAACTAGCCGCCATCGTATTTGCTTTGAAAATATGGCGACATTATTTGTTTGGTGAGAAGTGCCATGTATTTTCGGATCACAAAAGTCTCAAATATTGATGACCCAGCGAGACTTGAATCTGCGACAAAGGCGTTGGCTTGAGTTGTTGAAAGATTATGAGCTTGTCATTAATTATCACCCGGGAAAGGCTAATGTGGTTGCGGACGCCTTAACCGGAAATCACTGTTTGCTTTGCGAGCGATGAATGTACACTTGTCTGTTCTACCTGACAATGTGTTAGTAGCTGAATTAAAAGCCAAACCATTATTGATTCATCAAATTCGTGAAGCTCAGAAAGTCGATGATGAATTGGTTGCAAAACGGGCTGAGTGTGTTCCGAACAAGGAATCGGAGTTTCAAATTGATGATGATGATTGTTTGAGGTTCAGAAGTCGTTTGTGTGTTCCAAGGAATTCGGAACTCATTTCGATGATTCTGAACGAAGCCCATTGTAGCCGAATGTCAATTCACCCGGGGAGTACGAAAATGTACAACGATTTGAAACATCGGTTTTGGTGGCATGGTATGAAACGAGACATCTCCGACTTTTTTCAGATGTTTAATATGTCAACAAGTGAAAGCGGAACATCAAGTGCCTTCAGGATTACTTCAGCCGATCATGATACCCGAGTGGAAATGGGATCGAGTCACAATGGACTTTGTGTCCGGACTGCCATTGTCAGCAAGTAAAAGGATGCGATTTGGGTTGTTGTTGATAGACTGACTAAGTCGGCTCACTTTATCCCCGTGCGTACGGATTTTTCATTGATAAACTAGCTGAATTGTACTTTCTCAGATTGTGAGATTACACGGGGTACCGATTTCTGTTGTGTCGGATAGAGATCCGAGATTCACCTCGCGATTTTGGAAGAAATTGCAAGAAGCTTTAGGTACCAAGCTGCATTTTAGCACCGCTTTTCATCCACAAACCGATGGTCAATCCGAGCGGGTAATTCAGATACTTGAGGATATGTTGAGATGGTGCATCCTTGAGTTTAGTGGTTCATGGTAACGTATTTACCATTGATTGAATTCGCTTACAGCAATAGTTTTCAATCAAGTATTAAGATGGCACCTTACGAGGCTTTGTACGGGCGTAAATGCCGACACCATTGTTTTGGACCGAGCTCGGTGAAAGTAAAATTTTCGGAGTAGATTTGATTAAAGATGCTGAACAGAAAGTAAAAGTAATCCGTGAAAGTCTAAAGATAGCCTCAGATCGCCAGAAGTCGTACGCGGATCTAAACGAAAAGACATTGAGTATCAGGTGGGAGATAAGGTGTTTCTTAAAGTTTTACCTTGGAAAAAGATACTCAGATTTGGGCGTAAGGGCAAATTGAGTCCGAGGTTCATCGGGCCATATGAAATATCCGAACGAGTCGGTCCAGTTGCGTATTGATTGATTTTGCCCCCTGAACTTGAAAAGATTCACGACGTCTTTCATGTTTCGATGCTTCGACGCTATAGATCTATCCATCGCACATAATTAGCCCATCAGAGGTTGAAATTCAAGCCGATATGAGTATGAAGAAGAACGATGCGTATCCTAGCTCGTGAAGTGAAAGAGTTCGAAACAAAAGGGTTCCGTTAGTAAAGGTGTTATGGCTCAAACACGGGATCGAGGAAGCTACTTGGGAAACCGAGAGCTCGATGAAAGAATGATACCCAAACCTATTTACCGGTAAGATTTTCGGGGACGAAAATTTCTTAAGTGGGGAGATTGTGACAGCCCTAAAGTGACCCTAGTCGGAAAGCGGTCTCGGGACCGCTAGACCGAGTCACCAAATTATTTGAATGTGATAATTATTGCCTAAAATATGTGAATATAAATGTGTGAAAGTTTTAAGCTTCGATTTAGTTAATTGCATGTGAATTTAGTTGATAGGACTTATGTGAGAAAATTTAGAAATGTGCTAGGCAAATGCAAGTGGCCTAATAGTGCATGTAATCAAAGGGGTGGACTTGCATGTCAATTTCCCCCCATTTAAGTACTAGTGGCCGGCCATGACAAGGGATGATGGGCAAAACATGTCATGAAACATGTTGTGTTAATGGAAAAATAAAATAAGAAGCATGGGCAATAAACTAATAAGAAATTGAAGGAAGAAACAAAGAAAAAAAATGTGTTCATCATTCTCATGCATGACCAAAAAAAAAGAAGGGAAATGCTTCATACTTTAGTTCTTCTTAGCCGTGTAGAAGGGGGAAAAGGGAAAAAAAAGAGAACAAAAAGTCTTTCTCATTTTGTTCTTCTTGGCCGATTGTGAAGAGGAAGTAGGGAGGGAGGCATTCGGTCATCCTAGGCTAATAGCAAGGTAAGAAGTTTATATTAGTTCATGAAATTTTGGTTAATCTTGAGTAAGATATCAAACTACTTTTGTAACCCATGTAGAAATTTTGATTTGTGTTATGGACTAGGGCTTTCGGCTATGGTATTTGACAATGGTGAATTTTGTTGTTCCATGTTAAATTTAGATGAGCAAAGATAGATGAGTGTTTGAACTATACAAATAATCATATGTGAGCAATGGGTGCTAAAGGGAAAGAAATCGGCTACCTTATTATGTACCAAGGCCGAATGTGTACTTGGTAAAGGAGGGGTTGTTATTGAACATTAGGTCATGTCCCTAGTGAATGGATGAATTGATAACCATTGTGTATGAAGATTTGCTTTACTATGTTTTTGTTAGCAAGATGAGAAACGAGTTAAGATGGTCTTGATGTAATTGCCGAATGCATGTTTAAGGAATTGGTTAAGTACATTGTTATTAAATGCTTGTTGTTAAGGAGTTTTGAGTTGGTTATAAATTGGGTTTAGTGTTCGAGGAACATTGGTTTGGACACCTAGTGCCGAATGTGTTCAAACGCAACTTACCAAGTGCATAAATATGATAATGCTATGATGGTAGACTTAATTGGAATTCGGCATTGTAAGTGATGCTTTGGGCTCTTGTGTTGGTTAGGGACAAAATGTATGTTATGAGGAACTAAATGAAGTATATGAATTCGAAAATGCAAGGTATTAAGCTAGTCCTATTATTCGGTGGTGCATGAGTAGAGCACATGTATAATGCTTGAATAACTAGTCAATAAAATTATTCGCACCTAATTGTATAATATAAATGTATTTAATCGAATAGTTAAATTGATAAATTATTAAATAAGCTCTATCTGTTTGAATTAAGCTCAAGAGCTTAGAGGACCAAAGTTGGATAAGGGGAAGGAAAAAGTGATCGAATAGCCGTCGAAACCGTTCGACAACATCCGAGGTAAGTCTTCGAGTAATGACCTACTTGAATTATATTGAAATGATTAGTCATACTATGACAGATAGCCGAATGTGCATAGAGACTATGTTATAAAGCCAATTGAAATCATGCTCTTTGTGTGTGGCTATTGAGCCGAAATTGGAAAGGTTTAATAAATGTTTTGTGTTTGAGCCTTAGTAACAAAATGAAATATGGATGTGTCATGATTATTGATATATGTGTGCATGAGCATTTGAATGATATCCGGGCTAAGTCCCGAAGGCATTTATGCTAGTGATTTATCTGGGCTAAGACCCAAGGCATTTGTGCGAGTTGATATATCCGGGCTAAGACCCGAAGGCATTTGTGCGAGTTGCTATACCCGGGTTAAGACCCGAAGGTAATTGTGCTTGTGGTTATATCCGGCTAAATTCTGAAGAAA
Organism: Gossypium hirsutum; assembly: GCF_007990345.1. NCBI lineage: Eukaryota > Viridiplantae > Streptophyta > Magnoliopsida > Malvales > Malvaceae > Gossypium > Gossypium hirsutum. The sequence goes on along the minus strand of NC_053434.1, from coordinate 82,208,825 downwards.
CTTGGGTTTGAAGGTGAGCGTTTTGTGCTGTAATAAATTCAATTAATACGCTCGAAAAACCCAAACGATAAGGTATGTTTGCATGTGCATTGGAAAAGTCGATTCGTTTTAAATAGTATTTGTTCAATCGACTAACGAACTTTCGGCTTTTAGATAGGTTGATACCTTGTGTGTGTATATGTTGATGAAGTGTGAAGTAAGTATGATTATGAGAATGTGTATTAATAAGTGATTCATTTAGCTATGTGAATGTAATACTTTAGTCAAAGCCGATTTCATTACTTGAAACTTACTAAGCTTTAAAATGCTTACCCCGTTGCTTTGGCTCTCTGTTTTATAGATTTTGTTCGTTAGCTATCGGATTCGGGATCATCGAAGTCGAAGTCATCCACACTATCAAAGCCCTTTTGGTACTCTTTTAGTTGAACTCTGGATATGGCATGTATAGGACTACCCTTTGTTGTTTTTCAAGTACTTTTTGTGATGTATGTGTGTACAGCCATGCGAAAATGGCTCGTAGAAGTGGAGTATGGCATTAGACCATTTGTGTTTATGTATATATATATGGTTTCATGATGTGACTATGGACTGGAATGGAAGTGTTGGGCAAATGATCAGCCATTGGAATGGCTAAATATGATCATATGTGGACCTATGTATGACAAAACTCTAGTTGGTCCATGGTAACCACGAAATAGGTAAAGTTTACCTTGAAAACAGATGCTGACAGCATCAGTGGTGTGGATTTGAAAAATCACTAAAATTTTAGGAATGGAATTAAATAGTGAATAAATTATGTAATCGAACCTTGGCGAATCTATTTTCATATGAAAGTAACGAAACGATCATATGAACAGTATATTAAGAGATATCAAAGTTCTCGTGAAACAGGGCTAGAACGGTTTCTGGATCCCCTGTTTCGACTTTGAAAATTTACCATAACTTATCCAGAGACAATTAGAAGTCATGCCTTATATGTATAGATTCCAATTTGAGTCTAGTTTCATTGGAAACAAATGGCATGAGTATTGAAGCTCTGTACAAAGAGATATCCAAGTCGTAATACGTGAAGGTCAGAGTAGTCGAACCCAGAATCAGGGGAGACTTTAACTAATAAACTGTACCAATTGGCCCGACCAAAAATTCTAGAAATAAATCCACAGATGTATATATGAGTCTAATTTCAGGGAAAATTTACGGAATCAGTTTTCGAGTTTTGGAACTCGAGATATGATTTTTAAGGCGACAGTGACGCGGTTAGCCAGCCTGTCTGGAATTTTTTTTAAATGGACTGTGAAAACAAAGTAATTAAGTCTGTTAGCAGCTCGCGTTCGACTCCGGCAACGGTCTCGGGTACGGGGTGTTACAATTTTATTGGTATCAGAGCTACGGTTTAGTCGATTCTAGGACTACCGTAATACGTTTGGGTCTAGCTATACATGCCATTATGTGATTAATTGATAATGTGGTGATTTCTGACATTTGAATTTGTGTTTATTTATAGTAATGGATCCCGATCCCAACCGAGCGATAGCTGATGATGTGGAGAGTGTGGCGCCTGCTCCCGCACAAGGGACAGCGCCGGTGGACTCTCAACCTATTGCTAGCAATCCGAATGATGATGCTAGGCAAGCTTTTTATAGCGTGATGAATGATTGGTTCAACCAATACATTCGAACTAATACGGCTGTTCCACAACCTCCATTCCCGACTAATACAACCCCCGCACCTACAATACCTCCGGTAACTAACCAAATAAGGTCAAATAAGCCCCCAGTTGACAGAATCCGAAAACATGGGGCTATTGAATTTAAAGCTACGGATAGCGACGATGCCGAGCAAGCTGAATTTTGGTTGGACAACACTATCCGGGTACTCGATGAGCTATCTTGTACACCCGATGAATGCCTAAAGTGTACTATCTCCTTGCTACGCGATTTGCCTACTATTGGTGGAGTACTCTGACTTCTGTTGTGCCCCGAGAGCAAGTAACTTAGGAGTTTTTCCAAACTGAGTTTCGGAAAAAGTATATCAGTCACAGATTTGTTGATCAAAAATGGAAGGAATTTCTTGAGCTTAAGCAAGGTTCTATGTCAGTTACTGATTACGAGCGAAAATTTGTTAGACTTAGTAGATACGCTTGGGAATGTGTTTCGTCCGAGGCTATCATGTGTCAACGCTTCGAGGATGGGTTGAATGAAGATATAAAAATGTTCGTTGGCATTCTTGAAATACGAGAGTTCGTAGTACTTGTCGAGCGAGCTTGTAAAGCTGAAGAGCTTAGGAAAGAAAAACAAAAAGTTGATGTGGGAACTGGAGAGTTTCGTAAAAGATCCTCGGGAAAGTCTCTTCAATAGGCATCGAAGAAATTTCGAGATGATGTGGGCCGGTCTAGAGGCACTTCGGGCCTTTTAGACGAGATCGTGATCGACCCCCTGTGGGTACACGAGGCACTTCGGTCGCCAGTGTTGGGAATGAATGTCGAGACAGAACGGAGTGTCAGCATTGTGGTAAATGGCATTCGGGGAGCTATAGGTTCCATGACCGCTCCTGCTATAAGTGTGGATCGCTGACCACTTTATCAAGGATTGCCGAGGTTGCCTGAACAAAATGTAAGTCAGAGTGGGAAACCAGGTGCTACTACTGCTCGGGGTAGACCGTCTAGAAACACGGGCAATGCTAGTGGCGGTCAGAGAGGATCTAGAGATGCTACAACTAGATCTGAGGCTCGTGCGCCTGCTAGAGCTTATGCTATACGTGCCCGCGAGGATGCTTCTTCGCCTGATGTTATTATCGGTACTTTTACCCTCTTTGATACTAATGTAATTGCTTTGATTGACCCCGGTTCTACTCATTCTTATATATGTGAAACCTTAGCATCCAGTAAGACTTTACCTATTGAGTCTACTGAGTTCGTAATTCGGGTGTCAAATCCCTTGGGTCGTTACGTGCTTGTCGACAAAGTGTGTAAGAAATGTCCCCTAGTAATTCGAGGTTCCTGTTTTCCGGCGGACTTGATGCTTCTGCCGTTTGATGAATTTGATGTTATTCTCGGTTTGGATTGGTTGACCGTGCATGATGCAGTTGTGAATTGCAAAAGCAAGACTATTGATTTGAGGTGCGCAAATAACGAAGTAATCCGAGTTGAGTCTATGGACTTGGATGGGTTGCCAGCTGTAATATCCTCAATGTTGGCTCAGAAATATGTAAGAAAGGGTAAGAAGCATACCTTGCATATGTACATGATAACAAGGAATTAGAAAAGAAACTTGAGTCGGTACCAGTAATTTGTGAATACCCGGATGTTTTTCTCGAAGAATTACCGGGTTTACCACCTATTCGGGAAATAGAGTTTGGCATCAAACTGGTACCTGGGACCACACCGATTTCGATAGCTCCGTATCATATGGCACCAACGGAATTAAAGGAGTTGAAAGCTCAGTTGCAAGAGTTGGTGGATAGAGGTTTCGCTCGCCGAGTTTTTCACCTTGGGGTGCACCAGCGTTGTTTGTGAAAAAGAAGGACGGAACCATGAGGTTGTGCATCGACTATCGTCAGCTTAATAAAGTGACAATAAAGAACAAATATCCGTTACCGCGTATCGATGATTTGTTCGATCAACTGAAGGGAGCCTCAGTGTTCTCAAAAATAGATTTGAGATCGGGCTATTATCAGTTGCGAATTCGAGATTCGGACATACCCAAAACTGCCTTCAGAACGAGATATAGTCGCTACGAGTTCTTAGTGATGCCGTTTGGGCTCACTAATGCCCCTGCGGTATTTATGGATTTGATGAATCGGATCTTCAGACCATATTTGGATCGGTTCGTAGTTGTGTTCATTGATGACATCTTGATCTATTCAAGAGATGAGACCGAACATGCTGAGCACTTGAGATTAGTGTTACAAATTTTACGGGATAAGCAGTTATATGCCAAGTTCAGTAAATGTGAGTTTTGGTTACGAGAAGTTAGCTTTTTGGGTCATGTAGTATCTGTATCGGGCATTCGAGTCAATCCGAGCAAAATTTCAGCCATACTTAACTGGAAGCCTCCAAGAAATATTACCGAAGTTCGGAGCTTCCTGGGGCTCGCCGGTTATTACCGACGATTTGTAAAAGGTTTCTCGATGATAGCCACACCAATGACGAAGCTACTTCAAAAGGATCTTAAGTTCGAATGGACGGAGAAATGTCAGAAAAGTTTCGATCAACTGAAAACTTATTTGACTGAAGCTCCAATTTTAGTGCAACCCGAATCAGGCAAAGAGTTTGTCATTTATAGTGACGCATCCCTACTTGGGTTGGGTTGCGTATTGATGCAAGAAGGTCGAGTTGTGGCCTATGTGTCGAGACAATTGAAGCCACACGAGAGAAATTATCCGACCCATGATCTCGAACTAGCCGCCATCGTATTTGCTTTGAAAATATGGCGACATTATTTGTTTGGTGAGAAGTGCCATGTATTTTCGGATCACAAAAGTCTCAAATATTTGATGACCCAGCGAGACTTGAATCTGCGACAAAGGCGTTGGCTTGAGTTGTTGAAAGATTATGAGCTTGTCATTAATTATCACCCGGGAAAGGCTAATGTGGTTGCGGACGCCTTAAACCGGAAATCACTGTTTGCTTTGCGAGCGATGAATGTACACTTGTCTGTTCTACCTGACAATGTGTTAGTAGCTGAATTAAAAGCCAAACCATTATTGATTCATCAAATTCGTGAAGCTCAGAAAGTCGATGATGAATTGGTTGCAAAACGGGCTGAGTGTGTTCCGAACAAGGAATCGGAGTTTCAAATTGATGATGATGATTGTTTGAGGTTCAGAAGTCGTTTGTGTGTTCCAAGGAATTCGGAACTCATTTCGATGATTCTGAACGAAGCCCATTGTAGCCGAATGTCAATTCACCCGGGGAGTACGAAAATGTACAACGATTTGAAACATCGGTTTTGGTGGCATGGTATGAAACGAGACATCTCCGACTTTCTTTCAAGATGTTTAATATGTCAACAAGTGAAAGCGGAACATCAAGTGCCTTCAGGATTACTTCAGCCGATCATGATACCCGAGTGGAAATGGGATCGAGTCACAATGGACTTTGTGTCCGGACTGCCATTGTCAGCAAGTAAAAGGATGCGATTTGGGTTGTTGTTGATAGACTGACTAAGTCGGCTCACTTTATCCCCGTGCGTACGGATTTTTCATTAGATAAACTAGCTGAATTGTACATTTCTCAGATTGTGAGATTACACGGGGTACCGATTTCTGTTGTGTCGGATAGAGATCCGAGATTCACCTCGCGATTTTGGAAGAAATTGCAAGAAGCTTTAGGTACCAAGCTACATTTTAGCACCGCTTTTCATCCACAAACCGATGGTCAATCCGAGCGGGTAATTCAGATACTTGAGGATATGTTGAGATGGTGCATCCTTGAGTTTAGTGGTTCATGGGAACGATATTTACCATTGATTGAATTCGCTTACAGCAATAGTTTTCAATCAAGTATTAAGATGGCACCTTACGAGGCTTTGTACGGGCGTAAATGCCGCACACCATTGTTTTGGACCGAGCTCGGTGAAAGTAAAATTTTCGGAGTAGATTTGATTAAAGATGCTGAACAGAAAGTAAAAGTAATCCGTGAAAGTCTAAAGATAGCCTCAGATCGCCAGAAGTCGTACGCGGATCTAAAACGAAAAGACATTGAGTATCAGGTGGGAGATAAGGTGTTTCTTAAAGTTTCACCTTGGAAAAAGATACTCAGATTTGGGCGTAAGGGCAAATTGAGTCCGAGGTTCATCGGGCCATATGAAATATCCGAACGAGTCGGTCCAGTTGCGTATTGATTGATTTTGCCCCCTGAACTTGAAAAGATTCACGACGTCTTTCATGTTTCGATGCTTCGACGCTATAGATCTAATCCATCGCACATAATTAGCCCATCAGAGGTTGAAATTCAAGCCGATATGAGTTATGAAGAAGAACCGATGCGTATCCTAGCTCGTGAAGTGAAAGAGTTACGAAACAAAAGGGTTCCGTTAGTAAAGGTGTTATGGCTCAAACACGGGATCGAGGAAGCTACTTGGGAAACCGAGAGCTCGATGAAAGAATGATACCCAAACCTATTTACCGGTAAGATTTTCGGGGACGAAAATTTCTTAAGTGGGGGAGAATTGTGACAGCCCTAAAGTGACCCTAGTCGGAAAGCGGTCTCGGGACCGCTAGACCGAGTCACCAAATTATTTGAATGTGATAATTATTGCCTAAAATATGTGAATATAAATGTGTGAAAGTTTTAAGCTTCGATTTAGTTAATTGCATGTGAATTTAGTTGATAGGACTTATGTGAGAAAATTTAGAAATGTGCTAGGCAAATGCAAGTGGCCTAATAGTGCATGTAATCAAAGGGGTGGACTTGCATGTCAATTTCCCCCCATTTAAGTACTAGTGGCCGGCCATGACAAGGGATGATGGGCAAAACATGTCATGAAACATGTTGTGTTAATGGAAAAAATAAAATAAGAAGCATGGGCAATAAACTAATAAGAAATTGAAGGAAGAAAACAAAGAAAAAAAATGTGTTCATCATTCTCATGCATGACCAAAAAAAAAAGAAGGGAAATGCTTCATACTTTAGTTCTTCTTAGCCGTGTAGAAGGGGGAAAAGGGAAAAAAAAGAGAACAAAAAGTCTTTCTCATTTTGTTCTTCTTGGCCGATTGTGAAGAGGAAGTAGGGAGGGAGGCATTCGGTCATCCTAGGCTAATAGCAAGGTAAGAAGTTTATATTAGTTCATGAAATTTTGGTTAATCTTGAGTAAGATATCAAACTACTTTTGTAACCCATGTAGAAATTTTGATTTGTGTTATGGACTAGGGCTTTCGGCTATGGTATTTGACAATGGTGAATTTTGTTGTTCCATGTTAAATTTAGATGAGCAAAGATAGATGAGTGTTTGAACTATACAAATAATCATATGTGAGCAATGGGTGCTAAAGGGAAAGAAATCGGCTACCTTATTATGTACCAAGGCCGAATGTGTACTTGGTAAAGGAGGGGTTGTTATTGAACATTAGGTCATGTCCCTAGTGAATGGATGAATTGATAACCATTGTGTATGAAGATTTGCTTTACTATGTTTTTGTTAGCAAGATGAGAAACGAGTTAAGATGGTCTTGATGTAATTGCCGAATGCATGTTTAAGGAATTGGTTAAGTACATTGTTATTAAATGCTTGTTGTTAAGGAGTTTTGAGTTGGTTATAAATTGGGTTTAGTGTTCGAGGAACATTGGTTTGGACACCTAGTGCCGAATGTGTTCAAACGCAACTTACCAAGTGCATAAATATGATAATGCTATGATGGTAGACTTAATTGGAATTCGGCATTGTAAGTGATGCTTTGGGCTCTTGTGTTGGTTAGGGACAAAATGTATGTTATGAGGAACTAAATGATGTATATGAATTCGGAAATGCAAGGTATTAAGCTAGTCCTATTATTCGGTGGTGCATGAGTAGAGCACATGTATAATGCTTGAATAACTAGTCAATAAAATTATTCGCACCTAATTGTATAATATAAATGTATTTAATCGAATAGTTAAATTGATAAATTATTAAATAAGCTCTATCTGTTTGAATTAAGCTCAAGAGCTTAGAGGACCAAAGTTGGATAAGGGGAAGGAAAAAGTGATCGAATAGCCGTCGAAACTGTTCGACAACATCCGAGGTAAGTCTTCCAGTAATGACCTTACTTGAATTATATTGAAATGATTAGTCATACTATGACGGATAGCCGAATGTTCATAGAGACTATGTTATAAAGCCAATTGAAATCATGCTCTTTGTGTGTGGCTATTGAGCCGAAATTGGAAAGGTTTAATAAATGTTTTGTGTTTGAGCCTTAGTAACGAAAATGAAATATGGATGTGTCATGATTATTGATATATGTGTGCATGAGCATTTAAATGATATCCGGGCTAAGTCCCGAAGGCATTTATGCTAGTGATTTTATCTGGGCTAAGACCCGAAGGCATTTGTGCGAGTTGATATATCCGGGCTAAGACCCGAAGGCATTTGTGCGAGTTGCTATACCCGGGTTAAGACCCGAAGGCAATTGTGCTTGTGGTTATATCCGGCTAAATTCCGAAGAAACTTGGTTTTGAAGGTGAGCGTTTTGTGCTATAATAAATTCAATTAATACGCTCGAAAAACCCAAACGATAAGGTATGTTTGCATGTGCATCGGAAAAGTCGATTCGTTTTAAATAGTATTCGTTCAATCGACTAACGAACTTTCGGCTTTTAGATAGGTTGATACCTTGTGTGTGTATATGTTGATGAAGTGTGAAGTAAGTATGATTATGAGAATGTGTATTAATAAAGTGATTCATTTAGCTATGTGAATGTAATACTTTAGTCAAAGCCGATTTCATTACTTGAAACTTACTAAGCTTTAAAATGCTTACCCCGTTGCTTTGGCTCTCTGTTTTATAGATTTTGTTCGTTAGCTATCGGATTCGGGATCATCGAAGTCGAAGTCATCCACACTATCAAAGCCCTTTTGGTACTCTTTTAGTTGAACTCTGGATATGGCATGTATAGGACTACCCTTTGTTGTTTTTCAAGTACTTTTTGTGATGTATGTGTGTACAGCCATGCGAAAATGGCTCGTAGAAGTGGAGTATGGCATTAGACCATTTGTGTTTATGTATATATATATGGTTTCTGATGTGACTATGGACTGGAATGGAAGTGTTGGGCAAATGATCAGCCATTGGAATGGCTAAATATGATCATATGTGGACCTATGTATGACAAAACTCTAGTTGGTCCATGGTAACCACGAAATAGGTAAAGTTTACCTTGAAAACAGATGCTGACAGCAGCAGTGGTGTGGATTTGAAAAATCACTAAAATTTTTAGGAATGGAATTAAATATTGAATAAATTATGTAATCGAACCTTGATGAATCTATTTTAATATGAAAGTAACGAAACGATCATATGACCAGTATATTAAGAGATATTAAAGTTCTCGTGAAACAGGGCCAGAATGGTTTCTGGATCCCCTGTTTCGACTGTGAAAATTTACCATAAACTATCGAGAGACAATTAGAAGTCATGCTTTATATGTATAGATTCCTCTTTGAGTCTAGTTTCATTAGAAACAAACGGCATGAGTATTGAAGCTCTGTGCAGGGAGATATCCAAGTCGTAATACGTGAAGGTCAGAGTAGTCGAACCCAGAATCAGGGGAGACTTTAACTAATAAACTGTACCAATTGGCCCAACCAAAAATTCTAGAAATAAATCCAAAGATGGATATATGAGTCTAATTTCAGGAAAAATTTACGGAATCTATTTCTGAGTTTTGGAACTCGAGATATGATTTTTAAGGCGACAGTGATGCGGTTAGCCAGCCTGTCTGGAATTTTTTTTTAAATGGACTGTGAAAACAAAGTAATTAAGTCTGTTAGCACCTCGCTTTCAACTCCGGCAACGGTCTCGGGTATGGGGTGTTACAATTTGAGCCATCAAGCACATTTAGTTCGTTCATACTCAACTAGAATCAATTATCCTCTCAAAATCATCAAACATACAAAATATACCCCATTAATCTCATGACCGATTGCTACATGCTTCATGAACACAAAAATTTTCACATGGGTCTTGTTGCAAGCTTCAAAACCAACCAAAATTCACAACTTTTCAAAGAAAATAACATGAACCTTACCTTATTTGAAGCCTTCTCTTGCCGAATGCCCTAAGCTCAAAGGTTTCTATTTTCTTTCTCAAGTAACGGCAAGAAGAAGAAGAAATGGCCTTGTTATTTTCACCTCAAACATGTTTTATTCATTTATTTCATTAGCTTTTATTATTTCTATTTTATGAAACCATTTTCTTTAATATAAACAAATATATTATTAACATTATTTACTACATACAAAGCACAAAATGCCAAAATGTGTCATTCATGCCCATCCTTGCCGTCCACTACCAAGAAAAAGGAATGTTTGACATGCAAGTCCCTCATGCTTCAAACCATGCAATTTTTTAGCCACTTCCAATTAACCTATGACATTTTCAAGATTTTTCACATAAGCCCCTTTTTATTTATTTCACATCCAATTGACAATATTTAAAGCATGAAATTTTCACACATACTTATTCATAAATAATAAGCATAAAATATAGCAATTAATTATTTTTGTGACTCGATTTTGTGGTCCCGAAACCACTTTCCTACTAGGGTCAAATTAGGGGTGTCACAGGATTTCACACTGAGTTTTCGTAAACTCACCCCGTTTATTAACCTTTCAGGTAATTTCCAGCCTTAGACGGATCGGAGCTGCGAGGGGCTCGGAGGAAGCCATACACACTATTTATGTTACAATTTTGATTATTTCTTTTAAATGTTTTTATGTAGGTTGTAGTAAAGCCGTTGTAATTTTCTGGATTTCAAATTTGGAATTTTATTTATTGTTCTTATAATTGCTAGTATTAGAACACGGTTTTCCAAGGCAACTACTGTTGTTCAAAACATCACGTATCCGCAATTGTTTTTAAATTAAGCTTCCGCAACTACCAAGATTTTTACAAAGTTGTTCAGAACGTTATTCAGCTGAGGTTTTCTAATAAGGTATAAAAAGGGTATAAGTTTTTAATTATTAAGAAGGGTTTTTAATGGAAACATGGTTTTCGAAAAACAGTTCAATGTGACACGCCAGATTCGAGCCAAACTTCCAGGCCGAGTCTGGGGTGTTACAACAACCATGCATTTTCTACCATTAAGCATCAAAACACATCAATATTCATCAATGGAAAAACCGTAAACTTTTTAAAATTTTGCAAAATAGTCCCTAGGCTAGCTAGACTAAGCTGCAACGATCTCAAAAACATAGAAATCATTAATAACGGGACAAAATTCACTCACCAATTAAGCATTGTAATGGCCGAACCCTAAAACACTCCAATGGATTCTTAAAATTTCAATTTTAGGTGGAAGAATTAGAGAAGAAAGATGATAGCTTTGGTTATTTTATTATTTTACTTATTATTTCAATAATTTACCTTTTTAACCTTATTATTAAACCATTAAAATTACTTAAACCATGCACATAAATGTCCACTAACATTAAAAATGGTCTAATTACAGCATAAGAACCTCCACTTTTTAATTTCATATCATTTAAACCCCTTTAGCACATAGAACTCCAATTTTGCATTTTACGCAAATTAGTCCTTTTTATCAAATTAAACAGTCAAACGATAAAATTTCTTAATGAAACTTTCACACAATCATACTATCATACTTTAGACATTAAAATAATAACAAAATAATTATTTCAACTTCAGATTTGTGGTCCCAAAACAACTATTTCGATTTGACTAAAAATGGCCTATTCCAGTTGACCTTTCTAATTCCTCCTCAATAGCTTTTCCTTTATCTACAACGACTCTTTCAATCATGGTGTTAGATCTGGAAGTGGGTAGAATTGGCTCTTTTTCGTACTCCTTAGATGCAACACCCGTTTTTGGGGTTAATCGGAACAGTGGTTTCGGGACCACAATCTGACATAAAAAAAATTTTATTTTAGTATTATTTTAATATTTACTGTATGATATTAGAGTTGTGTGAAAATTTCATAAACAATTTTTATCGTTTAAGTTCTTAATTCGGCAAAACTGACTAAATCGCGTAAAATGCAAAAGTAGCATGCTAATTGATAAAGGTGTCTGTTTGTCATGGCTTATTAAATCAAAAGCCTTATGTTGTAATTAGACCATAACTCTAGTAAATGGACATGGATGGACATATGCTAGTGGATTTTAAATGTATTTATAAAGGTTAATATGGTAAATAGTATAATAATGATATTATAATAAAACAAAACATAAAAAAACATGCATTCTTCATCTTTATGGCTGAATATGAGAAGAAAGGAAAGCCATTGAAGCTTCTTTAAGTTCGACCCTTGCGTGCCTTCGTGGAGGTATGTTTTGTGTTTGTTTTTTAATAATTTCTACGTTTTTGAGATCGTTGCTTTGTAATCTAGCTAGCCCGTACCTCCGATTTCAAAATTGTTAGAGTATTTGGATGATGCCATTCTTGAATATTTAAGTATCTTAATGTTTAATGATAGAAAATAAATCTTTGATGGTACATAATTGAGTTTTGTTAAGTGAATTTTGGCAAAAATGTCAATTTTGGACTAAATTGTGAAATATAATAAATTGTGTGGTTAAAGTGTGAATAAATGAAAAATATGGGCTGATATGAGCATGTATGAAATTCAAATACCTTGGGCTATGATGAAATTGACTAAATTTGCATTTTTCGAGCTTAGGGACTAATTTGTAAAAAGGTAAAAAATGTAGGGGTAAAATAGTAATTTTACCAAAATATGAAATTGAGTTAAAATGAATGGAATATGAATTGAAATAGTTGAATTTGATTGATTAGATCAAGTTAAGCCTCGTACGAGTCTATATCAAGGGAAAAATAGAGTTTCAGACTAGTCGATTCATTTTAATGTTTTGACGATCAATGTAAGTTCGTATGTATTAAGCATTGTTAAATTCATGCTTTTAATGCTTGATATTATATAAATTGTCTATACGTGATTATTGTTATGATTAACGACTTATCGACTAAAATGACACTTAGTGTGCGGTTCGAAATAGCTTCGGCTAAAAGTGGCACTTGGTGTGCAATTTGAGATAGCTTTGGCTATATTTATATAAATGGTACTTATTGTGAAAAGTATCGAGGATGACACTTAGTGTAAGAAACATCTAGAATAGCACTTAGTGTGCGAGGTATCGAGTATGGTACATAGTGTGGGAGACATCGAAGATGCAATGACATTATGTATATGTATGAAATGGTAAGGATCGATACAGGTATGTACAGAAACTCAACTTAATATGAAATCCATAAATGGTAAGTCCATGAGCATTGTGAAATGATGTTGCATTAATTTGGTGAATAATTATATATGTTTATAAATGTATGGATTTCTAATTGAAAGAAAGGAAGGTGTGGTAAATTTAGTTATTATCATTTTCTTACTAAAACAGTTTTAAACAGCAGTAGCAGTCCAACTTTCAAAATACACCAAAAATAGTAGAAAGTGAGTTAGAGATTGATTAAAATATGAAATTTAAGCTTATTGAATCTAGTTTTTATAAAAGAAACGGTGTAAGAAAAATGATTTCATATTATGAGATATTTGAAGTTGTATGAAACAGAGTTAGAACAATTTTGAAATCCCTTGCTCTGATTTCTGAAAATCATTAAAAATTGTAAAACAATATTTGTGAGTTATAATTTATATTCATATAATATTTAATTAGTCTATTTTCAATAGAAAAAAATGGAAACAACATCCGAGTCCCGTACTATGAGATAATTAATTTTTAGTAAAGAAAGGTTGAAGCTGTCGGGCAGCGAAACGGGGGTTATTTTAAAGAATAAATTGTACTTATTTGCTAAACTAAAAATTCTGAAAATTCTATGGTAAAAATATATGTGAGTATAGTTTCAAGGAAAATTAGCGAAACTTAATTTGAAGTTCTGTAGCTCCAGATATAAATAAATTAGTGACTGTGACTCGAGAAAATAGCTTGACTTGAACATAAGTAAAAATGTAAATATGGTTGTATTACCTTGAGAAGCAAGTTAATAAATTGCTTATTATTTTCATAGGAACTTACTAAGCTTTATAGCTTACTTTCCTTCCTTTTCATCTTTTATAGGTTTATTTAGCTAGCTCGGGTTGGAGATCGCCGGAGATTCAATCATACTATCAAGCTACCATTTTTGGTATAAGTATTCAAATACTTAAGTCTATGGCATGTATAGGGGTTTATATTTTACTAATGTGGCCAAATTTGTTGGCCTATAATGGTTATAGTTTAATTTTTGTATATCCATGAATGGTGGCTTATGTTGACTATATGATTATGCATGTGCCTATGTCATTGAGATGAGACTTGTGATCGTGTGTATGTAATGAGTTATATTGTTGGTGGTGAATGCTTGAGGGTTTAATTGAGATGAGATGATGTGTTGATAACTAAGGCTTAAATGTGTGATATGGGAGTAATCTTATAAACTTTGATGCATGAGCATTAGTAAATTTGAGCTTGACTAAGCATAATGTTTTAAGTTTGTAAAATATGATATGAGGTTACCATGATCTTGTATTGTTTGTGGATGATTGAATGTTCAAATGTGCCATGTTAATGGTCAATAAAAGTAAGCATGCGAGTTTTTTATTGAGGGTGGCAATTGGCTTGGAAAATAGCCTAAAAATTGTCTACATGGGTTGACACACGGCCTGCCCTCATGGGTATGTAGTCTGGCCGTGTGTCCCCTGCATCATGTACTTTAGTTTCAAATTGGGCACACGAGCTGTGACACGGCCATGTGTCTCAGCTGTGTGAGGGACATAGCCTGGAGGCATGAACATGTGCCTGGAGGCACGAGCGTGTGCCTGGAGGCACGAGCGTGTGCCCTTATTTTTGTGATGATGTCATAAACAGAGAGTTACACTGGCTAAGGACACGGGCGTGTCCTGAGCCATATGGGCGTGTGACCCTATTTCATGGTGAAATTTTCTAAGTTTTTCAAAAGTTTCCAAAGTTCTCGGTTTAGTCCCAAACCACCCCCGATGTATGTTTTGGGCCTCGTAGGCCCGTATAAGGGATGTTATGCATGTGTATGAAAAGTTTTAATTTGGATGAAATTTTATGGCCTGGTTTTTTATAAATGTTTTGATGTAAGTCCAGTAATGCCTCGAGTCCTGTTCCGATGTCAGATACGGGTAAAGGGTGTTAACTTAGATGAAACAAAAGTAGCTGGGAAAGTAAGAAATTGTGGCATGGGTCTCGAATTTTTTTCTAGAGGGATCTTCTTAATGCCAAATCCCTATTTTTTTACATACGACTAGTACTGAGCCTGGTGTTCATTGATTTATTCCAACTCTTCCATCATTTGATATTGCTGCACCTCAAACTGAGACAACCTTTATTCTAACTGTTTTATAGAAGTTAAGATTTTCTGGTCATGAAATTTGAGAGATGCTGCTATGGGAATACGTTTGGTAAGGGAAGCTTAACTGTGTTGGGATGTCGTGGCAAACCCAGTTCCTCATAGTTTGGAAAATATTGCTTGTGTTATCCCACCCTTATTAGGGGTAACGTCCCTAACATCAACTAAAGGCACATTTTTTGTCTAACATAAGGAAGGAAAATTTAAACTCTCAATATTATTATCAGAACACCTATAGACCTCTTTGAAGATAATCTTCCTGACATTTATTTGTTTTCTTTAAAGAATAGAATGGAACAACAACATTCTTTCTTTCAAAACAATCGTGTTATGTGTAGACGTCATAAGATGACTCCTTAAAAAGTGGTACCACACCTTCCCAATTAGAATTAGTACAACTCTTTCAGCCGTGTAACATTCCTGGCTTGAAATAATCCACTACGTTCATTCAATGCATAAATCATCTAATACTTTTGCTAACTCTTCTGCTGTAATATTCTTCGCAAATTTAGAATGCTCATCTGTAACCTCCTTGGTGCCGAACTGGGCATTAATATGGTCTTTGTCAAATGGCATAGATTTACCTCGCACATAAATGATGGGAGAAGTTAGGGAATTTATATGAGCATAAAAATATATTGCCACTTTACCCACAACATCCCCTGGGTACAGAAAAAATTTGCTCCAGTAGTGCTTTTCTACAATCGAGGATACCAATTCATCATACCCCATGTAACGTTCATCTGTAATAGCCTGTTTTTAGTGATATCAGAATAGTGGTTTTGGGACCACGAATTTGATGAGTAATTTTTATATTTTATTATTATTTTATTATCTATGGAATATTAGTAAGGTCATATTAAAATTTCGTTAAAAAATTTGATGTTTGCATGATTGATTACATGAAAAGGACTAGATTGTAAAAAGTATAAAAGTAGAGTTTCATTAGTTAAAAGGTCCAAATGTCTATGAAGCCTTAAACTAAAGGACTTGGATGGTAAATAAACCAATTGAGGTGATAGTGGATGTTGATGGACTTGGTTTTAATGAAATTATTAAAGTTTTTAAAGGTTAATTTGGTAATTAGGTAAATAAACTAAAAACAAAAGGAATTAAAAGATGTTATCATCTTTAGTCTTCTTCTCCACTGAATTTGAATGGAAAATAGCCATTGTTGGGTCTTTTAGGTTCAGCTGGCTTTGGTGTGTGCATGTAAGTGATTTCAAGCCCCATTTTAAATATTTTTTTTATCTTTTTGAGGTCGTTTTAGCTTAATCTAGCTAGTCCGGGATCAATTTGTAAAACGGTTAAAGGTCGAGGGTTATGTCATGAATGTTTTTAAATGGTTTTTGATGTTAAATGATATATTATGAACCTTTTTTGAGAAGTAAACCAGTTTTGTAAAGTGATTTTTGATGAAATTTACATTTAAGGATTGGTTTGTAAAAATAGTAAAATTTTATATTAAATTTATGAGTTGATGATTTTTTCTGGGTTGGTTTAATTCCCTAAAGAATTCGGTTAGCCTATAAGAGGGAATAAAATGCTTAGATTTCAATTTTTGAACTTAAGGACTAAATTGTGAAATGTTAAAATGCTAGGGGCAAAATGGTAATTTTGTATAAATATGAAATGTGGACTAAATTGAATACTACAAGTATTATATGGATTAAAATTTTCTAATTAGATCAAGATAAACCATGTACGGACCTAGATTGAGACAAAACAAAAGCTTCAGATTAGCTTGATTTAACTTCTACACCCTAGTTGTCGAGGTAAGTTCGTATGAACAGTTGTTATATTCATGTTATGTAAATGTATGTTAATATGTTAATTATAATGTAACTTGATCGATGTATGAATAAATCAATGCAATGACATTTATCGAGTCCCAGTTGAACCTTAGGAATTCGTAGGATACAAATGACATGTCATTAGGGATTTCATGTTTCGAGTGTTGGTCTTGAATGTCCTACCGATGGTTGAGGTCCTGCATTTGTTGTGATACTCCACAGCTCATGTCAGTAGCATCGTGTAGCTTACATTCCAACCCACAACTTGTGTGAGTAAGCCCATTTCACAACTTGTGTGAGCAATAATGTAAAGGAAAGGTTACGATTATGGAAAGGCACACTTCGTGTAAGCTTTCCTAAGTATTCGATTGTAACACCCTGATTTTGGGCCTAGTCGGAATAGCGGTTTCGAGACCACAAATCCTACGATGAAAATTTTATTTTTATTATATTTTTATGGTCTACGATTTCACGGAATAATTTCGTGAAAATTTTGTTCGAAAATTTTAACGTTCGGGCACTTAATTTAGTCAAAAGGACTAAATCGTAAAAAGTGCAAGAGTTGAGTTCTACATACTAGAGGTGTCCAATTGTTATGAAATTTTAAATTGAGGGTCCTTAAATGGTAATTAGACCATTGGTTAATTGTTGGACAAAAATGGACATGAAATGGGTGTAATAAAATATTTTTAAGTTAGGGGTATTTTAGTAAACTAATAATTAAAAGAATTAAAAAAGGGAAATAAGCCAAATTAGCTATCATCTTCTTCATTCAACTGTTTCTACCAGAAGCAGCCATGGTTAAGGTTTGTTCAAACTCCCATGCTCGATTGTAAGTGCTCCCTAGCCCCGTTTTAAAAGTTCCTTACATTTTTTAAATCCTAGTAACTTGGTTAAGCTTATTCTAGCAATAATTTAACCTAGGATTTATATTTGGAAAAATGCCCATAGGTGAAATGTGTTTATTTTGATGTTTTATGGTAGAATATGAAGCTTGAAATTGTGTTAAACAACTTTTACTAAGCGATTTTACGTGAAAACGAGTAAAATGACATAATTAGTAAAAATACCTAATGTTCATAAGTACATGTTAGAGTGTGAATTTGATGTTTCTATAGAAGGGAAAAATGATCAACATGTCATAAAACATAAGGAAATAGGATGAATTTTAATTTACGAGCCTAGGGGCAAAAATGTAATTTTGACAAAGTTCAGGGGCAAAATTGTAATTTTTCCAAAATATGATTTTGGGTTAATTTGAATAATGTGAGTCCTAATTAGGCTATATTTGAAATGATAGAGCAAGGAAAAATCAAAATTCGGGCTAAAATCGAAAAATATCAGGTTGTGGACAAAATGGTAAAAATGGCCATTTTTGCATACGAGGTAGGTTCATATAATTTTTAATAATGCAATGTGTAATTTAATGTTATTGCCTTGATATTAAATGAGATGTAAGTTCATGTGTAAATGTAGTAACATAATTGTCATTTTAAGTAACTTAATGTTATTTATTTGATATGATGATTATTGTTATGAAATATTATGCTTTGTGGATTATTATTTAGTAATATGCAAATTATGTGAGCTACTTGATAAATATGAAATGCAATCAAGTATCGGTTCCGACATTCTGTCGAAGATGAAAAAGTTGTGTGATCGAGGAAAATCCCATTTGAACCTTAGGAATAGATTAGGATACAAGTGACATGTCACTAGGATATTTGAGTTCCGAACTCGTTGAGTTGAGTCCAAGTTCGTGAGATGTAACTAGGCATTCAAACTCGTTGTGTTGAGTCCGAGTTCATTTATGGATGCGAACACCTGAGCTCGTTGAGTTGAGTCTGAGTTCACTTATGGGTGGGTTACATAGTAGCTTGGCTACACATATATTCCACAGGCTATTGAGTTTGTCTAGCTGTGGGCATGGCACTTATGTGCAAGTATTCTGTGTATCCGATTATATTCCGAGTGTTGAACGGGTAATTTGGCAAAGTATTCGTTGATGATCCCAATGAGATAAACCATTGGTGAGTATGTCTTTAAGTTATATTACAAGTTGTACAGGTATGTACACTAAACTTATGTGTGATGCCTTGACATGTGATGATCTATGATGTATATAGTATTTGGTGAATATTATGAAAATGACATGATTTGGAATAAGTCCTTGATACTTGATGACATTGAGATTATGAATTTATGCTTATGAAGCATAATTATGTGTTCTTACCATTATGAATGAAATGATATTGTATGGATTTAGTGAATAATAGTAATGAATGAGTAAAATTAGCCTTGGTAGTTTTGGGTTACTGCAGTGGTGCAACTTTGGAAATTCACCATAAATTGTGTAAATTGAATGAGTGGCTGAATAAAATATTATGTTAAAGCCCAATGAGTCTAGTTTCACATAAAATAAACTGCATATGAAATAAAAATTTATATTATGAGATATTTAAATTTTTGTAGGACAGAGTCTGAATGACTTCGTGATCCCCTGTTTCAATTTGAGAAAATCATTAAAAAATGTATTAAAATAATTATGGGTTTTAATTTATATTATTAAAATCCTTAATTAGTCTATTCTCTAGAAAGATAGGTGAGAGCATTATTCGAATTCTATACTATGACAAAAATAATTTTTAGTAAAGAGAGGTCAGAACTGTTGGACAGCAAAATAGGGAAAACTTTAATGAATAAACTGTACTAATTTGCTAAACCAAAAATTCTGGAAATTTTACGGGAGAAAGGTATATGAGTATAATTTCAAGGAAAACTAACAAAAATTAATTTGAAGTCTCGTAGCTTCAGATATAAATGAATTAGTAGCTATAACTCGGTAAAATAGCTTAACTTGAGCAAGAGTAAATTGTACAATTATGATGTTTTACGTTAAAAAATTGTGGGTAATTGCTTATTAACTTCATATGGACTTACTAAGCGTAAAGCTTACCCCTCCTCTCTACTTCTTCAGTTTTGGCAGGTTGGCTTGGGGTTGGAGATCGTCGGAGGAAAAATCACACTATTAAGCTATCATTTTTGGGAGAATTAATTCAAATATTAGAAAGATCAAGTAAGTGGCATGTATAGGAAGTTGATTTGTGATATGTATTATTATTATGACTTTGACCATACGTATTGATAAACCGTAATTTATACATATTTTTACCCCATATTTAACGCATTTTATGGATGATTTTCCATAAGAATTGGTGAATTTGATTCTCCTAATGCTTTAATTTCATGTTTTATACTTAGGAGAGCATAGGAGAGCGAAAGGAACGAGAAACGGGCCAAAAACGGAGAAAATGGGTCAAGGCACGAAATCAACAAGGCTTAGACCTCCTCACACGGGTAGACCACACGGCCGTGTCAATTTGGCAGGCTCGAGCATGGCCTGAAGTAATCGAACATGGACGTGTGCCACGGGCGTGTCTCTGCCGAGCCCAAGTTAAGTCCAATTCAGAAAAGGGCACTTTTGAGGGCTTCTAGGCATTCCAAAGCCTATAAATACACCCTAGAGGAGGAAGAAAAAGGATACGGAAAAGGGGGAGTAAGGAATTACTCCAAGGAAGCCGATTGATCCATCTCAAAAGTCAAATTCATCATCAGGACTGAAGATCTCTCCTCAATTTCCCTTCAGGAGTTTTGAGTTTTCTTTATGTTTTGTATTCTTTATTTTTCTGAGATGTTTTCTTATTTAGTTATGAACTAAATCCCCTAAATACCTAAGGGGAATGAAACCTAAGACGAATCTTGTTATTATTTTCTGAATCGTATGATAAATATTTAACTTGTTCTTAATTATGTGTTCTTAATTCTTGTTTTGATATCCCAGGATATTGATTCAAGATAAACTCTTATTCAGAGGAGGAATAGACCCTATCTAAGAGTACATTTATCATAATTAAGCGGAGTTGATTGCGCGCCTAGAAATAGGGTGACAAGATTTTACCAGATTAGGGTGAAACCTAATAAGGGGATCCATAGATTGAGTTAATGTAATCCTATAGTGTTAATTAGACATTATTAGTCTTGAATAGGGATAATAAGATAACTTAGGGATCTCTGCGGAACAAGTTGAATGAATAAATCGTTCGATTCAGAGCTAGAATAACAAGTAAAGTCTAGGTGGAATTTTCCTTAGGTATTGTCTTCATTCAATCGATTTTCCCAAAAGCAATTCCCTAATTCTTTTCTCTGTGCGTTCTTAGTTTAGATAATTAGTTAATTAAAACAAAACCCTATTATTCTTAAGCTAGATAATAAAAAGACAGCCATTACTAGTACTTTTAGTTCCTTTGGGTTCGACAATCCAGTCTTGCTAAAACTATACTGCTGTTCGATAGGTACACTTGCCTACATCGCGATAATAGTTAGTTCAAGAATGAGTAACTATAAATATTTAAAACCTATCACGAAACCTCGCGATCAAGTTTTTGGCGCCGTTGCCGGGGAACTAAGATATTAGGGACACTAAATTTTTATTACTTTAGCCATTTATTTTTCTTGGAATTTAATTTAATTTAATTATTATTATTACTAATTAATTTACTTTCTCTTTCTCTTGGCAAGCTTTTATAGTTTATGACTAGAAGAAACCCGTCGGGACCATTACTTTTTGATGAAGAAATCGATCGTACAGTTCGTAGAAACCAAAGAGAAATAAGGCGTAACTTAAGATACATAGAGAACGAGCAAGAAGATGATACTCAACCCCCAACCAAAGAGATAGCTGAAAACCAAGGCAATCAGCTACCTCCTCAATTGTGGCTAAAGAAAATCCTACTCCACGTACTATGTATGACTATGTTAAACCTTCTTTAACAGGAACTGAGTCAAGTATAGTTAGAGCTGCTATTGCTGCGAATAATTTCGAACTGACACCTAACACAATTCAGATGATGCAGTAGTTTGTCCAATTTGATGGTCTGCAGGATGAGGATCCCAACACTCACTTGGTGAATTTTCTGGAATTTTGTGACACTTTCAAAATTAATGGCATTTTTGATGATGCCATTCACCTTCAGTTATTCCCTTTTTCATTGAGAAACAAAGCTAAAAAGTGGTTGAACTCGTTACCACGAGGGTCTATCACTACTTGGGAACAAATGACCGAAAAATTTTTACTAAAATATTTTCCACCGACTAAAACGGGTAAGTTACGTAATGATATCTCTTCTTTTGTGTAGATGGACTTAGAAACACTTTACGATGCATGGGAGAGATACAAGGATCTATTGCAAAGGTGCCCTCACCATGGGTTACCTCTATAGCTACAAGTTCAAACGTTCTACAATGGTGTGAATCCCTTGACAAGACAGATGATTGACGCAGCTGCTGGTGGAACCATCAAAAACAAAACACCTGAAGAGGCTTATGAATTTATTGACGAAATGTTACTGAATAACTATCAGTGGCAAGTCATGAGAACTAAGCCAACAAAACCAGCAGGCGTTTATAACGTCGACTCAGTTATTATGCTATCAAATCAGGTAGAACTTCTCAACAAAAAGATTGAAGGTTTACTTGGTTCTACGTAGGTACATCCAGTAATGAGGTGCGACTCAAGTGGAGGAAGTGTGCATACAGATATCAATCCTTCAATCCTACAACCGAAGAGGAACAAGTCAACTATATGGGTAACAATAACTTTAGATCTCAAAATAACCCATACAGTAATAATTATAATGCAGGTTGTAGGAACCACTGCAATTTCTCGTGGGGCGGTCAAGGAAATTAAAGACCACAACATCCTCTGGGCTACCAACAACCACCCTACCAACAGGAAAAGAAGCCAAACCTTGAAGAAATGCTCTCAAAGTTTATATCAGTGTCAGAAACCCATTTTTAGAACACCGAGACAGCACTTAAGAATCAACAAGCATTGATCCAAGGGCTCGAAACTCAGATAAGCCAGCTATCCAAACTAATCACGGAAAGACCACTAGGAAATTTACTTAGTAATACCAAACCAAGAGAGCATGTCAAAGCAGTTACACTAAGGAGTGGGAAAGTGTTAGCGGAATCTAAAAAGAAGTTAGCATAAGAAGCCGTGGAAAGCGAAATGAGAGAAGAAAAACTCGAAAATAGTGAAAAACCATTGCTAGAAGAATATAAACCACTAGTTCCATATCCAGGAAAATTAAAAAAAGATCGCATTGATGCACAATTAGGTAAGTTTCTTGAACTTTTTAAGCAATTACATATCAACTTACCTTTTGTTGAAGCCATCTCGTAGATGCCTACCTACGCAAAATTTTTGAAGGAGCTTCTAACAAATAAAAGGAAGTTCGAGGACTTATCTACAGTAGAACTCAACGAGGAGTGCTCAGCCATACTCCAAAATAAGCTGCCAACCAAACTGAATGATCCAGGAAGTTTTACTATCCCTTGCTTAATTGGTAGTCTGAATGTTGAAAAAGCATTAGCTGATTTAGGCGCTAGCATTAATTTGATGCCACATAAAATGTTCAAACAACTTGGTCTTGGGGAACCTAAACCTACTAGGATGAGTATTCAATTAGCCGATAGATCTGTTAAATATCCTAGGGGTATTATAGAAGACGTACTCGTAAAAGTAGCTAAATTTATATTCCCTGTTGATTTTTTTGTGCTTGACATGGATGAAGATGTGGAAATACCCTTAATTTTAGGGCACCCATTCTAGCCACTGCTAGAGCTGTAATCGATGTGGGTGACAGTAAACTGGCACTTAGAGTAGGTAATGAGGAGATTATCTTTAAAATTTACGATGCTATGAGATTCTCGAGGGAATAGGATGATTCTTGTTATTTTATTGACTCTGTTGATCATATTACTCAAGACTCTTATCAGGAAATTGTACAAGAGTAGACGACAAAACCATATCCAGCTCAAGGCGAGGAGACAGGTGAGAAACCTAATGACCATTCGTCAAGACAAGTAGAATATGAGGGCATTAAGATAAACGATGAACTTAAGCAAAAACCCCCTATTGAGGAGCCTCCCAAACTGGAACTTAAACAATTATCAAACCACTTAGAATACGCATTCCTTGGAAATAATTCTACATTACCAGTTATTATTGCTTCTAATTTGCAATCCAAGGAGAACGAGGAATTAATCCAAGTATTAAAAGAACATAAAAAGGCCATAGCCTGGAAATTTTCTGACATTAAAGAAATCAGCCCTTCTTTTTACACCCACAAAATTTTGATGGAAGATGAATACAAACCGTGTGTGCAAGCTCAAAGACATTTGAACCCCAACATCAAGGAAGTTGTAAAAGCTGAGGTAATTAAACTTCTAGATCCTGGAATTATTTATCCTATTTCTGACAGTTCTTGGGTAAGTCCAGTGCAGGTTGTCCCCAAGAAAGGAGGCATGGCAGTTGTGACCAACGAGAAGAATTAATTAAGCCCAACAAGAACAGTCAAAGGGTGGAGAGTTTGCATAGACTACAGGAAACTAAATGATGCCACAAGAAAAGATCACTTCCCATTGCCATTCATTGACCAAATGTTAGAAAGATTATCCAGACACATGTATTACTGTTTTCTAGATGGACCCTATGGTTACTTCCAAATCCAAATAGCTCCTGAAGATCAAGAAAAGATGACATTCACATGCCCATATGGTACGTTCGCTTATCGTAGAATGGCTTTTGGATTATGTAATGCTCCTGCCACTTTTCAGTGCTGTATGATGGCCATATTCGACGAACTCGTGGAAGATATCATGGAAGTATTCATGGATGATTTTTTGGTATTCGGTAACTCTTTCCATCTCTACCTTAAAAATTTAAAACGAGTTTTAATAGGATGTGAGGAAACAAACCTCGTGCTTAACTGGGAGAAATGTCACTTCATGGTTCAAGAAGGTATTGTATTAGGGCATAAAATTTCTAGTAAAGGGATTGAGGTGGATAAATCTAAAATAAAAACAATCAAAAAATTACCACCGCCTAGTTCGGTTAAGGCTATTAGAAGTTTTTTAGGACATGCTGGTTTTTATAGAAGATTTATTAAGGATTTTTCTAAAATAGCTAAGCCTTTGACTAAATTTCTAGAAAAAGATATACCTTTTAACTTCGATCAGGAATGTTTAAAAGCATTTAATACTTTAAAGGATAAAATAATTAATGCTCCAATCATAATTGCACCTGATTAGAACTTGCCATTTGAACTAATGTGTGATGCGAGTGACTTTGCAGTAGGTGCAGTATTGGGACAACGAAGAGACAAGCATTTTCAACCTATCTATTACGCCAGCAAAACCTTAACGGCTGCACAAGAAAACTATACTACTACGGAAAAAGAGTTGCTAGCTGTGGTTTTTGCATTTGATAAATTTTGATCATATCTCATATTGTCTAAAGTTGTTGTTTACACTGACCATTCTGCCTTTTGCTACCTTTTAACTAAAACCGATGCAAAACCTCGACTCATTCGATGGATTCTCCTATTGTAGGAATTCAACTTGGAGATTCAGGATAAGAAAGGAGCTAAAAATCTTGCGGCTGTTCATCTGTCCAGGCTTAAGAAATCCCATACCAAAGAACTAGATGACATTGAAATAAATGATTCGTTCCCTGAAGAATAAATTTTCACTATATCTAACTCCGAGGTACCTAAGTTTGCAGACATCGCGAATTTTTTAGCTGCTAACATTATCCCAAAAGGATTAACACACTAGCAAAAGAAGCGATTCTTTAATGATGTGAAAAACTAATTTTGGGACAATCCATTTCTGTTTCGTAGATATGCAAATCAAGTCATCAGAAGATGCGTTACAGGATCAGAAACATCAAAAATATTGGAACATTGCCACTCAGGGCCAACTGGCAAACACTATAGTGGAACTAAGACTGTACACGATATACTTGAATCAGGTTTTTATTGGCCTTCATTATTCAAAGACGCTGTCAGGTATGTTACTTCATGTGACAAATGCCAACAGACAGGTAACGATCTAAACGTGATGAAATGCCTCAAAACTATATGCTTTCATGTGAAATATTTGACGTTTGGGGTATCGATTTCATGGGTCCATTCCCTAGTTTATTTGGGAATAAATACATTTTAGTAGCAGTTGACTACATGTCCAAATGGGTAGAAGCCCAAGCTCTGCCTACTAATGATGCTAGAGTGGTAGTACGCTTCCTCAAAAAAACTCTTCTCGAGATTTGAAACACCCAGAGCAATTATCAGTGACAGGGGCACTCATTTTTGTAATACCCAATTTGAAAAAACCCTTAAGAAATACGGAGTTCATCATAGAACAGCCACCCCATACCATCCTCAAACTAATGGATAAGTTGAAGTAGCAAACCGAGAACTCAAACGGATCCTTGAAAAAATAGCAGAATCAAACAGAAAAGACTGGGCAACGAAAGTAGACAATGCCTTATGGGCTTACAGAACTACTTTTAAGACTCCCATAGGGACATCACCTTACAGACTTGTTTATGGAAAAAGTTGTCATCTGCCATTCGAACTAGAGATAAAGCTTTTTGGGCTATTAAATTTCTAAACCTTGATCCCGAACTTGCAGGAAAAAATAGGTTGATGCAGCTAAACGAGCTTGATGAATGGCGAGCCAATGCATATGAAAATTCACACCTATACAAGGAATCAACAAAGTGGCGCCATGACATTCGTTTAAAGCAACAAAAACAATTTGAAGTTGGATATCTCGTCTTACTATACAACTCAAGACTCAAATTGTTTCTTGGAAAACTAAAATCATGATGGTTAGGACCCTTCGTAATTCAATCTGTTCTTCAGTATGGCACAATAGAGGTAAATCACCCATCATACGGTACTTTCAAAGTAAATGGACACTGTCTCAAACTTTATAATGGTGAGAATTTTAAAGTCAATGGAGAGGAACTACGACTCCACAAACCACCCTGAATAAACCAGCAAGGTAACAGTCAAGCTTAGACTATAAACAACCGCTTCTCGGGAGGCAACTCAAATACTAACAGTTTTAAATTATTTACATTTCAAGTTTTAAACATTTAGGTCACTAACAAAGTACTTAAAGCATAGGTTCCCAACTCCACACGGCCTGGCACATGGCCTTGCTTAAGGTCGTGTGGCCAACACGGATAGAAACACGACTGTACGATATGGCCTTGCAGAAATAGGGTAGAAGATCTCCCCAAACACGGGCTGCGATAAAATACCATGGCAGTGTGACATGGCCGTGGTCGAATCTGCCAAATAAACACAGGCGTGTGACACGCCCGTGTCTAGCACCGTGGACGACACTGTCAGAATCAAATAGGCATGCGCAGCCCTACACGACCGTGGGAGAAGCGAACCACGCCAGACATAGCCGTGCGACATGATCTTGTAGCCACATGGCCTATACCCACAGGCGTACGAGAGGGCCGTGTGACGACATCACAATTCGCGACGAACACGGATGGGACACGAACCACACGGGCGTGTGCACCGACCGTGCCACTTGAAAAATTAGAATAATTATCTTATTTTATTTTCTTTTTTTTTCATTAAGTTTTTAAGACTCATTTTTTTGAAGATTCATTTATTTTCCTTTTTTTAAAAAAAAAGGGCTTACCTTCAGAGTCAAGCTTGCTATCCAGAGTTATCTCCAATACTCGATCTCATCAATCAAAGAATGTCATCCATTCTTAATACAAGAAGTTTCACTTCTCTCCCTATCTTATTTTTATACTCTAATATCTATCTTTGTACATTGTTAGCAATGTATATCTTAAGTATGGGGGGCATTCATTCATTATCAGAAAAATCCCTAAATAATCTCCTTGGTCTCTTGAAAACCTCTCATATTTAGGATAAATTTTAATTGATTTATGATTTTGCTTGATATTTCTTGAATTAAAACATAGGCATTTATGCATTGATTGTTTAACCTTTAAGACATTAGAGAATCAAGCATGATAGGTTGATTTTTAAGAATTTAAAATTATAGGTTGTTTCTCCAAGTCTATGTATTACTTTGAATTGGAATTCACGAGTATAAACATAAAAAAGCCATAATTTTTGTGATATTTTTGACCCTTTTGAGCATCTATTAATCCTTTCATGCTCACTTTTATTATTACTTTGAGTGCGTCAGTATTGAACTGTTATTCTAGAACTTGCTTGATTATGCATGTCGAGACCACACCATTTGATTTGATATATCAAAATGATTAAGGCACTTAGGATTAACCCACTCATGCCATGAAAAGCCTACCTCCACAATTAACCCCTAGTAAACCCCCTTGAGCCTAACAAGCTATTTCTTGTATTACCCTTAATATTAACCTTTAACCCATTATTGTTGAAATCCTTTAAATTAATCCCTATTTTTGTCGAGATTTGAGTTGAATGGATTTCTTAGCTATGTTTTGTTCTTAATCGTTAGTTTATATTTATTAACTTGTTCTTAAAAAAAAACTATGTATACATATCTATAATTTCATATTCTGAGAAGAAGCTCTATTGTACGAAAGTGAAGATTAACTCTTTTTCTAGTTAGGCAATTTTTCAATTCAATCTCGATTCTAACCCTTTCTTTCAGCTTGTGACCAGATCCCCTAACCAAGCCTCACTACAACCCTCTAAAGACCTTTTGATTAATGTATCATCTTAAATTATAGTGGTCGAGATTTGATTTTCATGCAAGCCTATGGTAATGACTTTTCATTATTGACTATTGAGTTCTTCATTTATTTTCCTTAAACACCTCGAGTGATTTGAGTGAATCTTTAGTAAGGATGTGAAACTCTGTGATATTCTAAATTAAAGGTAATTACTTAGATGCGGAGAGACACCTATATTTGCATGATTAAATACTCAACTTGGAATGTTTGAAACTTTTATGCCCTTTTAGTTGAATTCTCAATGTATGATTACCTATGAATTATTTTGAGATATTATCGATAAGAATTATAAGTTGAGAAGAATTTATTTTGATTATGAGTTGAAGATTTTGCTTGAGGACAAGCAAATGCTTAAGTGTGGGGGTATTTGATAAACTGTAATTTATACATATTTTTACCCCATGTTTAACACATTTTATGGATGATTTTCCATAAGAATTGGTGAATTTGATGCTCCTATTGCTTTAATTTCATGTCTTATACTTAGGAGAGCATAGGAGAATGAAAAGAACGAGAAACGGGATAAAACAGAGAAAATGGCCAATGTACGAAATCAACACGGCATGGACCTCCTCATACGGGCAGACCACACGGCCGTGTCAATTTGGCAGGCTCAAGCATGACCTAAAGTAATCGAACATAGGCGTGTGCCACGGGATGTCCCTGCCGTGCCCAAGTTAAGTCCAATTCGGAAAAGGCCACTTTTGAGGGCTTCTAGGCATTCCAAAGCCTATAAATACACCCTAGAGGAGGAAGAAAAATGAGACGGAGAAGGGGGAGTAAGGAATTACTCCAAGGAAGCCGATTGATCCATCTCAGAAGCCAGATTCATCATCAAGACCGAAGATCTCTCCTCAATTTCCCCTCAGAAGTTTTGGGTTTTCTTTATGTTTTGTATTCTTTATTTTTTTGAGATGTTTTCTTATTTAGTTATGAACTAAATCCCCTAAATACCTAAGGGGAATGAAACCTAAGACGAATCTTGTTATTATTTTCTAAATCATATGATAAATATTTAACTTGTTCTTAATTATGTGTTCTTAATTCTTGTTTTGATATCCCAGGATACTGATTCTAGATAAGCTCTTATTCAAAAGAGGAATAGACACTGTCTAAGAGTACATTTATCATAATTAAGCGGAGTTGATTGGCGCCTAGAAATAGGGTGACAAGATTTTGCCAGATTAGGGTGAAACCTAATAAGGGATCCATAGATCGAGTTAATGTAACCCTAGAGTGTTAATTAGAGAAAAGTCTTGGTTATTCAATCTAGGGATTAGACGTTATTAGTCTTGAATAGGGATAATAACATAACTTAGGGATCTCTATAGAACTAGTTGAATGAATAAATCGTCCGATTCGGAGCCAGAATAACAAGTAAAGTCTAGGTGGATTTTTCTTTAGGTATTGTCTTCATTCAATCGTTTTTCCCAAAAGCAATTCCCCAATTCTTTTAGGTATTTTAGTTTATGTAATAAAGTTGTTTTAATATTATTTAGTTATTTAAATAATTTCGAAAATTAATATGTTCCAGCTTAATTAATTTTCTATAGCTATTTAATTTGTTTTATCATGTTTATAGGTGAATTAAGGGCCAGCAGTTGTTATGAGCTTTTCCAAGTAAATGTTTGAAGAGTTCAATGGACAAGGAGTTATTCACATAAGCCATGCAGTTTCCAAACGTTTTTCACATGATGGTGGTTGTTCCAATTCGTCCATTTGCACCTTTGGTTGGTTATATTTAAGCATTTACACAAAGAAGGCTGTTCATGTGCCAAATGACATTCATTATTTTTGGCTGTTGTCCATTCGGCTGCCCCAAGGGGAAATTAAAAGGCTTTTATCAAGCATTGAACCAAATTTATTCAGCTCATTAGAGCTAATTATTAGCTGATTGGGAAGATTAAACATTTTTTCCATTGTCGTTACATATGTTTAGAGTTCATCAAAAGTCTTGTAGTTTTAATTAGCTTAATTAAGTTCATCAATAGCTCAATTAAGTTGAATGTTTCTGTCCATTCGGTTTGGGTTTGTCTCATGCCTATAAATACTTTGTTTCCAGCTAATTATAGATGACTTTTTGCTAAATTTATGAAATATTTAAAACTTGTAAGGGTTCAAATCTCCTTGTTCTTTTTGGGACTGATCTGACTTATTAAGCTAGGTTTGTGGCATCTTATCCTTCCTTTGTTTTCTGAACTTATCACTTCAAGTGTGGCGTTCATTATACCTTTGGTTCCTATCACGTTAGATAGCGGGTCAAGGTTCATTTGCTATTTTCGTCGATTATTATCCATCTAACTGCTTGTAAGACTTGGGTTAACAATCTTTCATATTGTTGGTTCAGCCTTTGCCTTAGCCAAACCTATCCATCCATTTCCTAAACATTCTTTGAACCTTTGCTTGAGCCTATCTTCTACCCATTTTCAGCCTTTCTTGAAATGAAGCACAACTTACTCAATTTCTCAATTGGGCACACACATACGACTCGAAACCACATCAACTGAGTTCATATCATTTGGTATCAAAGCAAGTGAAATTGGAGTAAGTATCAACGTTTTAAGCATTTCGGGATTGTGATTTTATAAAAAAAATTTGTCAAAAAAATTTTAGCATCAATTGAATTTCAAAGGGTGAAAAACAATTTTAAGGTGTACTAGTTCGTTTGATTCATTTAAAAATAAAAACAAGTTAGCTTGGAAGTTTTTTTTCTTGCTGCCCAAATTAGTTCAATCACTACTAACTATATTGACCACACTTAAATCTTTCCATCTTTGTTTTCTAGCCTACCCTTTAGTCCTTACATCATTCCCTACCCAAAACCGATCATTACTTTTGCAAACCGACCCACATCAATAGCTGCTAAGTCTAAATAGTCCATTGAGAACTTAGAGAGGTAGATTGAGTAGAAAAAGGAAAGAGTGTAGTGAGATATTCGAGTGAATAAAAGCCAAAAGTGTGTGAAATTTTCTTTGTGAGTGAATTGTAAGGTTTGTTATAAAAGACTATGTCTCGCAGTTTCGAACAGATTGATGATTATGGTGATGTTTTGTTCGATCCAACATATCGAGCATTCTTTCACGAGGTGGATCAAATGCTCTGAAGAAAATTGGAACCCGTAAAAGAACAATTGAAGCAATTAGAAGAATGAGCCCAACAGAAATGAATTTCACCAAGTCGAAGGACGGAAATGAGATCATCACGGAGAAAAACATCCCATGATTTGGTGAGAAGATATTCATATTATGATTCCTATTCAACGAAAAATTCAAGATGAAGCAAAGCAATATTTGAGTTTGAAACTTTTTAAGGTCAGGAACAAGAAATTACAAGTAATCCTTTGTATGCACCAAGGTAATCGTCCACCGAGAATTAATCTCAAAAAGCTGATCATTTTTCGTATGTAAGTCATTCCATTCATACCTAACGAGAGTCTTTCCATTCTGATTCATTTGTATCATCTCCATCTTGTAATAAAAGGAAGATACAAAAAGAAATAAAAAGATAGGAGAAGCAAGAAATGTTAATAAGGGAAAATGAGCAAATATGGAATGCAATTGAGAGGAGAAAAATGAAAGAAAAAGAAATCGAAAAAGAATAAGAAAGCAAAAAAGAAAAAGAGAGTGAAATAAAAGGAAAAGAGATTGAGATTGAAAAAGTATCTGAGCAAGAGAAGAAAACTAAAAAAGAGAGTGAGATTAAAGAAAGAAACGAGAGTGCAAAAGAAATGACGTTTTTACTAACCAACCTGTGAGTTGTCCTCGTATTACTTCTTCTTTTTAGGGTTTTAAAGACTCAAGTGACAAGTTTCAACTTCATTACCTTCCTGATGAAAGATGATTCCATTTGATCGAAAAAGGTAAGGTTGAAAGTGAAATCAAACCACAAGTGCTCAAAGGTAAGCAAGGTAAGGATTCTTTAGCCATTGAATCACGACAACCAAATTTGAATATTGACGAGGTAATTGCTGGTGGCTTAGTGATTGAAATATTTCCTCACTTTGATTTGATTAATTGTCATCCTATAATTAATGTTGACGAATCCGTTCCAACTAGTGGCATGAAGAGTTTTTCTCATGATTTGTATTGTGTTGGCAAGACTGTTGGTGAAGTGAGATTACCTCAACGTCCATCAAATTTAATCAAGTTTGATAAAGAGTTTTTACGTGAAACGCTCAATCTATTTGATTGTGATGGTTATGTGAATTTTTTGAGTCATAGTGCGAAATCCTCATGTAATATGCTTGTCAGATGAATTTTGAGAAGATTGATTGTTTGAATGTTTATATGCCTAAGTCTTGTTTGATTGATATGTCTAAGTTGTTGATGAAAGAAAAATCTTTGTTGTTTCTGAAAATGAGTGATCAAAATCATGTGTTTAAACCTAGAGCAAGTTGTCCTAAATTGTTGATAAGAAAAGGTGAGTATCAAAATTGTGTTTTGAATAAATGTGTTGACCCCTTCTATTTGCTCTGAGTTTTATCTTTAATTCTCAAAACAAAAGATGTGAATTCTATTGGTTTTCAAAGCCAAAATCAAATCTTTGATTCCAGAGGTTGCTCTATATTATTTAACAGATTCGTGAACATTATGTGTGATTATAACTTTAACTTGTCTTGTGTCCTTTCTATGATGTCGGTTAAGAAGTTATTAAGTCAAATTGAAATGGAAAAAGAACACCTTGTTTTTTATCCCGACATTGATTTATTTATGAATAGCATTTCATAAAGTTCTTTTGTGCTTCTAACTAATTTTGTCACTAATTGGTTCCATTCTTGTGTAAGTGACAAGCCGAAGTGGTATCCTCCTAAACAGGTACTTCCTTGTCGAACCATTTATGGTTCTTGGGTTTGTGGAAACAATTTTGTTAGACTCATGAACAAAAGGGTTTGTGTCCTTGAGAGTTTCTTCACGAGCAAATGGCACGATTTGGGGACAAATCATCTTCCAGAGGAAGGGTATAATTCGATCCCGGCCGCATCATGTTACGGCACAACTCAACGTAATCGAAATTGGCTTAAACACAAGGGGCCCAAGTGCAAGATGAAATTTAATTTCAGTTTGTTAACTTGTGTGTAAGTTTTAATTCTTCGAGATTGGGGTGGAAACTATTCCTGGAATAATCGAAAAATCACGGATGTTCAGCTCAAGTGTTCCATGCAACTTGAAACAAGCTAATTTAGCTCGTTTATAGCTCATCCTAGCTCATTGAGCTCCACATTATTTGTTTTTAGATTGTGCATCAATTTGCTAGAATATCTAATTCGGTTTAGCTCAATTATAGCTTTCTTTAGTTTATGCATTTAGTTGCTAGAATAAACTTAAATGATATTTGGTTTAAGTATTAAATGAGTCTTAGTAATGTGTTTAGTTATTTTAGTTTAAGTCATTAAGTTATTTTAATTTTATTTAGTTGTTTAAATAATTTCGGTAATTAATATGTTCTAGCTTAATTAGTTTGCTACAACCATTTAATTTGCTTAATCGTGTTTATAGGTGAATTAATCATTTGAACCAATTGTTACGTGGATGGGCATTTAAAGAGAGGAATAAATTCAGCTGTTATGAAGATGAATTAAAGACCAACAGCAATTATGAGCTTTTCCAAGTAAATGTTTGAAGAGTTTAATGGACAAGGAGTTATTCACATAAGCCATTTAGTTTCCAAACGTTATTCACATGACGGTCGATATTCCAATTCATCCATTTAGACCATTGGTTGGTTGTATTTAAGCATTTACACAAAGAAGGTTGTTCATGTGCCAAATGACATTCATTTTTTTTTGGCTGCTGTCCATTTGGCTGCTCAAGGGAAAATTAAAAGGCTGTTATCAAGCATTGAACCAAATTTATTCAGCTCATTAGAGCTAATTATTAGCTGATTGAGAAGATTAAACATGTTGTCCATTGTCGTTACATTTGTTTAGAGTTCATCAAAAGTCTTGTAGTTTTAATTAGCTTAATTAAGTTTATCAATAGCTCAGTTAAGTTGAATGTTTGTGTCCATTCGGCTGGGGCTTGTCTCATGCCTATAAGTATTTTATTTCCAGCTAATTGTAGACGACTTTTTGCTAAATTTATGAATATTTAAAACTTGTGAGAGTTCAAATCTCCTTGTACTTTTTGGGACTGATCTGACTTATCAAGCTAGGCTTGTGGCGTCTTATCATTCCTTTATTTTTAGAACTTATCACTTCAAATGTGGCGTTCATTATACCTTTGGTTCCTATCTCGTTAGATAGCGAGTCAAGGTTTATTTGCTGTTTTCATCGATCATTACCCATCTAAGTGCTTGTAAGACTTGGGTCAACAATCTTTCATATTGTTGGTTCAGCCTTTGCCTTAGCCATACCTTTCCATCCATTTCCTAAACATTCTTTAAATCTCTGTTCGATCCTATCATCTACTCGTTTTCATCCTTTCTTGAAATGAAGCACAACTTACTCAATTTCTCGATTGGGAACACACATACGACTCGAAATCACATCAACCGAGTTCGTATTATTGCCCCTAACATTTTAACTTTTTACAATTTAGTCCTTAAACTCATAACTTTAGAATCTAACCATTTCAACTAAATTTCAACTTAACCCATGTTGCATGGGACCTTAAAGAAAATCATATTTATCAATAATTCACAACAAAACCCATAGATTTATAATTTTAACAATTTAATCCGTATTCCCAAACTATAAAAAAAATCACTTAACAAAACATGTTTATTTTTCAACAAACATTCATAACCTATCAACTAACATCAAAACTCATTCAAAAGCATCCATGGCAAGTCCCTCAACCTTTAACTATTTTGCAAATTAACTCTCAGGCTAGTTAGAATAAGCTAAAACGAACTCAAAAACATAAAAATTGTCAAAAATGGGGCTTGAATTCACTGACATGCACAATAGAATACCAATCGAACCTTGAAACCATAAAAATGGCTATTCTCCCTTCAATTTTTGATGGTGAAGAAGATTAAAGAAGATGAAACCAATTTCTTTTACTTAATTTAGGTTTAATTATTCAATTACCATTTCAACCTTTAAAAAATATCATAATTTCATTTAAACCATGTCCATGCACATCAACCACAACACCTCAAACTTGACCTGGATGTTATGGCTGAAACTGGAAACGTCACATTGAAGTGGTTTCTGTAAAGTGTGATATCGTTGAGAAACCCTTTCTATGTTTATCTTCGTTGGGTATTCTTAATGATGATTTTAAAATGTGTCGTTCATTTCAAAGCTTGCATCCCAATCAAAATGTATTTACTTTAAAAACTTTTTGAATGCCAAGATATCATTTTATAGCGGAAGCTTCCTAAAACAATTGCGTTCTTGCATTTACTTTGTGAAAATGTTGTTTCTTCTTAAAACTCGAGTTCCTAATACTAGCATTATAACCATAAAAAGTTAAAATCCCAAATTAAAATAAAATTCAAAGAGGCCTTATTACAATAAAAATACCCAAAATAAAATTACTTATAATTTAAAAATCAAATATGTAAGTACGTGCAGTTGTGTGGCCACCTTTGAGTCCCTCACAGCACCAATCAGCCTAAGACTGGGGATTACCTGTACAGATAAACAGATGAGTGTGTTATGAAAACTCAATATGTAATCCCATTTCAAATAAACAAGTATTGCGTATACACAGTCTGGGCCTAAGTCCAATCCAGTAATGGTTCAGTCTCAATTAGGGCCTTAGCCCATTATAGTATCAGTATCAATTTGGGCCTGAGCCCATCTCAGTGACAATAACAGTATAGATATGCAATCATGAGATCCTACCCAGCCAGCCTTAACACTCCATCTCCGTCCAACCCTGCACTCCATGTGGGGAAATAATCAACCCACCCATCCCTACACTCCGAATAGTACCGGTTGCAACACTAAACGGTATTTGCAGCAGAGTTGCCAGTATAGTACATTTCCTCCAATCATAATAAAAACAAACCCCATGCAACACATCATGCATCATGTCATGTCATGTCATAATATCGCACATGTACTCAATACAGTTATAATAGCATGTTAAATATAGTTACACATCACATAGGGGCATAATAGTTATTTTATCAATTAGAGGGTCTAGGTAAACTTACCATCCCAACAGTAGGTCCACAGTCGTCTCGGGTGACCCGTGCAACCATAACAGTCTAATAGTGAAAATGGGACAAAGGCCCATTTTGCGGTTCCACACGCCCGTATGGCCCACATAGCCTAGAAATGACATTGCCGTGTGGATTACACAGCCTGGCCCAATATTCTCTACACGTCCGTGTGGTTTACCCGTGTGAGGCCCACATGCCCTTGGGGCCTACACGGCCCAGTTCGGACCGAGATGGCCTAAGATAGCCTCGGCCCATGAAATCACTCATGGCTAGCCTTATTGATCAAAAGCCCATGTTTAGTCATACGGACCACAACACATGCGAGCGCACGCCCGTGTAGCGACATTGTTTGCTATTTCCTACTTTTGCCAATTTCCATAGTTTAGATAATGTTTACACACCTTGTTGCAAAAGTGCACAAATAGTCCACAAGCGCTCCAAACCTATATTCAAACACGATACACAATCAGTCCCTTAACCAATAGGATTAACCAACCCCCTTTTTATCATACTATCCTAAAGATTTCTTATCACTTGCCTTGATCGGTCGATTGAGGCTCACACACTTAACCCGTTTGCAAGAGACTGATTACTAGGCCTTAGGGATTACCTGCATTCCAACCTAACTGTATTAACCATTATTGCTCATACAAATAGCTAACTTACTGAAAACACAAAACTAAGATGAGGAGAAAGGAGCAATCAACCTACACCCAATACGAAAGCCGAAAACACCCGCTTTGACAAAGGCAACAATGGAACAATTACCCCCTATAAAAAATTGGCAGCATAAGAAGATGTTAGGCGCAAGACTAAAAAGACAAAGAAGGAGAGAGACCGAAAGTTGGGCTTACCAAAACTCAAAAGAAAGAAATGAAGGGAAAGTCAGCACAGTGAGGGCAAGAGAAGTAAAAGTAATAAGTTAAGAAGAAAACCATTTGAGAGAGAGAGAGGAGAAGGGATATTCAGCAAAAGAGGAAAACCTATTGGGAAAGGGAGAGAAGGAAGAAAATCAGTGGGTAAGAGGACTGGTGGGAAGAGCAAAATCGAAAGCAAACTAGAATCGAAAGGTACCCGAAAGATCAATAGCAATACTCAACTTCAGAAACAAGAAGTGAAAAAAACCAAAACTTTGGTAAAACCCAAAATGGAGAGAAAGTTACTATGCTCAAAGCCAAATTCCTGAGTGCCTAGAATTCAAATTCATCACCATCACTTCCTCTCACTTCAACCTCCCATAATTTCCTCCCCAAAACCCTCCATACCTTCCACTCCTCCCTCAACCACTCAATTCAAATCTCACTCAAACACTTTAGTGTTTCAGTCAAACAAAACTCTTCCACGGCATCAGCAGCAAAATAAAACGCCTCAATGCACCTACCAGCACTCGAACCTCAGACCACAGGTAACCATAACACGCCAGTCATCCCCTAAACCAGTAGGCCCTTTCTGACATAAAATACCCACATTTATTTAAAAATCTATTGATTAGAAACGGGGTTTTTTCATATTAAAACAAAACTTTTGCACAAGACAAGGCTTGAACCCAAGACTTCTCAGACACTTCCCAGGATACTTAACCACTAAAGCAGATAGATATTTGTGTCACTTTCTTGCACAAATAAAAATTTATGTGCAGCCTCCTAACTGTTCCCATGCTCAAGACCTAATACTTCTAGGCCCAAAATTTAGGACCTTACAATTCACCCCTCCTTAAAGAAATTTCATCCCCGAAATTTCCAACTATCAGAACAGTCGCATAACACAGACTACACCACTATGCTCTCGCTGCGCAATCTAGTTCAAAAACACTACCACATTTAACTTGAGTGTTTTTAGCACAGTCTATAGATAGACTGGGACAACGCGTCAATCCAATACTCAACCATATTAGGGGCAACACAGGCAATACCCCTAAAAATCTCAACTCCAATAGACCGGAGTCATTCCGTAACCGACCCACGGCCCACAACACCAGTATTGGGTTCAGTGACCCTCTCCAAAATCCTTAGCATAGCCTAGGACAATGTATCATCCCCAGCCACAGTAGCGGGTGACACTGGTGTCTCATTCACATCCAGATTAGGCATATTGCCAAATGACGAAGACCCAGCTCGAGCACCTACACGGCCTCTACCACGGCCTATTATACCCCTTCCACGAGTACCTCTAGTGCACATTATCGAATTGCGTTTTATCTGTATTAATAGTTTTATGCATTAGTTTACAGTTCCAGTGTTTATTAACAGATATTTTATGGAGACAATATCAAAAGTATAGATTTTTATTTTCGCACAACGCAGTGTTTATCGGTGTCTACTGGTTTTACTACAGTTTTAGTATACAATACTAAAGAGTTTGCGGTAGGTATACTTCCTACAATAGTCTTAGTAATCTTACCTATCGTAGTTTTAGTCAAAATCAAAATACAATTTTTAGAGAGGACTTCAGGGTCGGCACGGAGACTCGGTGTACGACACATTCAATAAAACACTTCAAAATACTTCAAATAATTTGAAACAGTTCTTTTAAAAATTTCAAGTTTTATAAGAACCCAAATCCACAACTGACTTTTGTAACTTGACTCTGATACCACTAAATATAACACCCCAAACTCAACCTCGACATTATGGCCGAATCTAGCGAGGTCTCATTGAAGTCATTTTCGCAAAGTGTGATATCCATGAGAAACCCTTTCTATATTTATCTTCGTTGTGTGATCTTAATGATGAATTTAAAACGTGTCGTTCATTTCAAAACTTGCGTCCCAGTCAAAAGGTATTTACTGTAAAAACTTTTTGAATGCTAAGATATCATTTTATAGCAGAAGCTTTCTAAAACAATTACGTTCTTGCATTTACTTTGTGAAAACGTTGTTTCTTTTTAAAACTCAAGTTCCTAATACTAGCATTATAACCAAAGCAAATTAAAATCCCAAATTAAAATAAAATTCAAAGAGGCCTTATTACAGTAAAAATACCCAAAATAAAATTACTTATAAATTAAAAATCAAATACGAAAGTACATGCGGTTGTGTGGCCACCTTTGAGTCCCTCACAACACCGATCCGCCTAATACTGGGGATTACCTATACAAATAAATAGATGGGTGACTTATGAAAACTCAGTGTGTAATCCCATATCAAATAAACAAGCAGTGAGTATACACAGTCTGAGCCTAAGCCCAATCCAATAATGATTCAGTCTCAGTTAGGGCCTTAGCCCATTCAAGTATCAGTATAAATTTGGGCCTGAGCCCATCTCAGTGACAGTAACAGTACAGTTATGCAATCATGAGATCCTTCCTAGCCAACTTCTACACTCTATCTCTCCAACCCTGCACTCCATGTGGGGATATAATCAACCCACCCATCCCTACACTCCAAATAATACCAGTTGCGGCACTAAACAGTATTTGTAGCAGAGCTGCCAGTACAAGACACTTCCTCCAATCATAATAAAACCCAACCCCATGCAACACATCATGCATCATGTCATGTCATGTCGTAATATCATACGTGTACCCAATACTGTTATAATAGCATACTAAATACAGTTATACATCACATAGGGGCATAATAGTCATTTTATCAATTAGAGGGTCTAGGCAAACTTACCGACCCAACAGTAGGTCCACAGTCGTCTCGGGCGATCTGTGCAACCTTAATAGTCCAACAGTGAAAATGGGCCTAAGGCCATTTTATGGGCCCATGTGGGCCCACATGCCTGTGTGGCCCACATAACCCAGAAATGGCCTTGGCCATGTGGATTACACAGCCTGGCCCAATATTCTCCAACGTTTGTGTGGTTTACCCATGTGGGGCACGCATGCCAGTGGGGCCCACACAATCCAGTTTGGCTCGAGATGGCCCAAGACGGCCTCGGCCCATGAAATCACTTATGGTCGGCCTTATTGATTAAACTCCCATGTTTAGTCACACTGACCACAACACATACGAGCGCATGCACGCGTGGCAATATCGTTTGCTCTTTCTGGCTTTTGCCGATTTCCATAGTTTAGATATTATTTACACACCTTGTTGTGAAAGTGCACAAATAGTCCACAAGTGCTCCAAACCTATATTCAAACACGATACACCATCAGTCCCTTAATAAATAGGATTAACTAACCCTTTTTATCACACTATCCAAAAGATTTCTTATCACTTGCCTTGATTGGTCGATTGAGGCTCACACACTTAACCCGCTTGTAAGATACTGATTACTATGCCTTAGGAATTACCTGCATTCCAACCGGACCGTATTAACCATTATTGCTCATACAAATAGCTTAAGCCAAATGCATACCCAACTTACTGAAAACACAAAACCAAGATTGGGAGAAAGGAGCAATTAGCCTACACCCAAACACAAAAGCTGAAAATACCCGCCTTGAAAGAGGCAACAATGAAACAATTACCCCCTATCAGAAATCGGTAGCACAAGAAAATGTTAGTTGCAAGACTAAAAAGACAAAGAAGGAGAGAGAGAGAACAATCGTCCAACCAAACTGAAAGTTAGGCTTACCAATATGCAAAAGAAAGCAATGAAGGGAAAGTCAGCACAATGGGGGCAAGAGAAGTAAAACCAATCGGTTAAGGAGAAAACCGTTTGAAAGAGAGAGGAGAAGGGATATTCGACCAAAGAAGAAAATCGATTGGGAAAGAGAAAGAAGGAAGAAAATTGGTGGGCAAGAGGACTAAAGGGAAGAGCAAAATCTAAAGCAAACTAGAATTGAAAGGTACTCGAAAGATCAATAGCCATACTTGGCTTCAGAAACAAGAAGTGAAAAGAACCAAAAATTTGGAAAAACTCGAAATGGCGAGAAAGTTACTATACTCAAAGCCAAATTCATGAGTGCCTAAAATTCAAATTTGACACCATCACTCCCTCTCACTTCAACCTCTCGTAATTTCCTCCCCAAAACCCTCCATACTGTCCGCTCCTCCCTTAACCACTCAGTTCAAATCTCACTCAAACACTTTAGTGTTTCAGTCAAACATAACTCTTCCACGGTATTAGCAACAAAATAAATTACCTCAATGCGTCTACCAACACTCGAACCTCATACCACAGGTAACCATAACACGCCACTTATCCCCTAGACCAGCAAGCCCTTTCTCACATAAAATACCCACATTTATTTAAAAGTCTACTGACTAGAAATAGGGTTTATTCATATTAAAACAAAACATTTTCACAAGTCAAGGCTTGAACCCAAGACTTCTCAGACACTTCCCAGGACACTTAACCACTAAAGCAGACAGATATTTGTGTCACTTTCTTGCACAATTAAACATTTATGTGCAGCCTCCTAATTGTTCCCATGCTCAAGACTTAATACTTCTAGGCCCAAAATTCGGGACGTTATATCAACTATCACCTTTAATGGTATATTTACTATTCAAGTCCATTTACTTTCATTTCCATAGCCATTTGACCCCTTTAACTAATAGAACTCAATTTTTATACTTTTTATGATTTTGTCATTTTCACTTAATTAACCATTTAAACGTCAAAATTTCTTAACGAAATTTTAATACGACCTTAATATAATCTTGTAAACATTAAATAAATAATAAAATAATTAATTTACTCGTTAAAATTGAAGTCCCAAAACCACTATTTCTAACACCACTAAAAACGAGGTATTATAGTAAGACCTTCTCCTTACGAGCTAAAATCTTTATTAGTTTTTCATCATAGGCAAGATCATCTCGAATTTCAACTTCCTCAACTAGAACTATATACAACGGGTCAAAACAATACTTCTGCAACATCAACACATGAAAAACATCGTGACTTCGCTCAAGTTCTGGTGGCAACATGAGACGATAAGCTACTGAACCAACCTTCTGAACAACTTCTTAAGGCCCAATATAGCTTGGACTTAACTTACCCTTCCTACCAAACCTCAAAACTTTCTTCCAAGGTGACACTTTCTAGAACACCTTATCACCAGCTTGAAACTTAATATCTCTTAACTTCAAATTCGAGTAGGATTTCTACCTATTAGACGCTACTTTTAAACGATCACATGTAACACCCCAAACCCATCTCCGTTGCTAGATTCGGGTTGCAGAACATTACTATACAATTGAAAACATTTAAACATTTTATCAATCAATAATTTAATGGGATCATAAACCATTCATAGACATGCATAATATCCCTAAATTGAGCCCCTAAGGCCCTAAAAATAACTTAAAAGCAATTCGGGACCACTTTGAAACAATTTGGAAAGTTTAGGAAAAAATTACAAAATTTCAAAATAGGGGACACACGGCCTTGTGGCCAGGCAATGTGGAATCATTCCAGGCTGTGTAACTTTTGAACAAGGGACACACAAGCTATGTTCTCACCCGTATAACTCTCTGAGTAGGGTCGCACGGCCGTGTCACACGCCCGTGTGCCAAGCTGTGTAACTCTCTGAGTTGCCATACACGCCCGTGCACCAGGCTGAATGCTAAGCGTGGAACTCACTGACTTGGATGTTAAGAAATCCTTAGATGACACACGGTCATGTCACCAGACCGTGTGCCTCACATGGCTGAGTCACACGCTCGTGTCTCAGACCATACGAACCCAAAATTTACCTAAAATCAAGCCATTTCAAAACCATTTCGTGCATAACCCTTCAATCCATTTAAGCACACTTTAAGGGGACTTAAACATCAATCAAACACACATGAAAAGGCCATTTCAAGGTCCTAATTCAACTAACCAATATGCCATTTAAAGGCACCTCAAATGCATACAAACAAGACATATCTAAACATGTCAATATTGCCACATTTCAAGTATAAAAACCTAATCAATTTAGGTACTAAAACATGCCACATTTAACCATTTCCAAGCCATTCAAAACATACTATATGAGTCATATTTACAAACCTTAACAAATATCCAGAATGACAACATTTGGTAAACATAAAGGTACATAAACCAAACATAATCTTTAAGACCTAACACATCAAAATACCATTATACAACATCCTATACATGCCATTATAAACCTTGGCCAAAATGCTCAAAACAACCGAATTGCCTGTTGGATAGTGTGATAGATCTTCGACGAGCTTCCAACCAAATTAAGCTTTCGATAATCTATAAAACATAGGAAAGAAACTATAAAAGCAATTAATACTTAGTAAGCTCGTATAAATTGTAATGCCCCCGTACCCGATACCATCGCCGGAGTCGAGCATGAGGTGTTAACGGACTTAATTCATTAATTAAACAGCTCAAACAATTTATTTTTAAAATTTCCAGACAAGTTGGCTAATTGCGTCACAGTCGATTAAAAATACATATCTCGAGTTCCGAAACTAAAAATTAAGATCCGTAAATTTTTCCTGAAACTAGACTCATATTTATATCTATTAAGTTTTTTCTAGAATTTTTGGTCAGGTCAATTAATATAGTTTATTAATTAAAGTCTACCCTATTTTAGGGTTTTGCTACTCTGACCCCTGTGCACTACGAATCAAATTTCTTTCTACACAGAAATCCAATGACTATGCCGTTTATTTCAATTAAAACTAGATACATATAAATTGTGAGTCCTAATTATGTTTACACAAAGTATGGCGAATTTCTAAAGTCAGAACAGGGAATCCAGAAAATTGCTCTGACCATATTTCACCAAAACGTAAATATCTCATAAAATACAACTCTTTTACCTATTTTGTTTCTTCCACATGAAAATAGATTCATTAAGATTCAATTCCATATTTTATTAATCATCTAATTCTATCTCTACTATTTTTAGTGATTTTTCAAACTCACGTCACTACTGTTGTGTGACTCTGTTTTATAGCGAATTTCACCATTTTATGGATTTCCATAGATTAGTTAGCACATAAAGCATACGTGTTATCAAATATAATCTCGATTAGCCACTCCAATAGCTAATCATTCTCAAACATTTCCATGTCATCCATGAGCTATATCATAAGATTATATACATAAAAGGATTATAATGCTATACATGTCATATTCCCAAAATATGCAAGCCACCATACTGAGATGGTCCGTTGATAGTGTGAGCGTGCCTCCGATCGTCCTGATCTCCAAACTGGCTTGTCAAAACTACAAGGAATGGAAGGGAAGGAGTAAGCATAAATGGTTAGTAAGTTCACATGAAAATAACAAATAACTTAACAAAGCAATTATACCAACCAACATTAGCATAATATCACCAAAGCATATATCACATTTCTATTCATCATTCATCGT
The DNA here is from genome assembly GCF_007990345.1 of Gossypium hirsutum. Taxonomy (NCBI): domain Eukaryota; kingdom Viridiplantae; phylum Streptophyta; class Magnoliopsida; order Malvales; family Malvaceae; genus Gossypium; species Gossypium hirsutum. Next base: position 82,164,008 of record NC_053434.1, on the reverse strand, counting down.
CTTACTACATTATTGTTGTCGTATCAAGTCTCAACCCGAGGGTTAAGTACATACCTATCCAAAATGCCCATTCCACAACACTTACCAATACGTCACTTGCATCTTGAGTATTCTTCCATTTCACTAGAATTTTACCTGTTGAACACATCGGAATATAACTCGGATACATGGAAAGTTTGCACATAAGTGCCACATATGTAGCCAAGCTACCATGTAACCCGCCCATAAGCGAACTCGGACTCAACTCAACGAGCTCAGGCGTTCGCATCCATAAGTGAACTCGGACTCAACTCAACGAGCTCGGATGCCTAGTTACATCTCACAGACTCGGACTCAACTCAACGAGTTTAGACGTTCACATCCATAAGTGAACTCAGACTCAACTCAACGAGCTCGGATGCCTAGTTATATCTCACGGGCTCGGACTCAACTCAACGAGTTCAGACGTTCGCATCCATAAGTGAACTTGGACTCAACTCAACGAGTTCGGATGCCCAAATACCCGAATCTATTCCTAAGGTTCAACGGGACTTTCCTCGTTCGTACTCCTTTACCATTCTCCTTGGAATACCCATGACGATACTTCGGTAGTCTTTCACATTTTTCGCATAATTCATAAAATTTTTGCATGTTGTCCAACAATGACCACAAAGCTTAGAATTGCATGATAACAATCATAATATCGTGTAAATAGCATTAAATGATTTAAAATAACGGTTATATTACAATATTTAAATTTGAACTTACCTCGTATGCGAAAATGGTCATTTTTACCATTTTGTCCACAACTTGGTATTTGCCAATTTTAGCCCGAATTTTGATTTTCCTTGCTCTATCATTTCAAATATAACCTAATTGGGACTCATTTTATGCAAATCAACCCAAATATATATTTTGGAAAATTTACAATTTTGCCCCTAAACTTTCACATATTTACACTTTTACCCCAAATCTCGTAAATTAAACTTCATCCTAGTTTCTTATGTTTTATGATATGTTGATCATTTTTCCCTTCTACAGAAACATCCAATTCTCACTCTAACATGTACTTATGAACATTAGGTATTTTTACCGATTATGTCATTTTAGTAGTTTTTACGTAAAATCACTTAGCAAAAGTTGTTTAACACAATCTCAAGCTTCATATTCTGCCATAAAACATCAAAATTCATGCATATCATTCATGGGTAAATTTTTAAATATAAACCCTAGCTCAAAATATTGGTAGAAACAGGTAAACCGAGCTACGAGTATTTCAAAAATGTAAAGAACATTAAAAACGAGCATAGACATCACTTACAATCAAGGCTTAAAAGTGTTCAAACCCTAGCTATGGTGGAGAGCAAAATTTGGCAGCAACTTATGGAGAAGATGATCATTTTGTGTTATTTTTCCCATTTTATTTCATTTAATATCAAAATGACCAAAATGCCCTTCCTTATTAAACTTTCAAAAATTCCATCCATGTCCAATTTTTGTCCATAAACTTAGAAATTGGTCAAATTGCTATTTAAGACCTCCTAATTAATATTCCAAAGCAATTTCATACTAGAAACTTCTAGAATACAAGTTTTGTAACTTTTTCAATTTAGTCCCTAACTTCAAATTAAGCACTTTATGCATAGAATTTCTTCACGAAATTTCAAACAATCATGAAATCATATCATAGACCTCAAAAAAATCATAAAATAATTATTTCTATCTCGGATTTGTGGTCTCAAAACCACTATTCCGATTAGGCTCTAATTCGGGATATCACAACTCTTCCCCCTTTAGGGATTTTCGTCCCCAAAAATCTTACTGGAAAAGTGGTCTTCATTTAGGTTCCTCAATTTTATATTCGGTGTCGAAGAACTTTCGCTCAGGTGGTGCCTCCAATATATCTCTTTAATTTCTCATATATTCTGAAAGCCTACGAACTCATCTCTAAATTGTTCTTAAATTTTCAACCCTTCTCAGTTTCCCTTGTCATCTTGACATAAAACCCAGATCTCAATTTGGTTAATAGAGACTAGAATTTCAAGAAATCCAACAATCAAAGGGACCTGCACTCTTCCCAAAATAGTCATACAAATTTTTATCATCGATAAATCACAATCCAATAACATCTGAATCAAATTACAGTACATGTCATTACTCTCTGAATGAATAGGCAAATTTTCACTGTAAGCTTCATACAATTCTTTCTGTATAAGCCTCGGAACAATAATACCATGAATCAGATCCAATCTAAAATTCAACATCAGAAGTTGATCCTCACTGTACTCTTTTAGTTCACTACTATCACATTTTCCTCTTTCCGCTACAGAAATAATTCTGATATAGCCTCAAAAATAATCCTTCTCATTCTCATCCTAAAATCAATACTGGCAAAGATAATTCTGGTAGATCCTGATACTCGGCTTTAACCCCATCAACAACTCAAATTTTCTGTGACATCAAATGCTCCAAACTATCACATTACCTTATTTTCATGAAACACATCACCATTCATACAACAGTGCATTGCTAAAAATTAGGAAATCTTTACTCAATGCAGACTAGTCCAGTTCAGACGCTTTGGTTAGCAATATTCTCATCTGTCCAAACCTTGCTAACATGTAATAAACTTTTCAGCTTTCGTAAGATGAAAACTTTATCATTCTTAGTAGCTTCAACTCATATCAAAATTTTCTAAGAGATATACACTTCTTGTTCAGACTATTTGCCTTTTACTCGTAAAGAAATGAAATTCTATTATCAGTCTTAAAAAAATGACCCTAACATAATTGTCATATGAAATATTTCAAATAAATAATTCACACAGATTAAACACCTGAGCTGATCTAAACACTGTTGAATGACATTTCAAGTAATCCTTTCTTCTAGTTACTAAACAATTCATCATGTAGCCCTTTACTATTCATTTCTTACGCTAATCAAAACCATCTCAATTGCATTAGCTCAAGTAACGAAAATATCCCAATTGAAGTCATTAATTATAATTGACTTACTTGAGAGAAGTAATCCACCATACCGATTGAAACTCGCACTTTTATCACTTATGCCTTTACTGTTGTCAAATCCTTACACAGAAATTTGAGAAATTCCAATATTAAAATCACCACATTACTAAGATCAAATCAAAAGTATAGTCATGCTTGTCATGATTATCACGAGCTGAAGAGCGCACTTTGAACATAAGTCATAATTGACAAATTATGGAATAAAGATAACAAGAAAACCGAATAAAGAAATCCAAGATACGATACTATGCTGGAAAATAAAAAACCTAACTCATAGGAAAAAATAGAAGATCTTGAAAATTCCTCAGAGAAAAGAAGTCCGGAAGAAAACATCATTTAATCCGACAGGAATCAAATATAATAAGAACAATGTATCTTCCCATACATATATATCAAATGGAGCATTAAGTAGAAGAAACAGTATCATAATATCATACATATCCTTTCATCAATTCTTATCAGACGAAATGTAATAAAATGCCCGAGGAAATACAGTAATACAAATTATAAACCAGCCGGACTACCAATGCATCCATCTAACACCAGGATTAGAAAACATTCCCATATAACAAGAATTTCTTCAAAAGATCAACAGCCATAGAAATTTTCTTCTGAGAACGGATAAATACATAGAACATCTCAGAAGAAACTGTTAAATTTATCCAGCCGTAATTGTCACACTTAGATATTACACATTTCAAATATCATTTCCCACAACTAGTTCTGTCATCACAAATTTCATGTTAGACCTTTCACTAAAGAAGACTAGTTCTGAATAAAATTTGATTTACACTTTTCTCGACCTTGTATCTGAGTAATTCAATTTACCAAAGTAAATTCATTCCTTAACTGGGACAGTGCATAGCTCCAATAATCTTTATATCAACCTAATACTTTTCTAGCTCTAACTTTATTTACCAACTCATTCTCAGTCTTTAATCATGTTTATGATTATTCTATCACTGAACTCTTTGGTTTCTCAACCGGAAACTTATTCAGTACAAATCTCATGAAATTCCATTATAAGCTCCACTTTTGTAAGGGGGAGGGGTTGAAGGGCTTCTGACTGGACTTTCTCATACATATACATATGACACAATTTCCATCATCATAACAACATCATCAAAATCTTATCATTCATTCAGGCAATGCATCATTCATGTTGGGTTACACAAATATTCTAGTTATCCCATTTAAACAAGTATACTTATGCATGCATCCTATGTTTTCTAGATAGCTTAACTTGTCCATTCATTTATTCAAACAAATCATATTCATGACATCATATAAGGGCTAAACAAACATAGATATTTGCATCACAATCGGAACTTTCATTTCGTGCATCATTATATACATATCATAAACTTTTATTCATACTTTTCTGAATCGAGACTCATCATAATTGTAATTTTATTCAAACACCTTCGCATGACATTGAATATGGTCAATGCAGCTCGGTTGGAGAGTACCTTTGTCTAAACAAGACGGTGCTCATACGCGTCGGGAGGCATCACACTATCACGGATCCGTGGCATGTATAGCTAGACTCTTACACATGCTAGGTTAGTCTGAGAACCGACTAAACCGTAGCTTTGATACCACCAAATGTAGCTCCCCCGTACCCAATACCATCGCCGGAGTCGAGCACGAGGTGTTAACGGACTTAATTCATTAATTAAACAGCTCAAACAATTTATTCTTAAAATTTCCAGACAAGCTGGCTAACTGCGTCACAGTCGCTTAAAAATTCATATATCGAGTTTCGAAACCCAAAATTAAGATCCGTAAATTTTTCCTAAAACTAGACTCATATTTATATCTATTAAGTTTTTTCTAGAATTTTTGGTCAGGCCAATTAATACAGTTTATTAGTTAAAGTCTACCCTGTTTCAGGCTTCGGCTACTCTAACCCCTGTGCACTACGAATCAAATTTCTTCCTGTACAGAAATACAATGACTATTCCGTTTATTTCAATTAAAACTAGACTCAATAAGGAATCCATACATATAAATTATGAGTCCTAATTATGTTTACATAAAGGATGGTGAATTTGTAAAGTCAGAACAGGGAATCCAGAAATTACTCTGACCCTATTTCACCAAAACGTAAATATCTCATAAAATACAACTTTTTTACCTATTTTGTTTCTTCCACATGAAAATAGATTCATTAAGATTAAATTCCATCTTTTATTCATCATCTAATTCTATCACTACCAGTTTTAGTGATTTTTCAAACTCACGTCACTACTGTTGTGTGATTCTGTTTTATAGCCAATTTCACCATTTTATGGATTTCCATAGATTAGTTAGCACATAAAGCATATGTGTTGTCAAATATAATCTCGATTAGCCACTCCAATAGCTAATCATTCTCAAACATTTCCATGTCATCCATGAGCTATATCATAAGATTATATACATAAAAGGATTATAATGCTATACATGCCATATTCCCAAAATATGCAAGCCACCATACCGAGATGGTCCGTTGATAGTGTGAGCGTGCCTCCGACTGTCCTGATCTCCAGACCGGCTTTTAAAAACTACAAGGAATGGAAGGGAAGGAGTAAGCATAAATGCTTAGTAAGTTCACATGCAAATAACAAATAACTTAACAAAGCAATTATACCAACCAACATTAGGATAATATCACCAAAACATATATCACATTTCTATTCATCATTCATCGTCTTACTACATTACTGTTGTCGTATCAAGTCTCAATCCGAGGGTTAAGGACATACCTATCCAAAATGCCCATTCCACAACACTTACCATTACATCACCTGCATCTTGAGTATTCTTCCATTTCACTAGAATTTTACCCGTTGAACACATCGGAATATAACTCGGATACATGGAAAGTTCGCACATAAGTGCCACATATGTAGCCAAGCTACCATGTAACTTGCCCATAAGCGAACTCGGACTCAACTCAACGAGCTCGGGCGTTCGCATCCATAAGTGAACTCGGACTCAACTCAACAAGCTCGGATGCCTAGTTACATCTCATGAACTCGGACTCAACTCAACGAGTTCGAACGTTCGCATCCATAAGTGAACTCGGACTCAACTCAACGAGCTCGGATGCCTAGTTACATCTCATGAACTCGGACTCAACTCAACGAGTTCGGATGCCTAAATATCTGAATCTATTCCTAAGGTTCAACGGGACTTTCCTCGTTCGTACTCCTTTACCATTCTCCTTGGAATACCTATGACGATACTTCGGTAGTCTTTCACATTTTTCACATAATTCATAAAATTTTTGCATGTTGTCCAACAATGACCACAAAGCAAAGAATTGCATGATAACAATCATAATATCGTATAAATAGCATTAAATGATTTACAATAACGATTATATTACAATATTTACATTTGAACTTACCTCGCATGCGAAAATGGTCATTTTTACCATTTTGTCCACAACTTGGTATTTGCCAAATTTAGCCCAAATTTTGATTTTCCTTGCTATATCATTTCAAATGTAGCCTAATTAGGACTCATATTATTCAAATAAATCCAAAATCATATTTGGGAAAAATTACAATTTTGCCCCTAAACTTTCACATATTTACACTTTTGCCCCAAATCTCGTAAATTAAACTTCATCCTAGTTTCTCATGTTTTATGATATGCTGATCATTTTTACCTTCTACAGAAACATCCAATTCTCACTCTAACTTGTACTTATGAACATTAGGTATTTTTACCGATTATGTCATTTTAGTAGTTTTTACGTAAAATCACTTAGCCAAAGTTGTTTAACACAATCTCAAGCTTCATATTCTACCATAAAATATAAAAATTCATGCATATCATTCATGGGTAAATTTTTAAATATAAACCCTAGCTCAAAATATTGGTAGAAACAGGTAAACCGAGCTACGAGGATTTCAAAAATGTAAAGAACATTAAAAAAGGGCATAGAAATCACTTACAATCAAGGCTTAAAAGTGTTGAAACCCTAGCTATGGTGGAGAGCAAAATTTGGCAGCAACTTATGGAGAAGATGATCATTTTTGTGTTATTTTTCTCATTTTATTTCATTTAATATCAAAATGACCAAAATGCCCTCCCTTATTAAACTTTCAAAAATTCCATCTATGTCTAATTTTTGTCCATAAACTTAGAAATTGGTCAAATTGCTATTTAAGACCTCCTAATTAATATTTCAAAGCAAATTCATACTAGAAACTTCTAGAATACAAGATTTGTAACTTATTCAATTTAGTCCCTAACTTCAAATTAAGCAGTTTATGCATAGAATTTCTTCACGAAATTTTCACACAATCATGAAATCATATCATAGACCTCAAAATAATCATAAAATAATTATTTTTATCTCGAATTTGTGGTCTCAAAACCACTATTCCAATTAAGCCCTAATTCGGGATATCACATAAATCAAATCATAACTTACCTTTTCATTTGCATAATATAAAGCATAATTTTGATATCACTAAAATCCATAAGCTTGACATAAGCCTATACAACATCATTAAAACTCACAAGTTAGCATACTTTTTCATATATATATGATATCAACCATGTATAACCATAACATTATTATATCATCAATGTTACCATAATATCATGTTTTATAGCATTTGCATACTTACCATTTCCTTTTCCTTTTTATTTTTTTTTTGCCCGATGAACCATTTACAATTACATCAGATACTTGGGAAAGCTCACTCGAAGTATGCCTTTACATAACCGTAGCCTTTCCTTTACATTATTGCTTACACTAGTTGTGAAATAGGCCTACTCACACGAGCTATGAAGAATCCACAACAAATGAAAGACCTCAGCCATCTGTAGGACATTCAAGACCATACCCGAAACATGAAATCCCTAATGACATGTCATTTTTATCATGCAATTCCTAAAGTTCAACTAGGACTCGATATCCGTCTATTCATCATATCTTTGATACATTTACATATCAATCCATTTACATTATAAATAACATAATAAGCATTCAATTTAAGTAACATAACATGATAACTATTCAAACAAACTTACATCGACAATTAGAGGTGTTGTAGTTAAATCAAACTAATCCGAAGCTTTAGTTTTTCCTCGATCTAAGTCCAAACGTGGTTTATCTTGATATAAATAGGTAATTTCAATCAATTAAATACTTCTAGTATACAATTTAATCCACATTTCATATTTATGCAAAATTACCAATTTACCCCTAACATTTTAACTTTTCAAAATTTAGTCCTTAAGCTTATAACTTAAAATCTAACCATTTTAATCTAAATCCATGTTAATAAAACATGCAAGTGACCTTGAAACAACCCATATTTATCATATTTCATAATAAAACCTTAAATTTATATCTTTAACAAATTAGTCCCTGATTCCAAAATTTCTCAAAAATCACTTAACAAAACTTATTTATTTTTCAAAAAAGATTCACAATATATAATTTAGCATCAAAACCTACTCAAAAACATCCATGGCATAACCCTTAACATTTAACAGTTTTACAAATTAACCCCCGAGCTAGCTAGTTTAAGCTAAAACAAACTCAAAAACATAAAAATCATTAAAACATGGGGTTCAAATCATACCATGCACTAGACTATATGCTTGCCGAAAATATTGTTCATCAATGGTGTTCTCTCTTCTTTAAAATTGTTTGTAGAAAAAGAAATATAGATGATACATATTTTTCCTTTCTTTTGTTTTAGATTTTAATTACTCAATTACCATTTTAACCTTTAAAACTAACAAAATTTCAATAAAACCATATCCATAACTATCCACTATCTCATTAAACGAGCACTCGTTGAAAATCGATAAACTACAACCCAAATCGAATCCTTCCTTGATAGAGTCAAAGGTAAACTCGAAACAAAATTAATAGTGATCCTTTCCCACTTCCATTCAAGAATCGTAATTAGCTGCATCAAACCCGAAGGAAACTGATGTTCAGCCTTCACCTTTTGACAAATGAAACATCAAACCACAAAATCTGTAACATCCTACTTCAAACCTGGCTACCAATAAACTTCTCTAAGATCATGATACATATTCCCACTACCGAGATGCATAGCGTAAGGGCTCTTATGCACCTCGGTAAGAATCGCTCGCCTTAATTCCACATCATTCGGCACACACAACCTATCTAAAAAATTCAAGATACCATCACCATCAACATCAAAATCTCCCTTAATACCTTGCTCAACCTATCGAATCCTCTTCAATAACTCCCTATTTAAAGGTTGCTTTGTAACACCCCTAACCCGTAACCGATACTGGAATAGGTTAGGAGGCATTAATAAGCCCACAACACAATTCAAAATAATCATATATCAAATATCAAATTATTACAGTAAATGTCATTCATTCACATTCATTAAGAACATAAAATCAAGCATACGATACTTAAATGTGCACTAAGGACTAAATTGATAACATATAAAAGTTTCAGAACTTATAAAATTTTCAACTTTTCAAAGGTCACACGCCCGTGTGAACAGGCTGTGTGCCTCACACAACGTGTCTAAGCCATGTCAAAATAGGGCATAGCTACTGACTTGCTCACATGGCCACAAGACACGCCCATGTGCTTTAGCCGTGGTCGAGCCTGACTTGGGCCACACGGCTAGCCACACGCCCATGCGCTTTGGCCATGTTCGGGCCTAACTTACAATTTTAAGGCACCCTAAGGGATACATGACAGTGCAACATAGCCGTATGTTGCACATGACTGAGACACATGCCTGTGTCTACCTGTGTAGAAAAAAATAGGCCATTTGAATAGCCAGTTTGCCACCCCAAATTTGGGTCAAGCTGTAAGCAAAGAAATAAACATATATGCATCACCATTTCAGTAAATTTTTATACAAAAACATTCATCATTTATATCATAACAATATCAACCATTTTCTTACCTATAAACCTTACCAATTCATGCCAACATAAGATAAAAATATACCAAAACATTTCCTTCCATACATCATTCAATCTCAAACTAAACTTACCAAAACTTACCTACTATAACATACCACATTTGCATATTAACATCACATACCATGTAACAATCTAGTTTTGGCACTAGTCGAAATAGTAGTTTCAGGACCACAAATTTGAGTTAGAAAAATATTTTTATATATTATTTTTCGTGCCTATTATAAGTGAATTGACATGCGTGAAATTCTCGTGTCAAAATTTAATCGTATGTGTGCTCAATTTGTTAAAAGGACTTAATCGCATAATTTGTAAAAGTTGTCTTCTACTTGTTTAAAGTGACCATTTGACTTGGCTTTGTAAATGAGAGGTCCTTACGTTGTAAATGGACCATTGAGCTCATTAAATGACATTAGTGGACATTTTTTGGTGGAATTTATAATGAAATAGTTAAGGTTAAAATAGTCATTTGAGTAATAATATGTGTTTTAATAAAGAAAACATAAAATGGCCATGCAATATCATCTTTGTTGGCTGATTATTTGAAAGAAAAATAATAGAAAAGATCAAGCTAGGGTTCGGATGAAAAAAATTTGGTGATTAAGGTATGTATTGAGCTCAGTTTTTGATGATTTTTTTTTGTTTTTGTAATTGTTGCTTCAAATACTATCATACCCATGCCTCAATTTTTGATTTTGATGATAATTTTGAAATGTGCCAATGATGAAGCAATGAGATTTGTGATGTTAGTTGGTGAATTATGAAAGCATGACGTTGGGTTTACATGTTTTGTCTTTGAATTTTTGATTAAATTGAGTAATTTGGGCTAAATTGTAAAAACATGTTATTTTGAGGGACTAAAATGAGAAATAAATGAAATGTATGGAATTATATGAGAGCTAGGAGAATTCGGCCAAGCATGAGTACAAGCAAATTATGTGTATTTTGTGATTTTGTGATTTAGGGACTAAAGTGTCAAAATGTGAAATTGTGAGTGCTATTTTGTAAAATGCCCTAAATATGTGTATATGGATTGTTTTGAATTGTTTGGTGAATAAAAGGGTTAATTTTGAATAAATATAAATCAAGAAAAGAGGAATTCAGATTTAGATTGAGGGAAGTCGAAGATTATAAAATAAATGATCGAGTCGACAATTTCAAGTACGAGGTAAGTTCATACTTAAAACCTGATGTTCAGTATATTTTGATGTTTTGACTATATATACATTGTATATATGTTTGGTTTAGATGAATACGATGATAAATCAATAGTATTTGGCACTAAGTGTGCGATTTAAACTAGCCTCAGCTATACAAGGCACTAAGTGTGCGATGCCGACTTAGCTTCGACTAATTGAGATGGCACTAAGTGTGCGAAATCGTTCTAGCTTCAACTAACTGTTGCAACACTAAATGTGCGAATGTTCAAAGCACGAATAATTTACGGAAAGTCTTAAAATATTTAAACGAAAGGTGAGAATAAAAGTGAATAAGTACAGAAAGATTTAGGTATGTACGATACCTATGTGGTAGATGATACTATGTATGTGAAGCTCATTGATTTGGTATGAGCATATGGATTGTGTTGGTATAGATTTGATAGATGATTCGAAAATTTGTAAGTACTTATGTAATGATGATTTTTGGTACGAGCTTACTAAGCTTTTGAAAGATTACTTTGTGTGTATTTGCATTGTTTTATAGATATCGAAGCTACTGCAAGCTTAGGGATCGTGAAGGATCGTCATCACACTATCGAATCTCATTTTGGTACTTTTAAAAATGTATATTTGTAAAATATCGCATGTATAGGCTAGTGGTTGTGGAATTATGTTTTGTGATGTATATACTTAGCCATGTGATTTGGCTAGTTGGTGTTTAAACTCATATTTGATAATGGCTTATGGTATGTGATGTTAATATGCAATTGTGATATGTTTTAGTTGGTAAGTTTTGGTAAGTTAGCTTGAGATTGAATGATGTGTAAATGATGAATGTTTTTGCATAAAATTGGTCGAAAGATTGGTGCATATATGTTTGTTTCTTTGGTTGTAGGTTGACCCAAATTTGGGGTGGCAAATTGGCTATTCAAATGACCTATTTCTGTCCACACGGGCTTGTGTCTCAACTGTGTGCGACACACGGCAATGTTTCATAGTCGTGTGTCCCTTGGGATACCTTACAATTGTAAGTCATGCCCAAACACGGCCAAAGCACATGGGCATGTGGCTAGCCGTGTGGCCCAAGTCAGGCTCGACTACGGTCAAAGCACATAGGTCTGTCTTGTAGTCGTGTGGGCAAGTTAGTAGCTATGCCCTATTTTGCCACGGTTTAGACACACGAGCGTGCCTCACACGGTTTGTTCACACGAGCGTGTGACCTTTTAAAAGTTAAAAATTCTTCTAAGTTTTGAAACTTTCATATGTTACCGATTTGGTCCTGAATGCATGATTTTGACCTTGTATGCTCGATTTAAATTCATATTGAGTATGAATGACTTATAATTATTGAAATGAGATGATATTTGGTTTATGATTGTTTGGATCTGGGTTGTGAGTCTAGTAATGCCTCTTAATCTATTCTGGCGATAGTTACGGGTTAGGGGTGTTACATTTTAATTGGTATCAAAGCTATGGTTTAGTCGGTTCTAAGACTACCATAGCATTTGTGAGTCTAGCTATACATGTCATATTTATGAACTGCGATAATGTGATGAAACCCAAAAGTGCCATACCAAATGATGTTTAAAGCAATGCGCCTACTCCCGCGCAAGGGACGGTGCCATTTGATTCTCGACTAGCTACGAGTAGCTGTGATGGTGAGGCTAAACAAGCCTTTTATTAGATGATGAATGATTGGTTCACCCAATATATTAGAACCAATCCGGTCGTACAACAACTTCCACCCCCAGTTAATCCTCCTTAAATTCCTGTTATGCCACCAGTGAATCTGGTTTAGTTAAGTAAACCACTAGTCGATAAGATTAGAAAATATGGGGCTGAAGAGTTCCGAGCTACAATGAGTGATGATGCTGAAAAAGACGAATTCTGGTTAGATAACATGATAAGAGTGTTTGGCGAATTGTCTTTGAGTCCTGAAGAATGTATAAAATGTGTTGTTTCCCTTCTGAGAGATACGACGTACCATTCGTGGAAGACTTTGACATCTGTGGTCCCGAGTGAACGATTTACTTGGGACTTCTTTCAAAATGAATCTTGGAAGAAATATATCAATCAGAGATTTATTAATTAGAAACACAAAGAGTTTTTCAAGCTTAAACAAGGCCGTATGTCTGTCACAGAATACGAGCGGGAATTTGTAAGGTTGAGTCAGTATGCCCGAGAATATGTATCTTCAAAAGCAATAATGTGCAAAAGATTTGAATATGGTTTGAACGAGGATATTTTTTTGTTAGTCGAGATTTTAGAAATTAAAGAATTTGTTGTCCTTGTGGAACGAGCATGTAAAGCTGAAGATCTTGGGAAAGAGAAAAGAAAAGTTGATTTTGAAGCTAGAGAGGTACGAAAGAGATCATCGGGCAAACCATTTCAATCTGGATCAAAGAAGTTTAGAGATAATAGAAATCATTCAAAGACTAGTGTGGGACATTCGAACAGAGATCGTGTTAGATCGCAATCGAATTTCAAATCTTCAGCTACGTCTATTGCCAGTGTTGATAATGCAAAGAATGAAAAGCCTGAGTGTGATCAATGTGGAAGATGACATTTCAGAGAATGATGGGGATAGAGTAATAACCGAGCTTGTTATAGTTGTGGTTCAAGAAATCATTTTATAAAAGATTGCCCAGATTTAGTTGAAAAAGATAATGTTCAGAATCTGAGACTGAGTGGCAACGCTTCTCGTGGTAGATCTCCCAAAAATTCGGGAAATATAAGCGGTAGTCAAAGAGGAACAAAAGACACAGCTATTTGATCTGAGGCTCGTGCACCTACCAGAGCCTATGGTATTCGAGCTCGTGAGGAAGCTTCATCGCCAGATGTGATTACGGGTACATTTACTCTCTATTATACTTATGTGATTGCTTTGATAGATCTTGGATCGACACATTCATATATATGAATGAACTTAGTGAAAAGAAAGACTTTGCCTGTAGAGTCTATTGAATTTGTAATTAGAGTTTTGAACCCCCTAGGTAGATTTGTTCTGGTTGATAAAGTATGCAAGCATTATCCATTAATGTTTCGAGACACTTGTTTTATGGCTATTGTAACACCCTGAATTTTGGGCCTAGAAGTAATGGACCTTGAGTTTGGGATCGGTTAGAAAGAAGCTTAAATAAATGAAATATGTTTAATAATTGCATGTTTAGTCTAATTATTAAGTGATTTAGGAAGTGTTGGTAGTGTGGGAAAAGTCCTGGGTTCGATCCAGGGCTTTAGCAAAATTTTGCATTTTTTTTCCAAAAAGGCCTTGAGCATTAGGTGGAAGGCTTATTATTAAGGCCTGGAAAAATCTAACACAAGGAAAGGCTTGGCCTAGTGGCAAGAGGCGTTGGTAGCAAGTAGGAAGTCTAGGGTTCGAGTCCTGGCCTTGGTGAAAATTATTATTGCGCTAGGGGAGCTAGCCTTTAGGCCTTATAAACGTGTTTGGTGGAAATTCAACACAAAGGATGCGCTTGGCCCAGTGTTATGATGGCGTTGGGAGTAAAGAGAGGTGCTGGGTTCAAGTTGCGGCATGAGTAGACATTGTGGATTTTTTTTTAGACAAACTAGAGGTCGGCAGAAAGATTTTATAAACAATTGGGAAGGAAGAATGACACAAATAAGGTAGGTGTCGTGGTGGCAAGGGACGTATAGTACAGCCAAGAGATTGGGGGTTCAAATCTAAATGGTAGAAAATACTTTTAGGATAACCTGGCTGTGGGTTAATAAGCCTTAAAAATAGTTAGGGATGGAATATGACACAAGAGCACCTGTGGTGTAGTGGCAAGAAGCATGTTATAGATATAAGGGGTTGCAGGTTCGAATCCCAGGCCTGACAAAGTTTAAATTTTTATTCCTTAAGAGAACTGAGGCTTAGGCACATAAGCCTTATAACTGAGGCTTAGGCACATAAGCCTTATAGTTAATTGTGATCGAATGTTAGCACAAGACAGGTAGCAATGTAGTGGCCAGCAGCGTGTTGGGAAGTTGGAAGACAGGAGTTTGAGTCGTTCGATGCACAAAAAGGGGATTTAATTTGCTACTCAACGTAGGGAAGGATGGCCAGTTGGTAGAAGCAATTTGAATGCAATTGAAATTGGAATTTTTGGCTAAAATCAAGGAGATAAGGATGAGGATTAAGTATGGATATGATGAGGATAAAAATTGGAGAAATTGAAGGGAATTTAACTAGTTTAAGTTGATTGGGGAGTGTAGGTTTGTATTTTTATTTATTTATTTATTTTTTCTTTTAGTATATATATGTGTGTCGTATGAGCAAGTAAAGGCATTTGTTGTTTTTGTGTGCTTCAGTCGCGTACCATCTCCTTTTTTTTTAAACCAAACTCTTGATCTTTTCTTCCCTATTTTAATCGAATCAACCTCTTCCCTCTTCAACTTAGCCGACTGTTTCTTTTTCATTTAAAAGTCGAGTCATACACTTTGGAGGTTTGATTTCTTGTTGGCAAGCGATCTCGCAATCGGTAAGTGAATTAGATCTTCTTCGGCTTTTGTTAAATATTTCTAAGTTCTTTCATTTCTACACTCTTAAAAGCCAATTTTTCTTTATCCTTTCCAGTACTTTCTTTAACCAATGGTTTCTCCATTTATTTCTCTTTTTCCCTCTCATTCAAGAGTGTGATCGCTGGCTAAGTATTAGTTGATGGAAAAAGGGGGTTCTAGTAAAGAAGTTAGGATAGAGGCTCCTAAGTTTAAGTGACGTAAGGTGTCAGCCGTTTGGGACTTTTCGCCTGGATGCGGAAGGGGGACTACGTCAAATTTCGAGTTACGTAGGCAAATCGCAGTCGATTAATCTAGTCAAGGCAAGTATAGGTTGTTCTTCAGTAAGTAGTGGATTTATTTTGAATTAATAGAATGTGACTAATGGAGTATAATGTTGAATATAGGTTCAGGCAATTATGAATACTTAGTACTCCAGGTGATAAGGTGTGTACTTCTACCCTATGATAGCTTGACATAAATTCGAAGGTGTGTACATACACTGCACACACACAGTAGATCGACAAAAGCCGAAATGCTGAAAAGCTAAAAGTTTGGCTACGGTAGTCTTGCGAGTGCGCGAACACTCGTAAAGGGGAAACGAATAGTTTATTTGAGGCCCCATCGACGATTCCATGAACTTGGGCCGTGTTTTGGCAAACCAGGACAGGATGGGCTAAGTGGGCCCAATGGGCTATTGGCCCATAATAGGCAAAATTGACAACTTGATGTTAAGTGATGCGAACTATATGAAAGCATGAATATGAATGTGATTTGGGCCTAATGGGCCATATGAATGAGATTGGGCCTAGTGGGTCATATGTATATATGTAGACTTGTTTGGGCTTTGTAAGGGGTTTTGGGCTTAGTATCTGATAACTGGTTAATTGACATAAAACTTAAATAATTAATTAATTGCGATCGTGGACGAGTCATAAGGTTAAGGTGTGGCAATGGGTATATGCATGTCTAGGATTGGATTTAGGGAGAGCTTGGTACTTAAGCGGTCTTAATGACTCACCTCCTCTCCTCTGGAATCCTACCTGGAGCATAGTATCTGTTCACTTTAGCCAACGGGGACTTGTTAAAGGGCCAAGGTAAGCAACAAACTCATAATAAAAGAAATTACCAAAATACCCCTATGTGTTAAAGGTAAGATTTATGAATGTTACATGTATCTCTGCTGCATTCATATGATATTCTGTTTAGGTTGCATGAGGATTGGGAATTATGGAACGAAGGAAGTATATGAGGATCGCATGGTTGCTTGACGACCGTGGATCCACCGATGGCTATTAAGCTCAATATTTGATTAGCAGCTTGCTGCAATAAAAGTAGTACCACAACCGGGCTACCATTGATGTGTATCGGTTGGGTGGGTCGATATTTATATCCCCACATGATGTGTACCAGGGGACGGAGTTGGTGTGTAGTGGTTGGATTATTGGGGTGGGTTGCACAGCATTGCGCGTATGTTATTATTGTGATATTATTGCGATCTGGGCTTCGGCCCAACTGAGGCTAACATGGGCTAAGGCCTAAAGGCCACCGTTATTGAATTGGGCTCAGGCCCAAAATGACTGATGGTTGCTTTATACATGTTGAGGGTTGTACACATTGAGTTTTCAAAACTCACCCTCTCCTTCTAAATTTTTTAGCTGACTCTCAGTAGGCAGTTCAACAGATGAATGGACTCGGAGGTGGCCAACTAGCATAAAAAGTTTAGACTTAGCCTTTATGTAATTTTTAATATTTTGATTTTCAATTATTTCTATTTGATTTGGGTTGTAACAAGGTCTTTCCTCTGGCTAATAATTCAAATTAGGTTGGTTATTATGTTTATGTGTTGTAATTATGAGAAGTTGAACAAGGATTTTCTAAACCATAGTTTTTATATACTACGTTTCGCAACTAAAGTTTTAAAGAATAAGTTTTCATAAATCATACGATTTAAACAAGTTTTTCCTATTGAAAAGAGAGATTTTACAAAGTAATCAAGGTTTTTCATTTTAAAGAAGTGTTTCCAATGGAAGCAAGGTTTTCGCTAAAACACTTCAATGTGACATGCCAAATTTGGCCATAATGTCTGGGCCGGGTTTGGGGTGTTACAGCTAATCTGATGTTGTTACCTTTTGATGAGTTTGATATAATTCTGGTATGGATTGGTTAACTTTGCATGATGCTGTGGTGAACTACAAATGGAAAACTATTGATTTGAGATGCAAGAATGATGAAATACTCAAAATTGAATCTAGTGATTTGAATGGATTGGCTGCTATAATATCTTCAATGAAAGCTTTAAGTATTGTGAGAAAGGGTTGTGAAGCTTATTTTGCATATGTGATTGATTCGAGAGTGTCAGAAAAGAAAGTTGAATCAGTCTCTGCTGTGTTTGAGTTCCTTGATGTATTTCTTGAAGAACTTCTGGGATTACCTCTAGTTAGAGAGGTAGAATTTGGTATTGATTTGGTACCTGGTACCACTCCGATTTCAATAGCTCCGTACAAAATGGCTCCGACCAAGTTAAAGAATTAAAGTCTCAGTTGCAGGAGTTGACCGGTAAAGGATTTTCCAGACCAAGTTTCTCACCTTGGGGTGCTCTAGTTCTATTTGTGAAAAAGAAAGATGGTACGATGAGAATGTGTATCGTTTATCGTCAGTTGAATAAAGTGACTATTAAGAATAAATATCATCTACCCTGAACTGATGATTTGTTTGATCAATTGAAAGGAGCTGTTGTGTTTTCGAAAATAGATTTGAGATCAAGTTATTATTAGTTGCGAGTGAAAGATTCAGATATTCCGAAATCTGCTTTCAGAACAAGGTATGACCATTATGAATTCTTAGTTATGCCTTTCGGATTGACTAACGCACCTGCTATCTTTATGGATTTGATGAATAGAATTTTTAGACTGTGTTTAGATCAATTTGTTGTTGTATTTGTTGATGACATATTGATTTATTCACGTGATGAATCCGAACATGCCGAGCATTAAACATTAGTGCTACAGATTCTGTAACATCCCAAAATAGGGCTTAGTCGAAATAGTGGTGTCGGGACCAGAAATCCAACATCAAAATATTTATTTTATGATTATTACGAGGCTTAGAATATGAGATTATGCATGTGTCAAAGTTTCATGAAGGAATTCTTTGAGTAAGTGCCCAATTGGAAAATTGGGGACTAAATTGAATAAATTGCAAATCTTGGATTCTAGAAGCAATTTGCATGAAATTGCTTTATATTATAAAATAGAAGGTCTTAGGGAGAAATTTTCCCAATTTCTAGATTTTTGGACAAAAATGGGCTTGCATGGATGAAATTTCAAAGAAAGGGCTTAAGGGCATTTTGGTAATTTGGCATTTAAGTGAAATAAAATGGGAAAAATGAACCAAAAATCAGCCATTATTCTTCTCCATGCTACCAAAATTTATAGGGTTTCTATAGCTAAGGTTTTCAAGCTTTCCAAGCTCAATAGTAAGTGCTCCTAAGCCTCGTTTTAATGTTCTTTGTAATTTTGAAATCCCGATAGCTTTCTCTCTCTATTTCTACCCATATTTCATGCTAGGGTTCATGCTTAAAAATTTACCCATGCATGAGTTACTTGTATTTTGATGTTTTGTAGATGAATATGAATGTTTGAAGTGTGTTAAACAACTTTTCCTAGGTGATTTTCATGAAAAAACCCTAAAGGGACCTTTTTGCAAAAGTTGAAAAATGTGTGGTAGAAATGTGAAAATAATGGAAAATGTGGGCTACCATAAGAGGGAAAAGTGTTCGGCTAGGCTTGAGTAAGGTAGAAATTGCATGCGTTTCATTGTACGAACCTAGGGACTAAATCGTAAAAATGTGAAAGGTTAGGGGCAAAACGGTCATTTGGACCAGGGTGGAATTTAGTCTTGAAATGTATAATGTGGAGTTTTAATGATCTATTTTTATTGTTATAGACCCCGAGGAACAAATTCTGGAGGTCGATGTGGAAAACAAAAGGTTTCGGTATAACCGAAACACAACACCGAAACGAATACTAGGTAAGTTCGACTAACTTAAAGTAAACATTCAATGTGCCTAATTATATGATATATGAATGTATGATGATTGCATTTATTAATAACATGAAATTCTATGAAATGCATGTTTAAGTATAAATTGTGATAAATGTCTCGGTTGAGGTTAAAAAGGGAATTCGATGGATAAACCTTGATTGACATGTGTAATGAGGTCTTGCATGTGTTGCAGTAAGGATTTAGCCTAGATGGGTAATCTGTTGATCTCATTTATAAAAGGATCTAGCCCAGACGGGTGTTCCTTTGAATGGTCGAGCCTTCCGAAGAATATGTGTGCATTATGGATTTATCCCAGATGGGTAATCCGATTAGGATCTGAATTTAGCCTGGACTGGTAATTCAGATCCGAGCTCAATAAAGGTGTTTGTCGTTATAAGGGATTTAGCTTGGACTGGTAATCTCGCCATAAGATGTGAGGTCGTGGGAGTGCATATCTGAAAAGATTATTGTACAAATTGACGGTAAATGGTATTCCATCGAGATTTCCTAGAAGCTTACCGAGATTAATGTGATATATATATACAAATGAGACGTTGAATGATGAGCTCATCTAAGATAACTTTTATAGTGCATTGTTATTTGAATAACTCTTTGATTGAGTGTAAGTGATAGGGAAGCCATCCTATGCTCATTGAATTTATTGCCCAATTTGATTGCATGCTAATTACTTGGTAAGTTTACTTTCCGGTTATTCGAGCTTACTAAGCATGAAAATGCTTACCCCTCTCTTTCCCCCTGTCTCTCACAAAGCTCGAGGACTTGTAAAGATTGGAGGACGGTTGGAGAGTCAGTATACTATCAAATAGACCAGCTTTGGTATAAAGACATTTCTAAATTGTTCAATGGCATGAATAGGTCTGATGAGTATTTTGTTATATGTGTCATTTGATTTTCCAAATGAAGGCTTGTAAAGATAAATCTATCTTTTTTTTATGGCCATAGAGATCGGCTTGTTTTGAAGTAGGCTATGGCCTACAAAATTTCCATGCAAGTTTGTAATCATGTGCGATGGTTGAATTCCAATTAGGAATGAGTCATATGAACGAGCCAATCTTGAATGTTTTAAAGTGGTATGACAACACATAAATACAAGATGGGAAATAACCTAGCATGTACGAAACCAATGATATGAGGTTTCTATGCAACGAGTTCTTGTAAAGAGCATTTATGAGAGCATAATTATGTTTTACTTTGTTTTTAATATTCATTAAGTATAAGTGTTAAAAAGGGGCTGACCATAGTCTTGGAAAATAGCCTAATAGGGTCTACACGGTTGGGTACACGGGCGTGTGCCTAGGCCGTGTGTGACATACGGGCCACACCCGTGGGTGTGTGGCATGGTCGTGTGTCCCCTCCATATAAAATGGTAAGTCTGTTAAATGAACACGGGCTAGATACACAAGCGTGTGCCTTGGCCACGTCAATTTAACAGAATGCTAGAGTCTTGGACACGGGGTGATTGTACGGGCGTGTCCCAAGTCACACGGGCGTGTGACACTTCAAGTTAAAAGAAATTTTCCAAAGTGCCCAAAGTTTATCAAACGTTCTCGGTTTTGTCTTGCACTGCCTCTAGACATGTTTTAGGTCTCAAAGGCCTGTTTAAAGGAAATGATATACATATTTGAAAAGTTTTAAATTAGAGCACAATTTAGTGACTTGATTTAATATGTTAATGAACGTGAAATCCTGGTAATGCCTCAAGCCCTATCCCAGCCTCGGATATGGGTGAGGGGAGTTACAGAATCTACAAGATAAGCAGTTGTATGTGAAGTTTAGTAAATGTGAATTCTGGTTGAGATAAGTGAGTTTTTCGGGCCATATTGTATCAGTGTCTGGTATCCGAGTTGATCCGAGCAAAATTTCAGCTATTTTTGATTGGAAACCTGTGAGGAATGTCTCTAAAGTCTGTAGTTTTTTATGACTTGCCAGCTATTATAGAAGATTTCTGAAAGCTTTTTCAATGATTGCGACTCCATTGGCAAAACTACTACAGAAAGATGTCAATTTCGAATGGTCCGAAAAGTGTTAGAACAACTTTGATCAGTTGAAAACCTTTTTGACTGTAGCTCCGGTATTGATACAACCTGAATCGGGTAAAGAATTTGTGATCTACAGTGATGCTTCATTGATTGGTTTGGGATGTGTTTTGATGCAAGAAGGCAAAGTCATTGCTTATGCTTCGAGACAGTTGAAGCTGCACGAAAAGAACTATCCGACTCACGATCTTGAATTAGCTGCGATTGTGTTTGCTCTAAAGATTTGGCGCCATTACTTGTTCAGTGAGAAGTGTCATGTATACTCTGACCATAAGATTTTGAAGTATTTGATGACTCAGAAAGATCTAAATCTATGACAGAGAAGATGGTTAGGACTGCTAAAAGACTATGAACTTGTGATTGATTATTATACGAGAAAAGCAAATGTTGTTGCTGATGCCTTAAGTCAAAAATTGTTGTTTGCTTTGCTTACGATGAATACTCGTTTGGTTTTATCAGATGATGGTCAGTTTTAGCTGAATTAAAAGCAAGACCTTCGTTTTTACAGTAGATTATCGAAGCTCAAAAGATTGATAATGAGATTTTAGCTAAACGAGCTAAGTGCGATGTAAAGTCTGATTCAAAATTCAGAGTTGACAAAGATGATTGCTTGAGATTTTGAGATCGAATTTGTGTTCCGGGAAATACAGAATTAATTCAAACGATTTTCAGTGAAGCTCACAGTAGTCATTTATCTGCCCATCCAGGTAGTACGAAAATGTATAATGATCTGAAACAACATTATTGGTGGTTTGGAATGAAAAGAGATATCTCTGAAATTGTTTCTAAATGTTTGATCTATCATCAAGTTAAAGCGGAACATCGGGTGCCATCAGGATTGTTACAACCGATTATGGTTCTAGAGTGGAAATAGGATCGAGTGACCATGGAATTTGTTTCGGGTTTGCCCCTGTCTCCGAGAAAGAAATATGCAATTTGGGTTGTAGTTGATCGTTTGACGAAATTAGCTCATTTTGTTCCAGTTCGATCCGATTACTCACTTGATAAACTAGCTAAGTTATATATTTCTGATATTGTGAGATTGCATGGTGTGCCATTGTGTATAGTGTCAGACAGAGATCCGAGATCCGAGATTCACATCACGATTCTGGAAGAAGTTACAAGATGCTTTGGGTACTAAATTGCATTTTAGTACTGATTTTCATCTGTAAACAGACGGTCAATCCGAATGGATTATTCAGATACTCGAGGATATGTTGAGATGTTGCATTCTTGATTTTGAAGGTACATTGGAACAATATTCACCCTTGATTGAATTCGCTTATAGTAACAGTTTTCAGTCGAGCATTAAAATGGCACCCTACGAAGCTTTATATGGTTGTAAATGTCGTACACCTTTGTATTGGACTGAACTTAGCGAAAATAAGATTCACGGGGTTGATTTGATAAAAGAAACTGAACAGAAAGTGAAAGTGATCCGAGATAGTTTGAAAGTAGCTTCCGATCGTCAGAAATCAAATACGGATTTGGAAAGAAAAGATATTGAGTTTGAGATCGGTGAAAAAGTATTTTTGAATGTATCTCTGTGGAAGAATGTGCTTTGGTTTGGTAGAAAAGGCAAATTGAGTCCGAGGTTCATCGGGCCGTATGAGATTATAGAGCGTATTGGACTGGTAGCTTATAGATTGTTATTGCCACCAGAATTAGAAAAGATTCATAATGTGTTTCACATGTCAATGCTTCGACGATACAGATCCGATCCTTCACATGTGATTCCTCCGTCTGAAATAGAGATTCAGTCTGATATGACTTACGAAGAAAACCCAATTCGTATTTTAACTCACGAGGTTAAAGAGCTGCGAAATAAGAAAATTTGATTAATTAAAGTAATGTGGCAACGACATGGTATTGAAGAGGCCACGTGGGAGCCTGAAGATACTATGAGAAAGTTATATCCGAATCTATTCAACGGTAAGATTTTCGAGGACAAAAATCCTTAAGGGGGAGAATTGTAACAGTCCAGTTTTAACACTAGTCAGAATAGTGGTTTCGGGACCACAAATCCGAGTTACAAAAATATTTTTTCTATATTATTTTCCGTGCCTATTATAATTGAATTTACGTGCGTGAAAGTATCGTGTGAAAATTTAATCGTATGTGTGCTTAATTTGTTAAAAGGACTTAATCGCATAATTTGTAAAAGTTGTCTGCTACTTGTTTAAAGTGCCTATTTGGCTTGGCTTTGTAAATGAGAGGTCTTTATGTTGTAAATGGACCATTGATCTCATTAAATGACATTAGTGGACATTAGTTGGTGGAATTTATAATGAAATAACTAAGGTTAAAATAGTCATTTGAGTAATAATATGTGTTTTAATAAAGAAAACATAAAATGGCCATGCAATATCATCTTTGTTGGCTGATTATTTGAAAAAAAATAATAGAAAAGATCAAGATAAGGTTCGGCTGAAAAAATTTGGTGATTAATGTATGTATTGAGCTTGGTTTTTGATGATTTTTATGTTTTTGTAATAATTGCTTCGAATACTATCAAACCCATGCCTCAATTTTGTATTTTGATGATAATTTTGAAATGTGCCATTGATGAACCTATGAGCTTTATGATGTTAGTTGGTGAATTATGAAATCTTGATGTTGGGTTGACATGTTTTGTCTTTGAATTTTTGATGAAATTGAGTAATTTGGGCTAAATTGTTAAAAATGTTATTTTGAAGGACTAAAATGTGAAATAAATGAAATGTATGGACTTAATGAGAGCTAGGAGAATTCGACCAAGCATGAGTACAAGCAAATTATGTGTATTTTGTGATTTTTTGATTTAGGGACTAAAGGGTCGAAATGTGAAAAAGAAAGGGCTATTTTGTAAAATTCCCTAAATATGTCATTATGGATTGTTTTGAATTATTTGTTGAATAAAAGGGTTAATTTTGAATACATATAGATCAAGAAAAGAGGAATTTAGATTTAGACCGAGGGAAGTCGAAGATTATAGAATAAACGATCGAGTCGACAATTTCAAGTACGAGGTAAGTTCGTACTTAAAACATGATGTTAAGTATATGTTGATGTTTTGATTATATATACATTGTATATATGTTTGGTTTAGATGAATACGACGATAAATCAATAGTACTTTGCACTAAGTGTGCAATTTAAACTAGCTTCAGCTATATGAGGCACTAAGCGTGCTATACCGACTTAGCTTCGGCTAATTGAGATGGCACTAAGTGTGCAATACCGACTTTGCTTCGGCTAACTGTTGCAGCACTAAGTGTGCAGATGTTCAAAGCACGAATAATTTATGGAGAGTCTTAAAATATTTAAACGAAAGGTGAGATGAAAGTGAATAAGTACGAAAAGATTCAGGTATGTACGATACCTATGTGGTAGATGATACTATGTATGTGAAGCTCATTGATTTGGAATGAGCATATGGATTGTGCGGGTATAGATTTGATAGATGATTTGAGAATTTGTAAGTACTTATGTATTGATGATTTTTGGTACTAGCTTACTAAGCTTTTGAAAGCTTACTTTGTGTGTATTTGCATTGTTTTATAGATATCGAAGCTACTGTAAGCTCGACTATCGTCAAGGATCGTCACCACACTATCGAACCTCATTTTGGCACTTTTGAAAATGTATATTTTTCAAATATGTCATGTATAGGCTAGTGGTTGTGGAATTATGTTTTGTGATGTACATACTTAGCCATGTGATTTGGCTAGTTGGTGTTTAAACTCATATTTGATAATGGCTTATGGTATGTGATGTTAATATGGAATTGTGATATGTTTTAGTTGGTAAGTTTTGGTAAGTTTAGCTTGAGATTGAATGATGTATAAATAATGAATTTTTTCGCATAAAATTGGCTGAAATATTGGTGCATATATGTTTGTTTATTTGCTTGTAGGTTGACCCAAATTTGGGGTAGCAAATTGGCTATTCAAATGGCCGATTTCTATCTACACGGGTAGAGATACGGGCGTATGTCTCAGCCATGTGTGACGACGGCTATGTTGCACGGTCATGTGTCCCCTGGGATACCTTACAATTGTAAGTCAGGCCCGAACATGGCCAAAGCACATGAGCGTGTGGCTAGCCGTGTGCCCAAGTCAGGCTTGACTACGATCAAGGCACACGGGCGTGTCTTGTAGCCGTGTGGGCAAGTCAGTAGCTATGCCCTGTTTTGCCATGGCTTAGACACATAGGCATGCCTCACACGACCAGTTCACACGGGGGTGTGACCTTTTAGAAGTTGAAAATTTTTCTAAGTTCTTAAACTTTTATATGTTACCGATTTGTCCTGAATGCATGATTTAGACCTTGTATGCTTGATTTAAATTCATATTGAGTATGAATGACTTATAATTATTGAAATGAGATGAAATATGGTTTATGATTGTTTGGATCTGGGTTGAGAGTCCGGCAATGCCTTTTAATCTATTCCGGCGATAGTTACGGGTTAGGGGTGTTACATACCATAAGCCATTATCAATAATGAGTTTAAACACCAACTAGCCACATCACATGGCTAATTATATACAACACAAAACATAATCCCACAACCACTAACCTATACATGCCGTACTTTAAAAAAATATACATTCTCAAAAGTACCAAAATGAGGTTCGATAGTGTGGTGATGATCCTTGACGATCCCCGAGCTTGTAGTAGCGTCGATATCTATAAAACAATGCAAATATACACAAAGTAAGCTTTCAAAAGCTTAGTAAGATCGTACAAAAAATCATCAATACATAAGGACTTACAAATTTTCAATTCATCTATCAAATCTATACCAACATAATCCATTTGTTCATACCAAATCAATGAGCTTCACATACATTGTATCATCTTCCACACAAGTATCGTACGTACCTGAATCTTCCTGTACTTATTCATTTTCATTCTCACCTTTCGTTTAGATATTTTAAGACTTTCTATAAATTATTCGTGCTTTGAACATCTGCAGACTTAGTGTTTCAATAGTTAGCCGAAGCTAGAACGATTCCGCACATTTAGTGCCATTTCAATTAGCCGAAGCTAAGTCGGTATCGCACACGTAGTGCCTCATATAGCCGAAGCTAGTTTAAATCGCACACTTAGTGCCAAATACTATTTATTTATCATTGTATTCATCCAAACCAAACATATATACAATTTATATATAATCAAAACATCAAAGTATACTTAATATCATGTTTTAAGTACGAACTTACCTCGTACTTGAAACTGTCGACTCGATCGTTTATTCTATAATCTTCAACTTCCCTCGGTCTAAATCCAAATTCCTCTTTTCTTGATCTATATGTATTCAAAATTAACCCTTTTATTCACCAAATCATTCAAAACAATCCATAAACACATATTTGGACCATTTTGCAAACTAGCCCTCACATTTTCACATTTCGATACTTTAGTCCCTAATTCACAAAATCACAAAATACACAAAATTTGCTTATATAGAAGCTTAACCGAACTTTCTTAGCTCTCATACAAGTCGATACATTTCATTTATTTTACATTTTAGTCCCTCAAAATAACATTTTTACAAATTAGCCCAAAATACTCAATTTCATCAAAAATCCAAAGACAAAACATGTAAACCAAATATCAATCTTTAATATTTCATCTTATAACATCACAAAGCTCATGAATTCATCCGTGGCACATTTCAAAATCATCAACAGAATAAAAAATTGAAGCATGGGTTCGATAATATACGAAGCAACGATTACAAAAACGTAGAAATTATCAAAAATCGAAGCAAAAACATACCTAAATCAAAGATTGCAAGTGCCGGACCCTAGCCAAAGCTTTTCTCTTTTATTTTTCTCTTATTTTTGACCAAGAACATGTATAATGGCTTATTTTCATAGCTTATTTTAATTATAATTCATTTTACAATTAGTTTACCATTTTGCCCTGAGTATAAAACATTAACAAACCATTTTACAAAGGTCATTGATGTCCATTAACCTTTTAAAAGGAATAATAACCACATAAGGACCTCTTATAAACAAAGCCAAGTCAAATAGGGACTTTTAACATCTAGGACACAACTTCTGCATTTTACGCGATTAGATTTGTTTTTTCAAATTAAACACACATATAGTTAAATTTTAATACGAAACTTTCACACATGCTAATTCACATATCACAAGCACAGAAAATAATATTTAAAATATTTTTATAACTCAGATTTGTGGTCCCGAAACCACTATTCCGACTAGGGTCAAAACTAGACTGTTACAATTATCCCCCCTTAGGGATTTTTGTTCCTGAAAATCTTACCATTGAATAGATTCGAATATAACTGTCTCATAGTATCTTCAGGCTCCCACTTGGCCTTTTCAATACCATGTCTCTGCCACATCACTTTTACTAATGGAATTTTCTTATTTTACAGTTCTTTAACCTCGCGAGGTAAGATACGGATCGGCTTTTCTTTGTAAGTCATATCAGACTGAACTTGAATCTCAGACGGAGAAATCACATGCAAAGGATCGGATCTGTATCGTCAAAGCATCAATACGTGAAACACATTATGAATCTTTTCTAGTTCTGGTGACAATAACAATTTATACACTACCAGCCCAATACGATCGATAATCTCATACGGCCCGATGAACCTTGGACTTAACTTGCCATTTCTACCAAACCGAAGCACTTTCTTCCACGGGGACACTTTCAAAAACACTTTATCATTGATCTCAAACTCAATGTCTTTTCTTTTCCAATCTGCATATGATTTCTGACGATCGAAAGCTGCTTTCAAACTATCTCGGATCATTTTTACTTTATGTTCAATCTCCTTTATCAAATCAACCCCCTGAAACTTATTTTCGCTGAGTTTTGTCCAATACAAAGGTGTACGACATTTACGACCATATAATGCTTCGTATGGTGCCATTTTAATGCTCGACTGAAAACTGTTATTATAAGCGAATTCAATCAAGGGTAGATATTGTTCCCATGTACTTTCAAACTCAAGAATGCAACATCTCAACATAGCCTCGAGTATCAGAATATTTCGTTCAGATTGACCTCCGTTTACGGGTGAAAACCAGTACTGAAATGTAATTTAGTACCTAGAGAATCTTGAAACTTCTTCCAGAATCGTGATGTGAATCTCGGATCTCTGTCTAACACTATAGACAATGGCACACCATGAAATCTCACAATATCAAAAATATATAACTCAGCTAATTTATCAAGTGAGTAATCAGATCGAACTGGAATAAAATGAGCTGATTTCGTCAAACGATCAACCACAATCCAAATTGCATCTTTCTTACTCGGAGATAAGGGCAAACCCGAAACAAAGTCCATGGTCACTTGATCCCATTTCCACTCTGGAACCATAATCGGTTATAACTTGCTGACAGATCAAACATTTATAAACAAAGTCAAAGATATCTCTTTTCATTCTGGACCATCGATAATGCCGTTTCAGATCATTATACATTTTCGTACTACCCGAATGCACAGATAAACAACTATTGTAAGCTTCACTCAGAATCATTTGAATTAATTTTGGATTTCTCAGAACACAAGTTTGATCTCAAAATCTCAAACAATCATATTTATCAACTCTGGATTCCGAATCAGACTCTACATCGCACTCAGTTCGTTTAGCTAAAGTCTCATTATCAATCTTCTGAGCTTTGATAATCTGCTTTAAGAACATAGGTCTTGCTTTTAATTCAGCTAACACTAAACCATCATCTGATAAAACCAAACGAGTATTCATCACACGCAAAGCAAACAACAATTTTTGACTCAAGGCATCAGCAACAACATTTGCTTTTCCCGAATGATAATCAATCACAAGTTCATAATCTTTTAGCAGTTCTAACCATCTTCCCTGTTACAGATTCAAATATTTCTGAGTCATCAAATACTTCAAACTCTTCTGGTCAGAGTATACGTGACACTTCTCACCGAACAAGTAATGGCGTCAAATCTTTAGAGCAAACACAATCGCAGCTAATTCAAGATCGTGCGTCAAATAGTTCTTTTCGTGCGACTTCAACTGTCTCGAAGCATAAGAAATGATTTTGCCTTATTGCATCAAAGCACATCCCAAACCATCAATGAAGCATCACTAGAAATCACAAATTCTTTACCCGATTCAGGTTGTACCCATACCGGAGCTTCAGTGAACAAGGTTTTCAACTGATCAAAGCTATTCTGACACTTTTCAGACCACTCAAACTTGACATCTTTCTGTAGTAGTTTTGTTAATGGATCGCAATCATCAAAAAACCTTTCACGAATCTTCTATAATAACCAGCAAGTCACAGAAAACTATGGACTTCAGAGACATTTCTCGGAGGTTTCCAATCTAGTATAGCTAAAATTTTGCTTGGATCAACTCGGACACCAAATACTGATACAATATGACCCAAGAAACCAACTTCTCGTAACCAAAACTCACATTTACTGAATTTCGCATACAATTACCTATCTCTCAAAATCTGTAGCACAAATCTCAAATGCTCAGCATGTTCGGATTCATCACGTGAATAAATCAATATGTCATCAATAAATACAACAACAAATTGATCTAAATACAGTCTGAAAATTCTATTAATCAAATCAATAAAAATAGTAGGTGCATTAGTCAATCTGAAAGGCATAACTAAAAATTCATAGTGGCCATACCTCGTTCTGAAAGCAGTATTCAAAATATCTAAGTCTTTCACTGGCAACTGATAATAGCTTGATCTCAAATCTATTTTTGAAAACACAGCAGCTCTTTTCAACTGATCAAACAAATCATCAATTCGGGGTAGAGGATATTTATTCTTGATAGTCACTTTATTCAATTGACGATAATTGATACACATTCTCATTGTACCATCTTTCTTTCTCACAAATAGAATAGGAGCACCCCAAGTGAGAAACTTGGTCTGGCAAATCCTCTATCGGTCAACTCTTGCAACTGAGACTTTAATTCTTTTAACTCGGTCGGAGCCATTCTATACGGAGCTATTAAAATTGAAGTAGTACCAAGTACCAATTCAATACCAAATTCTACCTCTCTAACCCGAGGTAGTCCCGAAAGTTCTTCAGGAAATACGTCAAGGAACTCACACACAACAGACACTGATTCAACTTTCTTTCTGACACTCTCGAATCAATCACATATGCAAAATAAGCTTCACAACCTTTTCTCACAATACTTAAAACTTTCATTGAAGATACTACAGTAGACAATCCATTCAAATCACTAGATTCAATTCTAACTATTTGTTCATTTTGACATCTCAAATCAATAGTTTTTCGTTTACAGTTCACTATAGCCTCATGGAAAGTTAACCAATCCATACCTAGAATTATATCAAATTCATCAAAAGGTAACAACATCAGATTAGCCAGAAAACAAGTGTCTCGAAACATTAACAGTCAATTCTTGCATACTTTATCAACCAAAACTCATCTGCCTAAGGGGTTCAAAACTCTAATTACAAATTCAGTAGACTCTACAGGTAAAGTCTTACTGTTTACTAAGTTCATGCATATATACGAAGGTGTCGATCCAATGTCTATCAAAGCAATCACAGAAGTATCATAGAGAGTAAATGTACTCATAATCATATCTGGCAATGAAGCTTCCTCACAAGCTTAGATAGCATAGGCTGTGGCAGATGCACGAGCCTCAGATCTAGCAGCTGTGTCCTTTTTTTGTCTTTGACTACCACTTATATTTCCCGAATTTCTGGGAGGTCTACCATAAGAAGCATTAGCACTCTACCTTGGATTCTGAATATTATCTTTTTCAGCTAATTCTGGGCAATCTTTTATAAAATGATTTCTTGAACCACAACTATAACAAGCTCGGTTATTACTTTTTCCCCAACATTCTTTGAAATGTCGTCTTCCACATTGATCACACTCAAGCTTTTCATTCTTTGCACTATCAACATTGGCAACAGACGTAGCTAAAGATTTGAAATTCGATTACTATCTAACACGATCTCTGTTCAAATATCCCACACTAGTCTTTGAACGACTGCTGTCATCTCTAAACTTCTTTGAGCCATATTGAAATAATTTGCCCGATAGATCTCTTTTGTACCTCTCTAGCTTCAAAATTAGCTTTTCTTTTCTCTTTCCCAAGATCTTCAGCTTTACATGCTCGTTCAACAGGCACTACAAAATCTTTTATTTTCGGAATCCCAACTAACAAACGAATATCTTCGTTCAAACCGTCTTTAAATCTCTTGCACATTATTGCTTCCGAAGATACACATTTACGGGCATTCTGACTCAACCTTACAAATTCCTGCTCGTATTCTGTGACAGACATACGACCTTGTTTAAGCTCGAGAAACTCATTGCATTTTTGATCCATAAATCTCTGACTGATATATTTTTTTCGGAATTCAGCTTGGAAGAAATCCCCCGTAACTCGTTCACTAGGAACCATAGACGTCAAAGTCTTCCACTAATGATACGACGTATCTCTCAAGAGGGAAAAAACACATTTTATGCATTCTTCAGGTTTCAATGATAGTTCATCAAACACTCTTATTCTGTTCTCTAACCAAAATTCGACTTTTTCAGCAACATCACTTGTTGTAGCCCAAAACTCTTGAACACCATATTTTCTAATCTTATCAACTGTAGGTCTATTTAATTGAACCAGATTCACTGATGGCATAACAGGGGTTTGAGGAGGATTAATCGGGGTGGAGGTTGTTGTACAGCCGGATTGGTTCTAATAGATTGGGTGAACCAATCATTCATCATCTGATAGAAGGCTTGTCTAGCCTCACCATCACGACTACTCGTAGCCGGTCGAGAATTAGCTTGCATTGTCCCTTGCGCGGGAGCAGGTGCATTACTTTCAACATCATCTGCTATGGCTCTTTCGGGATCCATTTGCTATATAAAAGCACATTTCAGTGTCAGGATTCATCACATTATCCAGTTCACAAATATGACATGTATAGCTAGACTCACAAACACTATAGTAGTCCTCGAACCGACTAAACCATAGCTCTGATACAAATTAAATGTAACACCCCTAACTTGTAACCACCACTAGAATAGGTTAGGAGGCATTACTAATCCCACAACATAATTCAGAATAACTGTATATCAAATATCAAATCATTAAAGTAAATGTCATTCATTCACATTTATTAAGAACATAAAATCAAGAATACGATACTTAAACATGCATTAGGGGCTAAATTGATAACATATAAAAGTTTCAAAACTTATAAAATTTTCAACTATACAAAGGTCACACGCCCGTGTGAATGGGCCATGTGCCTCACACTGCCTTAGACATGCCCGTGTATCTAAGCCGTGTTAAAACAGGCATAGCTACTGACTTGCTCACACAGCTACAAGACACGGCTGTGTGCTTTGGCCGTGGTCAAGCCTGACTTGGGCCACACGGCTAGCCACACGCCTATGTGCTTTGGTCGTGTTCGGACCGTGTTCTGCCCGTGTGGACAAAAATAAGCCATTTGAATAGCCAATTTGCCACCCAAAGTTTTGGTCAACCTACAAGCAAAGAAACAAACATATATGCATCACCATTTCAGCCAATTTTAATGCCAAAACATTCATCATTTATATCATAACAATATCAGCCATTTTTCTACTTATAAACCTTACCAATTCATGCCAACATAAGATAAAATTATACCAAAATATTTCCTTCCATACATCATTCAATCTCAAACTAAACTTACCAAAACTTACCTACTATAACATACCACATTTGCATATTAACATCACATACCATAAGCCATCATCAATTATGAGTTTAAACACCAACTAGCCAAATCACATGGCTAAGTATATACAACACAAAACATGATCCCACAACCAATAGCATATACATGCCATACTTTAAAAAAATATACATTCTCAAAAATACCAAAATGAGGTTTGTTAGTGTGGTGATGATCCTTGACGATCCCCGAGCTTGTAGTAGCGTCGATATCTATAAAACAAGGCAAACATACACAAAGTAAGCTTTCAAAAGCTTAGTAAACTAGTACTAAAAATCATTAATACATAAGTACTTACAAATTTTCAATTCATCTATCAAATCTATACCAACACAATCCATTTGTTCAGACCAAGTCAATGAGCTTCAAATACATAGTATCATCTACCACATAAGTACCGTACATACCTGAATCTTCCTGTACTTTTTCACTTTCATTCTCACCTTTCGTTTAAATATTTTAAGACTTTCCGTAAATTATTCGTGCTTTGAACATCTGCAAACTTAGTGCTGCAACAGTTAGCAGAAGCTAGAATGATTCTGCACACTTAGTGCCATCTCAATTAGCTGAAGCTAAGTCGGTATCGCACACTTAGTGCCTCATATAGCCGAAGCTAGTTTAAATCGCACACTTAGTGCCAAATACTATTGATTTATCATTGTATTCATCCAAACCAAACATATATACAATGTATATATAATCAAAACATCAAAATATACTTAACATCATGTTTTAAGTATGAACTTACCTCGTACTTGAAATTGCTAACTCAATCGTTTATTCTATAATCTTCGACCTCCCTCGGCCTAAAACCGAATTCCTCTTTTCTTGATCTATATGTATTCAAAATTAACCATTTTATTAACCAAATCATTCAAAACAATCCATAAACACATATTTTGACCATTTTACAAACTAGCCCTCACATTTTCACATTTTGACACTTTAGTCCCTAATTTACAAAATGTAATAGCCCAAAATTGGGTCTAGTTGGAACAGAGGTTTCGAGACCACAAAATTTGAGATATAAATAATTATTTTATGATTATTTGAGGTCTATGATATGATTGTAAGATTGTGTGAAAATTTCGTGAAGAAATTCTATGCATAAAGTGCTCAATTTGAAGTTAGGGACTAAATTGAATAAGTTGCAAAACTTGCATTCTAGAAGTTTCTAGTATGAAATTGCTTTGAAATATTAATTAGGAGGTCTTAAATAGAAATTTTACCAATTTATAAGTGATGGACAAAAATTGGACATAGATGGAATTTTTGAAAGTTTAGTAAGGAAAGGCATTTTGGTCATTTGGTAATTAAAAGAAATAAAAAGGGAAAATAAAGCCAAAATTGACTCATCTTTCTCATGGAGGCCGAAATTAGCATGGGGGAAGCCATGGCTAGGGTTTTCAAGCTTTCCAAGCTCAATAGTAAGTCCGTTATAACCCCGTTTTTTAAGTTCTTTACGTTTTTGGAATCCCGGTAATTTGATTAAGCTTATTCTAGCAATAATTTAAGCTTGGGTTCATATTTGGAAAAATATCCATAGGTGAAATGTGTTTATTTTGCTGTTTTATAATAAAATATGAGGTTTTAAATTATGTTAGACAACTTGTGCTACTCGGTTTTGAGTGAAAACGAGTAAAAGGGCTTAATGGGTAAAAATACCTAATAATCATAAGTATATGTTAGAGTGAGAATTTGATGTTTCCATAGAAGGGAAAAGTGATCACCATGTAATAAAACATAAGAATAAGGGATGAAGTTTAATTCCCGAGCCTAGGGGAAAAAGTGTAAATATGTAAAAGTTTAAGGGCAAAATTGTAATTTTGCCAAAGTTTGAGTTAAGGACTGTTTTGAATAGTAAATTAATTAAATAAGTTAAATATGATGTTTTAGATCCCAAAAATGAGATTTGAACCTAGAATGAGAGAAAAATAAAAAATTGGGAAACTTAGTAAAATGGCCGTTTTAGTATCGAGGTAAGTTCATATGTATAATAAGCATTAATTTATGCATGTTTCAATGTAAAATTGAAATATTCATTATGATTTCCGAGGTGTTGAAAGTATGTAAGTTGGTATGATAATAATACAACAATAATGCTGTAATTTATATTTGAAAGTTAAATTTAGTGAATTAATTGAATTATATTAAATTAAATGATTATGGTGCCAAGTTTATGAATTGATTTAAAAATATGTCTATGGTACATGAAGTGCATTGAATTATCATACATAAATGTGATTTCTATGATTATGGATATTATGGGAAATTGTAAGTTCATATGATTTTTAGTAAGGCAATGTGTAATTTAATGTTATTGCCTTAATATTAAATGAGATGTAAGTTTATATGTAAGTAATACATCAATATTACTTGTATTATGATATTTTATAAAAATATTGGAAATATGTTTGTTGATAATTACTTGATTGGTGAAATTGTTGGAAAAGAGAGAAAATCCCGGTTGAACCTTCGGAAAGATTGGATGATACAGATAGTATGTAGCTAGGTCACATGTATGGTGCTGAGTGCACATCATGTGTACAAGAGAGCTTCAAGACATTATGATGTAGCTAGGTCGCATGGGTGATACTATGTGTACACCATGTAGACAAGAGAGCTACGAGATATATGTAGCTAGGTCGCATGTGTGGTTCCAGGTGAAGGACACCATGTAGAAAAGAGAGCTACGAGATAAATTGGCTAGGTCACATGGGTGGTACTGAGTGTTCACCATGTGTACAAGAGAGCCGAACTATATGATGGGTGGAGTTATGTTCTGAAACCACCAAGTATCGAGGATTGATCTGAAGTGTTGAACGAGATACTCTCTATGTATTGCTTTGTGAGTTTTGTGATGAATAAGTGCAGGAACTTGATTATGTGAATGATGTGTTCATTAAGTGACCAGGATGTGGTGAGGTTATAAACAAGTAAGTTATACATGAGGATGATTTTATGGTGACATTGTGATCATGGGCCTATACTTGTGATGTGTGAAATGTGGTGAAAATGATTTGTGATACGTATGTTAAAATGAGGTTAATACAAAGAAAGTTTGAAAGAGTGAATTAGCAATAAAATTGTTTTGGATAGTAGCAGTGACGTGATTTTGAAAAATCACCAAATATAGTAGAAATTTAATCAGAGACTGAATGAGATATCAAATTAAAGCTTAATAAGTCTATTTTCATATAAAAGAAACAGATCAAGAAAATGAGTTTTATATTTTGTGATATTTATGTTTTTGGGAGACTGGTTCAGAATGATTACGTGATCCCCTGTTCTGACTTTGGAAAATCACAAAATTTTGGATAAAAATAATTAGAGGCTTAAACTTATATTTTTAAAATCCCTAATGAGTCTATTTTCAAGATAAATTAACAAGAACATTATCCGAGTTCTTACTGTGAGATAATTAATTTTTAGTGAAGAGAGGTCAGAACTGTTAAAAAGTGAAACAGGGGAAATTTTAATGAATAAACTGTACTAATTGGCTAAACCAAAAATTATGAAAATTTTATGGTGGAAAGATATGTGAGTCTAGTTTTAGGGGAAATTTACGAATCTTAATTTGGATCCCTTTAGCTCGAATTATAAATAAGTAAGTGACTATGACTCATGTGGACAGTTTGATGTGAGCATTTATTAGTAAATTGTGAAATCGTACTTACAAGAATGCTATATACATTAAAGATGTGGAATGGAGAGGAGGAGGAGGAAAATAAATATATGTGGAATACATGGAAACTATGGTATATGGAATATTGATATAATGAAATAAATAATATGTGTTTATAAGAAAACAAAAAGAGAATGATATGTATCATGACATGTATATATATATATGACTAGTCTCAATGTAATGCTTGTTGGGTATGGAGTTGAATTGAAATGTTTCAGGCAAATATGTTATTTTGCATATCTGAATTATGGTATTTTATAAAGATATGATCTAGTTTTAAATATAAATGCTTGATGATTAAGCTGAAGATATTTTGTAAGATGATAATCTTGGTATAAATGTATAAGTGGTACTATAATAAACAAGGTAAAATGAGTATGAGAGACACATGTATGATGCATACAAATGCTATGTTTGTGGTTCAATTGAGAATATTTAATCATTAAATGAATACCATGTTATATGCTTTTGATTTTGTATAAGTGTGTAAGAGATTAAGGTTGACCAAAGCTTGGAAAATAGCCTAGGTATATTCCACACAGGCAGAGACACGACCATTTGTCCCAGCCGTGTATGGAACACAACTTTGGGACTCGGGCGTGTGGAGCCTTAAAGCATGAAATTTCCAAGATTTTCATAAGTTCTCGGTTTAGTCCCGAACCCTTTCTAAAGTATGTTTTGGGCTTCATAGACTCAAATAAGGGACTATGTGTAAGTGAATGAACGTTTTGAAATATGAATGAAATTTTATGGCCCGTATTTTAGTTTAATGTTTGTATGTTTGTCCGATAACGCCTCGTACCTTATCCCGGCCTTGGGTACGGGTAAGGGGCGTTACACAAAATCACAAAATACTCAAAATTTTTTTATACACAAGCTTAGCCGAATTTTCTTAGCTCTCATACAAGTCCATACATTTCATTTATTTCACATTTTAGTCCCTCAAAATAACATTTTTGCAAATTAACCCAAAATACTCACTTTTATCAAAAATCCAAAGACAAAACATGTAAACCAAATATCAAAATTTAATATTTTATCTTATAACATCACAAAGCTCATGAATCCATCCATGGCACATTCCAAAATCATCAACAAAATCAGAAATTGAGGCATGGGTTCGATAATATACGAAGCAATGATTAAAAAATGTAGAAACTATCAAAAATCGAAGCAAAAACATACCTAAATCAAAGCTTGCAAGTGTTGAACCCTAGCCAAAGCCTTTCTCTTTTCTTTTTCTCTTATTTTCTTCCAAGAACATGTATAATGGCTTATTTTCATACCTTATTTTAATTGTAATTCATTTTATAAATAGCTTCCATTTTGCCCTTAGTATAAAACATTAACAAACCATTTTACAAAGGTCATTGATGTCCATTAACCTTTTAAAAGAAATAATAACCACATAAGGACCTCTCATAAGCAAACCCAAGTCAAGTAAGCACTTTTAACATCTAGCACACAGCTTTTACATTTTACGCGATTAGATATGTTTTTTCAAATGAAACACACATACGGTTAAAGTTTAATACAAAACTTTCACACATGCTAATTCACATATCACAAGAATAGAAAATAATATTTAAAATATTTTTCTAACTCGGATTTGTGGTCCTAAAACCACTATTCTGATTAGGGTCAAAACCAAACTATTACATGCTTCTTGTAACACCCCTAACTCGTATCTATCGCCTGAATAAGGTTGCAGAGCATTACCATAAAAATATAACTTAAAATCATACATTTCAAACCTTGAATGTAAACATGATATAAATCATATAAACACATATATATTGTTCCTTTTC
This sequence comes from Gossypium hirsutum, assembly GCF_007990345.1. Taxonomy (NCBI): domain Eukaryota; kingdom Viridiplantae; phylum Streptophyta; class Magnoliopsida; order Malvales; family Malvaceae; genus Gossypium; species Gossypium hirsutum. Next base: position 82,125,069 of record NC_053434.1, on the reverse strand, counting down.
GAGCCTTTGAGGCCTTAAAAACACTCTAGAAATGATTTGGGACTAAATTGGCACACATTTCAAGCTTGTACCTAAACACGATTGGTGCACATGACCAAGGCATCACAATCATATCAAAACATGCATAACATGACCAATTTAAATGACCGAATTCCATTCAACCAATATGCCATATAAGGCACCTCAATCACAATCAAACAAATATACATAAACTTATGCATAATTGGCAATATTTCATTTATACACATCTAGCTGAATTCATATCAAAATATATCATACTTAACCACATTGTAAATACTCCCATCACATACCAAGTAGGCTATTGACACATGAACCAACTTAACCATATTGACACACAACAGTAAGGTGCCAAAAGTATCAAAAGTTCATCAACCAAAATAACTTATACATGTCAAACATATCAACTAGATCATTAAACACAAGTCCTGTAACAAGCCGTTTCCAGTGAAATCAGAATAGTGGTTTAGGGACCATAAATCTATTGTCTAAATATTTATTTTATTATTATTATTTTATCTACATCATGATAGTACTATCATATAAAAAAAATTTTAAGAAATTTTTACTGTTTACATGTTTATTTTGATAAAAAGGATTAAATTGAAAAGGGTACAAAACGTGAGTTGTATAAGTTAAAGGTATCTAATGATTATGAAATTTATTAGTTGAGGGATTTATTTGCAATTGGACCATATAAATTGCTAGTGGACTTTTATGGCCATTAAAATGAAATTTTTAAAGGTTAATACTAAGGTTAAAATTGTAAATAGGAAAAATAAGGTTAATTTAATTAAAACAAAATTATCTCATCTTCTCCAAAGCTTCTTATCACTGAAAATTGAAGAAAATAAGCCATAGCTAGGGCTTGAAGCATTTGACCAAACTTAGTGTATGCATGAAAGTGATTTTTCATCTTGTTTTTAATGATTTTTATGTTTTTGGAGTCATTGTAGCTTAATCTAGCTAGCACAACGGCTAATTTGCAAAATAGTTAAAAGGTTAGGGTTTTTTTCATTAATGAATGTGTATGAGTTTTGATGATTTATGGAAAAAATGTCTCGAAACATCAATAGACAATTCTTGCAGACTTTATCAACCAAAACACATCTACCTATGGGGTTTGAAACTCTAATTACAAATTCAGTAGACTCTACAGGCAAAGTCTTACTGTTCACTAAGTTCATGCATATATACGGATATGTCAATCCAGGATCTATCAAAGCAATCACAGAAGTATCATAGAGAGTAAATGTACCCGTAATCACATCTGGTGATGAAGCTTCCTCACGAGCTCGGATAGCATAGGCTTTGGCAGGTGCATGAGCCTCGGATCTAGCAGTTGCATCTTTTGTCCCTCTCTGGTTGCCACTTACATTTCCCATATTTCTGGGAAGTCTACCATGAAAAGCATTGCCCCTTGGTCTCATATTTTGTACACTTTCTTGCTCGACAGATTTAGGGAAATCACGGATAAAATGGTCTAACTATCCACATCTGAAACAAGCCCGATCATACAGTCTACAATTACCGGGATGTCTTTTACCATAATGCTTGCACTCAAGGCAATCAGATTTAGCATTTCCTACACTGGCAATGGATGTAGCTGGAGCTTTGAAGTTCAACCAGGATCTAGCACGATCTCTATTCGAATGCCCCACATTAGCCTTTGATCAGCTACTATCATCTCGAAATTTCTTTGATGCAAATTGAAACGACTTGCCCGATGATCTCTTTCACGCTTCTCTAGCTTCATAATCAGCTTTTCTTTTCTCTTTCCCAAGATCTTCAACTTTACATGCTCGTTTAACATGCACAACAAATTCTTTAATTTCAAGAATCCCAACTAGCAAACGGATATCCTTGTTCAAACCATTTTCAAATCTTTTACACATTATTGCTTCCATAGATACACATTCAGGAGCATACTAACTCAGTCATACAAAAGCCCACTCGTATTCTGTGACAGACATACGGCCTTGTTTAAGCTCGAGAAACTATTTACATTTTTGGTCGATAAATCTCTGACTGATGTACTTCTTTCAAAATTCAGCTTGGAAGAAATCCTAGGTAACTTGCTCACACGGAACCACGGATATTAAAGTTCTCCACCAATGGTACACCGTATCTCTTAGAAGTGAAACGACACTTTTTAAAGATTCTTTGAGATTCAAAAACAATTCATCAAACATTCTTATAGTATTCTCTAACCAGAATTTGGCCTTTTTAGCATCATTATTAGTTGTAGCTTGAAACTCTTCAGCCCCATATTTTTTATCTTATTGACTGGTGGTTTACTTAACTGAATAGGATTCACTGGTGGCATAACAGGAGCCTGTGGTAAATTAACCGGGGGTGGAGGTTGTTGAACAGACGGATTGGTTCTAATATATTGGCTAAACCAATCATTCGTCATCTGATAAGAGGCTTGTCTAGGCTCACCATCATGGCTACTCGTAACTGGTCTGCAATCGGATGGTGTTGTCCCTTGCGCGGGAGCAGGCACATTGCTTTCAACATCGTTCGCTATGTCTCGTTCGGGATCCATTTTGTGACAGCCCAAAATTGACCCTAGTCGGGAAGTGGTTTCGGGACCGCTAAACCGAGTCACCGAAATGTTTGAATGTGATATTTATTGTCTAGAATATGTAATTATGAATGTGTGAAAATTTCAAGCTTCGATTTAGTCGATTGCATGTGAGTTTTAGTAAATAGTACTTATGTGAGAAAATTTTAAAATGTGATAGGTCAAAGCATAAGGACCTATTAGTGCATGTTGAAAAAGGGGGGACTTGCATGTCAATTTCCCCCCTCTATTAGTAGTGGCCAGCCATGACAAGTATGGTAGACCAAGTGTGATGGGCAAGACATGTCATAGACATGTTGTGTTGGTGCATCATGGGTGGAAACAATAAAATAATGAGCATGGTAATTAAATAATGAAAGGGAGGAGTGATGAAAAAAAAAATAATGGTCTCATCCATGCCCCCCTTTTGCCGTGAGTTAAAGAAAAGAAAAGAAAAAAATTTTGTTCATCCTTTTTCATCTTCTTTTGGCCGAAAATTCTAAGGAAAGAGGAAGGAGTTCTTGCTTCATGTTTGGTTTGGAAGAGGATTAGGAGGAGGTTTGGCCATACTTGTATCTAGATTAAGGTATGTTTGAGGTTGTGCCATGAGATTCATGCATGTTTTTAGTTGCTAGCTTGAGTTCTAATTAGCCCATGGTTCAAATCTTTGCTATGTCATGGGAATGATATTCGGCCTAGGTGGATTTTGTGTTAATGCCATTGCATGCTAAATATGAAGCTTGTTAATGATGCATGTGATGGTGGATTGATGATTCTTGAATCTTCTTTCTTAGCATTTTTGAGTGAGACATTAAGTTCTTTGTTTAACCATGACCAAAAATTGAAATGGTATGGTGTTGTGATGCATACGGCCATGGTAGGAAGTAGAAGGGAAAAATATGGTTGTTGTTAGATGAAGTAGAGTCTAACGAATGAGCACATATGTGCATTAGTTGCTAGATGGAGAAGAATCGGCTAGCAAGTTGTGTGCTAAGGCCGAATATAATTTTTGTATATTAATGAATAATGCATGTGTTAAATTGATGGAAAGGGAGAGGATGCTTTACTAGTGTATATATGTGTGTATTAGCCAAGTTTTGAACTTGAAACAAAATGGTGTTTAGTCAATACAAGTGACCATACTTGTAGAATGTATTAAGTGTTGCAATCGGCCCCAACATAGACATGCATATTCGGCCATAGGAAGGAGATTGGTGTTGCATGTATTCGGTTAGAGGCAAGCATATTGATGCTTTTGTCTTGGCTTAGAAAATTCGGCCAATGGGGAAAATTAGCTAAAATGTTGAGTTTGATTCATGATTCCGTACATATGTGACTTTAATGTCTAATGTATAAATATGGGCTAAGTGCCTTGTGTTCCTCTTTTCGATGCTCAAATGATTAAATCAATTTATTTGTTTAATTAAGCTCAAGAGCAAAGGGGAACTAAATCCGATAAAGGGAAGGAAAAAGTGGTCGAATAGCTATCGGAATCATTCGACAACATCCGAGGTAAGTTCTTGAGTAAAAGAGCTTAAATTATGATTTGATTAGATCATGTTTTAAGCAAATCAAAATCATGCTCTTTGTGTGTGGCTATTGAGCCGAAATTGCAAGAATGATAAGTGTCTTGTGTTTGAGTTTTGCTAACAAAAACGAAATACGAATGTGCCATGATTTATTGTTAAATGTGCATGGTTATTTGAATGATGTCCGGGCTAAGTCCCGAAGGCTTTGTGCTAAGTGACCACATCCGGACTAAGATCCGAAGGCATTTGTGCGAGATACTAATTCCGGGCTAAGCCCGAAGGCATTTGTGCGAGTTACTAAATCCGGGTTAAGTCCCGAAGGCATTTGTGCGAGTTACTATAACCGGGCTATGTCCCGAAGGCATTTGAACGAGTAGCTATATCCGGTTAAATTCCGAAGGTACGTGATTTGGGAATGAATGATCTTGCTGTAAAAATTTCAGTTAATACGCTTGAAACATCCCAACATTGAGGTATGTTTCGTATGTGCTTTGAATTAGTTGAGCCCTTACAAATAAGTATTCGCTCAGTTGATAAATGAGCTACCGGCCTTTGGCTAAGTTGATCTTTGTGTATGAATAAAAGGGTTGGTAATGTGAAGTAAGTATGATATTGAAAAATTGTGCATATGAAATTATCCGTTTAGCTACATGAATGCTATACTTTTGTTGTGCTGGAATCCCTTGCTCAAAACTTACTAAGCATAAATTGCTTACTCCGTCTCCTTGATTCTCTGTTTTATAGATTTTGGTTCTCCAGCTATCGGACTCGGGATTTTGAAGTCGAAGTCGCCCACACTATCAAAGCCCCCCCCTTTTGGTACAATTTTGGTTGAACTTCGAAATGGCATGTATAGGACTACCCTTTTTGTTGGGGGTCATGGACCCTTTGGACTTGTATAATTTTGGATAGCCATGCAAAAATGGCTTATATATGTTTGAGTATAATGTTATAATCATTTGGTATGGATATGGTTATTGAGAGGTGTGGATATGCTTAACAAGGATTGGCCATGGGAATGGTTAATCACTATCATAATTTGTGCTATTTATGCTAAAAGGGCTAGTTGAATCATGGAAACTATGAAATAGGTAAAGTCTACCTTAAAGGCAGATGCTGACAGCAGCAGTGATGTAGATTTGGAAAATCACTAAAAATAGTAGGAAGGGAATTAAATAGTGAATAAATTATGTAAACGAACCTTGATGAATCTATTTTCATAGGAAAGTAACAAAACGATCATATGGACAGTATGTTAAGAGATATTCAGGTTCTCGTAGGACAGGGCCAGAACGGTTTCTGGATTCCCTGTTTCGACTTTGGAAATTCATTATAAATTAACCAGAGATAATTAGGAGTCATGCCATATATGTATAGATTCCTCTTTTAGTGTAGTTTCTACAAAAACAAACGACATCAGTATTGAAGCCCTGTACAGGGAGATATCCAAGTCGTAATGCGAAAAGGTCAGTGTAGTCGATCCCTGTAACATGGGAGACTTTGACCAATAAACTGTACTAATTAGCCCAACCAAAAATTCTAGAAAAAATTATGTATATGGGAATATGAGTCTTGTTTCAGGGAAAATTTACGAAACTGGATTCCGAGTTTCTGAACTCAAGATATGATTTTTAAAGCGACTAGTATGCAGATTGGCAATGTCTGGGAAATTTTTTTATAAGTGGTTTAAAGTCTGTTAACACCTCGTGTTCGACTCCGGTGACGGTCTCGGGTTCGGGGTGTTACACATTTGCTATGTAAAAGCACATTTCAATGTCAAGATTCATCACACTATTGCACTTCATAAATATGGCATATATAGCTAGACTCACATATGCTACGTTAGTCATAGAAGTGACTAAACTGTAGCTCTAATACCAATAAAATGTAACACCCCTAACCAGTATCCGTCACCGGACTAGGGTTAAAGGTATTACCAGACAAATCGAAACATTTAACTTTCATTTCATAATCATCAAAGCATTGGAGATCAACATCAATATAGAGTCCCTTATATAGGTCATCGAGACCTTAAAATACTGTAGAAAGAGGTCGGGACTAAACCGAACACATACAAAAAAATTTTCAAAACTAAAACATTTTTTCAAAGAGGTACAGGTCACACGCCCATGTGAAATGGCCGTGTGCCTTACACAGCTTTAGACACGCTCGTGTGTCTAGGCCCTGTCAAAATAGGGCATACATACTGACTTTCTCACACGGCCACAAGACACGCCCGTGTGCCTTGGCCGTGCTCGAACTTGACTTACAATTGTAGGGTACCCTAGGGGACACACGGCCGTACAATATGACCTTGTGTTGCACACAGCTGAGACACACACCCGTGTCTCTTCCCATGTGGACAAAAATAAGCCATTAGAAATGCCAATTTGCCACCCATTTAAATCAAACCTATAAACAACCAAAATCCCAACATTTCTTAACTAATTCACATCCAATTCACAACCAAAACTTTAGCCATTCATGTTATATCATTGCCAACCAATTCCATGCTTAATAACCTTACTATTTTTTTCCAAAACATAAGATAAAAACATCTCAAAACATATGGTCTATAAACCTTAATACATACCACTCAATCTCATACTATGAACTTACCAAATACTTGCCAAATTGACCATTTATTTTGGCCAAACAAGAACATGTCATAAACATAACTTCATCATATAATTTATACCACAACTCATTCACAAACATATCCATAATCAAGCCAAATCACATGGCTAGATATATACACATTTCAAAACATATTTAAAGTACTTATAGCCTCTACATGCCATACTCCAATATTTACATTTCCAAAATGTACCAAAATGAAGTTCAATAGTACGGTGATGATCAAAAATGATCCCCGAGCTTCCAGTAGCTACGATATCTATAATACAGTTAAAAGATATACAAAGTAAGTTTATAAAAGCTTAGTAATCCACATACAAATAAACTTAACACATTAAACATTAATTCATTATTAAATTACATATACTTCAAGTCCTAAACTAGTACAACTTTCATATTCACATACATTTCATATCTTCCAATTTCCATGACACATATAGCATAATTTCTCATGCTTTTACCACATATCATCTTTTGTTCATTAAAGAATACATACTTGCCTTTCACTATCAAATGTGATACTCATTTCGAACGTACCTGAATCAGAAATGTATTTCATAAGTCATTCATTTTTCAGAATGCCTGTTTGAACCATTTGGAAACGTAAGGATACATCAAAAGCTCGGGAAGCATATACAATGCCAACATCCCAGACGTGGTCTTACATGCAATCAAACATTGATGCCATTGTCCCAGACAGGGTCTTACACAAAATCAGATACGATGCCGATGTCCCAGACATGGTCTTACACATAAAACAGAAGTTGATGCCAACGTCCCAGATGTGGTCTTGCACAAAGACACATATCGGATCCTATGTTATAACATATGTATCCTAACTATTCCTAAGGTTCGAACGGGGCTTTTCAGAGGTCGGAACCTTGTCAATACTTTCTTAGATAGCATACATTTAGCTCGGACATTCATTCATCACAATTCAATATCAAATGAATAATAATTCAATTCAAACAAGCTTATTTGTATATCAACTTACCTCATAGGGATCCAGATAGATGGAATCGGTTACTCGACAACTTTCGACTTTCCTCGATCTAACTTTATTTTCTTTAATTCTTGATCGAAATAAACTTAAATTTAACTTATTCCGTAACACCCTGAATTTGGGCCTAGAAGTTTTGGGCCTTGAGCATGGGTGCGGCTGAAGGAAGCTTATAATTTTTTGTTGTGCATGTAAATTTCGTTAATGAAGGCTTGTTTTAGTGGTTAAGTGTGCTGAGAAGTGTTGGAGAACTCCTGGGTTCAAACCTGGACTCTAGCAAAAATTTTGGTTTAAGGTGAATCAAACCCTGGGTGTAGTAGGTAGGCCTTAAGAATATTGTTGGAGAAATTGTGCCACAAAAAGCCTTGTGGTCTAGTGGCAAAGTAGCGCTACATAAGAGGTAGGAAGGTGGCGTCATAGAGTTGGCAAGGAGGTCCAGGGTTCGAAACTCATGGCAATCAAAGAGCATTTATTTTGCTAACAGGGGGCGGCAAGAGTTGATGCTGAATTTAAACTTTGATGATGGAGGGACCCACATCGGGAAGCTAACATAAGAGTGGATACGAAGCTGGCTTTAAATAGAGAGAACCATGAGGAGAGTAAGGTACCTTTCTTGGCTGATCCCTTTCACTTTATGGCGTGCTCGTTTGGGTTGGGCGTCGGCTAAGAGTGCTCGGAGCGCGGATTAACTCTAGTCTCCTATTAGGTGTGTATTTCTCACTACTCTAGCTGTAAGATGGCTACTTCGAGCTGTGATGGGCCGAAAGGGGCCATGTGGGCCTAATGGGCCTACGGGCCCAATTGGATAAGTTGTTTGATTATGTAGTAAATATTGGACTAGGCTAGGTGAATCTAATGTCAGTGGCTAGATTTGGGCTAAAAGGGCCACACGAGTGTGTGGGCCCATTTGGGCCGAAGGCCCAATTGTATTGTTATCCCTATTTAGAATACTCTAGTTTAACACATTACTAAAATACCCCTTTAAGGTAGAATTATCGAAATACCCTTGTAGGGTAGAATTACTGAAATACCCCTGTAGGGTAGAATTATCGAAATACCCTTGTAGGGTAGAATTACTAAAATACCCCTGTAAGGTAGAATTACCGAAATACCCTTGTAGGGTAGAATTACTGAAATACCCCTGTAGGGTAGAATTACTGAAATACCCTTGTAGGGTAGAATTATTGAAATACCCCTTATAGTGTAGAATTACTAAAATACCCCTGTAGTGTAGAAATACCGAAATACCCATGTAGGGTAGAATTACCAAGATACCCTTGTGAGGTAAAATTATCATTTTACCCCTAGGGTGTTAAATGACTATTTTACCCTTGTGGGCAAGTGACTGACTTGGACTGTGTGGTTGACGGATTTGATTGTGAATATATGTTGGTGATATGAATGACTTGACTGTGATTGTTTGATTCAAATATGGGCATGACATTCTGCATACATGACATGTTGCATGGGTTGGGATTTCGTACGGAGGAAGATCTGATCTGTTAAGGTCGCAGGGTCGTTCGAGACGACTGTGGACCGATCAATGGCTGAGTGCCGATCATGTAACACTCCAAACCCGGCCCAGATGTTATGGCCGAATCTGACGTGCCACATCGAAGCGTTCAAAACATTTTAGTATTGTTGATATAGAAGAACTTACTTAGTGTTTTAAAAGAGAATTTCATTGTAGGTTAAAGTGAATGGAAGCTGTGCACCAGGTAGGAAACCGGGAAAGAGGAGGTGAGTCCATCGGACTGCTTAAGTACCAAGCTCCCTTCGGATCCAATCCTAGACATGCACACCGCCATTGCCACACCTTAACGTCATGTATATTTCCAGGAAACCAATTTGATTAAGTCCTTTTTAGGAAAAGTGATTAGTTTTGGAAAATATTTTCATTGCGGAAGCTTTGCTTGTTGTCGTGTTATTTTGAAATCAACTACTATTTTTGAAAATGCACCCTAAAGCTATTCAATTTCATCAATTAAATATAAGTAATACCCACCTTAATAAAAACATATTAAAACCATCAAAAAATAATTAAGCGGCCTTATTACATTTAAAAAAAACCAAAACCTTAAATGTAAATGAAAGGATGTCTAGTTCACCAGAAGAAAATCAACTTGCAGTATGTGTGGCCACTCCGAATCCCTCGCCGCCCCAGGCCCACTATGGTTGGGGATTACCTATGTGGATGAAAATAAAAGGGTGACTTTGGGGAAACTCAGTGTGTAAATTAACCCAACCATAGCCTATATCGGTTCAAACTACAGTAAACAGAATAAGTTGGCCTTAGCCCAGAATAGAATTCAGAATAAAGCCCATAGGCCCATAACAGAACAGAACAAATATTACATGTTTATGCCAAACCCAACCCATATCCAACCACATGCACCTCCATACCAACCTTTCACCATGTAGGGAGACTACTCGACCCACCCAACCGCTACATGCACCCGAAAGATGCAGCATGGTTGCCAGAACAGATAATGTTACAGAGTCACCAGATACAGATAATCGTGGGAGAGCCACCAGAACAGATATATGTGGCAGAGCCACCAGATTAGATAATTGTGGCGTAGCCACCAGGACGCTTCCTCCATAATATAACCCATGTCCCCATGCAACAGATATACAATCATGGCATACATCATACAGAATTAGATCGTCATGCTTTTCAGTCAAAAATAACCCTAGGGGTATAATGGTAATTTTGCACCTAAGGGTGCATCAGTAATTTCCATACATAGGGGTATTCAGGTAATTTCACTACTCTTAAGGTTTTCATGCATAGCATAGCCATTTACGTACAACCAGAAACACTTACCGTGTTTTCTTACCCAATTGGGCCCGTTGGCCCACTATCCCGATTTTGGCCCATTAAGCCCCGAAAACATCAAAATGCACGGAATCGTGCACTCTGCAATCTTATCACTTTAATTTACCATATACATCAAACTTATAATCTCACGAGCATTCACACACTCGCAAGTTCTCAAAATACTAGCTTTTCGGCATTTCGGCTTTTCGACTTTTGCCGATCTAGTCTATAAGAGGGTGTTAGTTACACACCTATTTGCAACGATATGCTACCGAGATCCACACACGAACTTCCTACAATTGGATTACTAACACATTAATCTAACTATCAAAAATGACTACGTATTAACCCCTTACCACATTCGGCCAAAAGAACATTAGGCACTAGCGATCCTACCTTTGCCGAAGTTAGCGATTATGTCTAGATCCAGACGTTCCACTTGTCCAAGCCTTCGATCAGCAGCCTCTAGATCCCACTATAATCAAAATAAAATAGTTATAACAACCCTTAGAGCTACAAGCCCAAATCGACAGCCTCCCTAACCTTTAGAGTTTTCGTCTTTTCTAAAACACGAAATAAAGATTAAGTTCAAAAACTTACCACCGGTTCCTACAGTCAATGATTCCAATTAACTCCTACCCAATTTTGATGTAGATCTAACCCCTCAAATGATAAAAGTCGAGCCTTTAGTGATCTTAAAATTCGACTATGCCCATATGGCTATGCCTTTTCGGCTTTTTATAACAGTGAAGAAAAGATGAGGGTTTTGTAGTGGCTTTGTCGACAGAGGTTTAGGGTTCAGAAAAAGAAATAATTGATCAAAAAAGATGAGAAAGATCGGTAGGTTTTTGCCAGGAGAATTCGGCACAGACAATATGAACTTTTGGGATTTCGCCTTTTGTGATATTCGGCTGTAAGGCTTAAAAATAATAGTGAGAAAGTGGTGTAGAGTAAAGTGGTAGAAGAATTCAGCTATGAAGAAAAGAAGAGGAGAAGGTAGATGGAGAGAAGAAGAAAAGAAAGGAGGAGGAGGAAGGATGGTCAGAAAAACGGCACAACTTACCCCAAATGCCGAATTTATACTTGGCATTTAACCTAGCCAAAATTTGCCCTCAAGAGAGAACCCTTGGCCGACCAACTCTTGCTCCCCAAGAGTCCACCATTCGGCCAACACTGCTCTCCCTAATCAGCTCCTAAATTCGCTCCCTTATCCCCTTACTCAATCCCCTGAGCAACTCAAACTCCTCCTAACAGTCTTTTACTTGAGTTCCATTACTTACCCTTTCTAAACATAAAAATAATTCCCTTAATATTCTCCCATTGTGACTTGAACCTTGGTTCTCCCTAGCATCCACACGCCACTTTTATAGCCTTCCCAGTGGCGTCACATGCCACTTTGCCACCTGCTTCTTTGTGTTTTATTTTACCAAATAATACTTAAAAGCCAGTTAACCAGAACCCCTTTTTCTTATGGAACTAAAATTAACTAAAGTTACCGAGTTTTAACTTAAGCTTGGGCCTTCTAGAGGCCTACTAACATAATTAAACCTACGCCAAGCAGACAGATCATAGAAACTTTAAATTTTCCAACATACACAGAATTCTCGAAAATTGGGGCGTTACAACTCTACCCTCCTTAAAGAAATTTCGTCCTCAAAATTTACCTGATCCAAACAGATGAGGGTATTGCTGTTGCATCGCCTCTTCTGGCTCCCAAGTAGCTTCCTCTCTACCATGATTACGCCAAAGAACTTTCACTAACGGGACAGATTTCTTTCTGAGAACCTTAAAATCTCGAGCCAATTTCTGCACAGTCTCCTCCTCAAAGGTCAAATCATTCTGAACTTCAATTTCTGCAACTGGCATAACATGAGCAAGGTCAGAACGATAACGCCTTAACACGGAGATGTGAAAAACATCGTGAATCCTATCTAACTCTGGAGGCAATTCCAATTGATAAGCTACTAGGCCTACTCGCTTCAAAACCTGATAAGGCCCAATGAACCGTGGACTCAACTTGCCCTTCTTACCAAACCTTAATATCTTCTTCCAAGGAGAAACCTTTAAGAAGACCATATCACCTACTGAGTACTCAATCTCCTTACGCTTCAAATCTGCATACGACTTTTACCTATCAGATTCTTCTTTTAACCGATCCCTAATTATTCTGACCTTATCCTTAGTATCAGCTACCAACTCTGGTCCAAGAACTTGTCGCTCTCCTAGTTCAGTCCAACAACTAGGTGTACGACACCTTCGTCCATACAGTGCTTTATACGGTGCCATTTGAATACTCACCTGGTAACTGTTATTGTATGCAAATTCTGCCAACGGCAAGTAATCCTCCCAACTACTCGAAAGTCCATCACGCATCCCATCAACTTGTCCTCCAGAATCTGAATAACCCTTTCCGATTGACCATCAGTTTAGGGATGGAAAGCCGTACTAAAGTTCAATCGCGTCTCCAATGCCTCATGCAATTTTTTCCAAAACCGAGATGTGAATCTGGGATCCCGGTCAGAGATAATCGAAATTGGGACTCCATGAAGTCACACAATCTCTGCCACATACAACTTGGCTAACTTTTAGAGTGAAAAGTTAGTACGTACAGGTATGAAATGGGCTGATTTGGTCAACCTATCCACAATCACCCACACCGAGTCTTTCTTTGATGGTGTCAAAGGAAGCCCACTCACAAAGTCCATGGTTACCCTCTCCCACTTCCAAAGTGGTATCTTCACTGGCTACAACAGTCCAGAAGGTAATTGATGCTCAGCTTTCACTTGCTGGCATGTTAGACATTTCCCTACAAACTCCATTACTTCTCGTTTAAGCCCAGGCCACCAGTATAATTCTTGCAAGTCGTGATACAACTTGTTCCCTCCAGGATGCATGGCACAAAGTCCCCCATGAGCTTCCTTCAATATTGTTTGCCTTTAATCAGAGTCCATTGGAACATAAATTCTTCCTTGGAAGCACAGAACTCCATCTCCATTTAACCCAAACTTAGAAGTTTCCTCTTTCTTAACTTGTCGAAAATGAGCGACCAAAGACTCATCGTTCAACTGCTTTTCCTTAATCTGATCCACCTAGGTTGGCCTCACTTGCAACCCCACCAACAGACTTCCATCATCATACAGACTCAGACAAGCAAACATTGCTCTCAGATCAGATACAGTTCTACAACTCAGAGCATCGGCTACCATATTAGCCTTGCCCGGGTGATACTCGATCGAATAGTCATAATCCTTAAGCAACTCAATCCATCTTCTTTGCCTAAGGTTCAGCTTCTTCTAAGTCAACAAATACTTAAGACTCTTATGGTCTGTGAATATAATACACCTTTCTCTGTACAAGTAATGTCTCCAAATCTTAAGTTCAAATATCACTGCCGCCAACTCCAAATCATGAGTAGGATAGCTCCCCCTGTGAGGCTTAAGCTGTCGTGATGTATAGGCAACCACCTTACCCTCTTGCATTAACACGCAGGCCAAACCTACATGTGATGCGTCACTGTACACAGTAAAATCCTTCCCAGACTCTAGTTGAATTAACACAGGTGCTTCAGTCAGAACTTTCTTCAACTTCTCAAAAGCTTCCTGCTGCTTCTCAGTCCATACAAACGGTACTCCTTTCCTTATGACTTTTGTTAGAGGTGCTGCCATCACAGAAAAACCTTCCACAAACCTTCTAAGTATCCTGCCCATCCTATGAAACTCCGTATTTCCGACACTAACCTAGGCAGCTTCCACACCAAAATTGCTTCAATTTTTCGAGGGTCCACCCTAGTCCCTTCTGTAGAGACCACATGACCTAAGAAGGTTACCTCCCTCAACCAAAATTCACACTTGCTGAACTTTGCATAAAGTTCCTTCTCCCTTAACACTTGTAGCACTATACGGAGATGTTCATCATGCTTCGCTTCCGTTTCAGAATATACCAGGATATCATCAATAAAGACTACTACGAACAGATCCAAAAATGGTTGGAACACACGATTCATCAGATCGATAAACGCTGCAGGAGCGTTCGTCAATCCAAATGGCATAACCAGAAACTCGTAATGACCATACCGAGTCCTGAATGTCGTCTTATGGATATCTCCCTCCTTGACCCTTAACTGATGATATCCACATTGAAGTTTGATCTTGGAAAATACAGAGGCTCCTCTAAGCTGGTCGAACAGATCGTTAATCCTTGGCAGTGGATATTTACTCTTAATCGCCAGTTTGTTCAACTAGCGATAATCAATACACATCCGCATCGTACCATCCTTCTTTTTCACGAATAGCACCGGTGCTCCCCATAGAGACACGCTTGGCCTAATGAATCCCCTATCCAACAACTCTTGAATTTGTGCCTTTAACTCCACTAACTCCTTTGGTGCCATCCTATACGGTGTGATGGACACGGGCGCCGTTCCAGGCAACAAGTCGATTCCAAACTCAACTTCTCGGTTCAGAGGCAATCCTGGAAGCTCCTCCGAAAAAACATCTTGAAACTCCTTTACGGTCTTAACCTTATCCACTGTCAAACCCTCCTCTTCTGACTGAATTACAAATGCCAAATAGGCCTCACAACCTTTCCGAATCCACTTTTCGGCTCTTAATGCCGACACCACATTGGACAAATAATCCCTTCGCTCACTTATCACCATAACCTCCTCATCCTCTGTGGTCCTTAACACCATTCGTTTAGCAGCACAATCCAAAGTCGCCTTATGCTTAACAAGCCAGTCTATTCCCAGAATGAGATCAAACTCTTCAAACGGTAACTCCATCAGATCTCCAGGGAAAATCCTACCTTGAGTTTCTAAGGGTACATCCCTATACAGTTTGTCTACCATAACCGAGTGACCCAAAGGACTTATCACAGATACCCCACTCACAATCTTCTTAGAGTGCACACCTAACGACCCAGATACGGCACATGCAACATAGGAATGTGTAGATCCAATATCCACCAAAACAGTATACGACAAGCTAGAAACCAAAAACGTACCAGTTATGACGTCAAGTGCGTCGCCCTCCTCTCGACGACGAGCTGTATACACCAATGCTGGTTGTCGAGCTTCAGCATTTTCGGCACCCCTGTCAGGTGCCCTTTGACCCCGACAATTTCTATTTTTGTCCCTACCTTGTCCATGTCCTCTCGGTGGTTGTGGTCCACCTCTCATGGGTTAAGCAACCCTCTGTACAGCAACTTGAGCCTGATCAGCTCTTTGAGGACAGTCCTTAACTCTATGCTCCATAGATCCGCATCGGAAACAAGCACCGGAATGTTTCCTACAGTCGCTCAAATGTACCTACCACTGTCTCCACAGATTGGTGGTCTAACAACATTCATTGGCACTGCTCGAACTGGTTCCTCCACTCTTGCTCTCTTAACATTCCTATTAGCCCTCCTGAGGGTCCTGAATCCCTCCGAAAACAGTTTCGATCCTTCTCTCGATTATACTTTTCAGCCCGCTTAACCTCCTTAGCTATCTTTGCCTTCTCCACTAAGATCGTAAAGTCCCACTCCCTCTGCGGAGCAATCAACACGCTAAGTTCACCCCTAAGGCCATCCTCGAAGCACACACTTCGCTGATATTCCGTAGCGACTACGCCCACGGCATACCAGCTCAGCCTCAGAAACTCAGCCTCGTACTCAGAAACTATTTTACCTCATTGCACCAGATTCAAGAATTCCTTTCTGCGAGCATCCACATAACTCGCCCCAACATACTTCCCTTTAAAGGTCGTCTTAAACAGTTCCCAAGTTAGCCTATCAGCTGGGGTCCCTTCTCTCACAGTGAGCCACCACTGATAGGCCTCGTCCCGTAGCAACGATACTACTCCCTTCAACTTCTACTCCATAGAGCAGTCCAAGTCATCCATAATCCGTTCTGTGGCCTCCAACCAATATTCCCCCACATTCGGGGCTACACCAGACACGCCTTCAAAGATCTCCGCTCTGTTAGCCCGAAGTCGTTCAGAAATAGATCCCCGAATTTCGTTGCCCGTACTTGCCTTGGCAACCCTTTCCAGAACACGAAGCATTGCCTGTGATAGGGAATCATCCCCGGCACCGCAGTCATGAAACCCCACCTCTGTTGCTGGTGGACCGGTGCATCCGCCGCCGGCATATTTCCCGAAGACGAAGATCTCGCTCTAGCATTTCTTCGGCCCGGTCCACGGCCTCTTCCACGAGCGGCTCTTGCACTCATATCGTATTATCTGATTATGAATTTTTATGCATTAATACAATATTCCCGTGTTTGTTACAGATGTTTTATGAATCAGACAGTAATTCAAAGTTTGTTTTTGTAGAATCGAAGTCTAGCTACAGTTTCTGTCTCTTATCAAATTTCCCTATGGTTTCAGTATCATCCTATCTAGAGTATCCTAGTAGAGTTTCAGTACAGACAGATAATTCAGGAAAATATTCAGAAAATTTCGGAGTAATACTTACAGGCTTGGGCCAGAGATTCGGAATGCCACCTTCTAAAGATCTAAAATTTGAAAACCGGGTTTTTTTTCAAAAAATCTTTATAAAATTTTTGTTTTTGAAAATCTTTATTTTTGTAAACCCATTCCACAGCCGAGTTGTTGTAACTTGGCTCTGATACCAGAAAATGTAACACCCTAAACCCGGCCCGGACGTTATGGTCGAATCCGACATGCCACATCGAAGTATTCAAAACATTTTAGTATTGTTGATCTAGAAGAACTTACTTAGTGTTTTAAAAGATAATTTCATTGTAGGTTAAAGTGAATGGAAGCTGTGCACCAGGTAGGAAACCGGGAAAGAGGAGGTGAGTCCATCGGACTGCTTAAGTACCAAGCTCCCTTCGGATCCAATCCTAGACATGCACACTGCCATTGCCACACCTTAACGTCATTTATATTTCCAGGAAACCAATTTGATTAAGTTCTTTTTAGGAAAAGTGATTAATTTTGGAAAATATTTTCATTGCGGAAGCTTTGCTTGTTGTCGTGTTATTTTGAATTAACTACTGTTTTTGAAAACGCGCCCTAAAGCTATTCAATTTCATCAATTAAATATAAATAATACCTACCTTAATAAAAACATATTAAAACCATCAAAAAATAATTAAGCGGCCTTATTACATTTAAAAAAAACCCAAAACCTTAAACGTAAATGAAAGGATGCCCAGTTCATCAAAAGAAAATCAACTTGCAGAACGTGTGGCCACTCCGAATCCCTCGCCGCCCCAGGCCCACTATGGTTGGGGATTACCTGCGTGGATGAAAATAAAAGGGTGAGTTTGGGGAAACTCAGTGTGTAAATTAACCCAACCATAGCCTATATGGGTTCAAACCATAGTAAACAGAATAAGTTGGCCTTAGCCCAGAACAAAATTTAGAATAAATCCCATAGGCCCATAACAGAACAGAACAGATATTACATGTTTATGCCAAACCCAACCCATATCCAACCACATGCACCCCATACCAACCTTTCACCATGTGGGGAGACTACTCGACCCACCCAACCGCTACACGCCCCAGAGGTATGCAGAATGGCTGCTAGAACAGATAATGTGACAGAGGCACCCGATACAGATAATCGTGGCAGAGCCACCAGAACAGATATATGTGGCAGAGCCACCAGATCAGATAATTGTGGCGTAGCCACCAGGACGCTTCCTCCATAATATAACCCATGTTCCGATGCAACAGATATACAATCATGGCATACATCATGCAGAATCAAATCGTCATGCTTTTCAGTCAAAAGTAACCCTAGTGGTATAATGGTAATTTTGCACCTAGGGGTATATCAGTAATTTCCATACATAGGGGTATTCAGGTAATTTCACTATTCTTAAGGTTTTCATGCATAGCATAGCCATTTACGTGCAACCAGAAACACTTACCGTGTTTTCTTACCGCATTGGGCCTGTTGGCCCACTACCCCAATTTTGGCCCATTAAGCCCAAAAAACATCGAAATGCACGAAATCGTGCACTCTGCAATCTTATCACTTTAATTTACCATATACATCAAACTTATAATCTCACGAGCATTCGCACACTCGGAAGTTATCCATAAACGCTGCAGGAACGTTCGTCAGTCCAAATAGCATAACCAGAAACTCGTAATGACTGTACCGAGTCCTGAATGTCGTCATATGGATATCTGCCTCCTTGACCCTTAACTGATGATATCCACATCGAAGGTCGATCTTGGAAAATATAGAGGCTCCTCTAAGCTGGTCGAACAAATCGTCAATCCTTGGCAGTGGATATTTATTCTTAATCGTCAGTTTGTTCAACTAGCGATAATCAATACACATCCGCATCGTACCATCCTTCTTTTTCACGAATAGCACCGGTGCTCCCCGTGAGACACGCTTGGCCTAATGAATCCCCTGTCTAGCAACTCTTGAATTTGTGCCTTTAACTCCATTAAATCCTTTGGTGCCATCCTATACGGTGTGATGGACACGGGCGCCGTTCCAGGCAACAAGTTGATTCCAAACGCAACTTCTCGGTTCGGAGGCAATCCCGGAAGCTCCTCCAGAAAAACATCTTGAAACTCCTTTATGGTCTTAACCTTATCCACTATCAGACCCTCCTCTTCTAACTGACTTACAAATGCCAAATAGGCCTCACAACCTTTCCGAATCCACTTTTCGGCTCTTAATGCCGACACCACATTGGACAAATAATCCCTTCGCTCAACTATCACCATAACCTCCTCATCCTCTGTGGTCCTTAACACCATTCGTTTAGCAGCACAATCCAAAGTCACCTTATGCTTAACAAGCCAGTCCATTCCCAGAATGAGATCAAACTCTTTGAACTGTAACTCCATCAGATCTCCAGGGAAAATCCTACCTTGAGTTTCTAAGGGTACATCCCTATACAATTTGTCTACCGTAACCGAGTGACCCAAAGGACTTAGCACAGATACCCCACTCACAATCTTCTTAGAGTGCACACCCAACGACCCAGATACGGCATATGCAACATAAGAATGTGTAGATCCAATATCCACCAAAGCAGTATACAGCATGCAAGAAACCAAAAACGTACCAGTTATGACATCAGGTGCGTCGCCTTCCTCTCGACGACGACCTGTATACACCAATGCTGGTTGTCGAGCTTCAGCATTTCCGGCACCCCCGTCAGGTGCCCTTTGACCCTGACAATTTCTATTTCTGTCCCTACCTTGTCCACGTCCTCTCGGTGGTTATGGTCCACCTCTCATGGGTTGAGCAACCCTCTGTACAGCAACTTGAGCCTGATCAGCTCTTTGAGGATAGTCCTTAACTCTATGCTCCATAGATCCGCATCAGAAATAAGCACTGGAACGTTTCCTACACTCACCCAAATGTACCTTACCACAGTCTCCACAGATTGGTGGTCAAACAACATTTATCGGCACTGCTCGAACTGGCTCCTCCACTTTTGCTCTCTTAACATTCCTATTAGCCCACCCGAGGGTCCTGAATCCCTCCGAAAACAGTTTCGATCCTTTTCCCAATTCTGCTTTTCCGCCCGCTTAACCTCCTTAGCTATCTTTGCCTTCTCCACTAAGACCGCAAAGTCCCACTCCCTATGCGGAGCAATCAACACCCTAAGTTCATCCCTAAGACCATCCTCGAAGCGCACACTTCACTCATATTCCGTAGCGACTATGCCCACGGCATACCGGCTTAGCCTCAGAAACTCAGCCTCGTACTCAGAAACTATTTTACCTCCTTGCACCAGATTCAAGAATTCCTTTCTGCGAGCGTCCACATAACTCACCCCAACATACTTCTCTTTAAAGGCTGTCTTAAACAGTTCCCAAGTTAGCCTATCAACTGGGGTCCCTTCTCTCACAGTGAGCCACCACTGATAGGCCTCGTCCCGTAGCAACGATACTGCTCCCTTCAACTTCTACTCCACAGAGCAGTCCAAGTCGTCTATAATCCGTTCTGTGGCCTCCAACCAATATTCCGCCACATTCGGGGCTAACCAGACACGCCTTCAAAGATCTCCGCTCGGTTAGCCCGAAGTCGTTCAGAAATAGATCCCCAAATTTCGTTGCCCGTACTTGCCCTGGCAACCCTTTCCAGAACACGAAGCGTTGCCTGTGATATGACATCATCCCCGGCACCACAGTCATGAGACTCCACCTCTGTTGCTGGTGGACCGGTGCATCCGCCATCGGTATATTTCTCGAAGACGAAGATCTCGCTCTAGCACTTCTTCGGCCCGGTCCACGGCCTCTTCCACGAGCGGCTCTTATACTCATATCGTATTATCTGATTATGAATTTTTATGCATTAATACAATATTCCCGTGTTTGTTACAGATGTTTTATGAATCAGACAGTAATTCAAAGTTTGTTTTTGCAAAATCGAAGTCTAGCTACAGTTTCTGTCTCTTATCAAATTTCCCTATGGTTTCAGTATCATCCTATCTAGCGTATCCTAGTAGAGTTTCAGTACAGACAGATAATTCAGGAAAATTTCAGAGTAATACTTATAGGCTTGGGCCAGAGATTCAGAATGCCACATTCTAAAGATCTAAATTTTGAAAACCGAGTTTTTTTAAAAAAACTTTATAAAATTTTTGTTTTTGAAAATCTTTGTTTTTGTACACCCATTCCACAGCCGAGTTGTTGTAACTTGGCTCTAATACGAGTAAATGTAACACCCTAAACCCGGCCTGGACGTTATGGTCGAATCCGACATGCCACATCGAAGCGTTCAAAATATTTTAGTATTGTTGATCTAGAAGAACTTACTTAGTGTTTTAAAAGATAATTTCATTGTAGGTTAAAGTGAATGGAAGCTGTGCACCAGGTAGGAAACCGGGAAAGAGGAGGTGAGTCCATCGGACTGCTTAAGTACCAAGCTCCCTTCGGATCCAATCCTAGACATGCACACCGCCATTGCCACACCTTAACGTCATGTATATTTCCAGGAAACCAATTTGATTAAGTTCTTTTTAGGAAAAGTGATTAATTTTGGAAAATATTTTCATTGCGGAAGCTTTGCTTGTTGTCGTGTTATTTTGAATCAACTACTGTTTTTGAAAACGCGCCCTAAAGCTATTCAATTTCATCAATTAAATATAAGTAATACCTACCTTAATAAAAACATATTAAAACCATCAAAAAATAATTCAGCGGCCTTATTACATTTAAAAAAAACCCAAAACCTTAAACGTAAATGAAAGGATGCCCAGTTCACCAAAAGAAAATCAACTTGCAGAACGTGTGGCCACTCCGAATCCCTCGCCGCCCCAGGCCCACTATGGTTGGGGATTACCTGCGTGGATGAAAATAAAACAGTGAGTTTGGGGAAACTCAGTGTGTAAATTAACCCAACCATAGCCTATATCGGTTCAAACCACAGTAAATAGAATAAGTTGGCCTTAGCCCAGAACAAAATTTAGAATAAAGCCCATAGGCCCATAACAGAACAGAACAGATATTACATGTTTATGCCAAACCCAACCCATATCCAACCACATGCACCCCATACCAACCTTTCACCATGTGGGGAGACTACTCGACCCACCCAACCGCTACACGCCCTAGAAATATGCAGCATGGCTGCTAGAACAGATAATGTGACAGAGTCACCAGATACAGATAATCGTGGCAGAGCCACCAGAACAGATATATGTGGCAGAGCCACCAGATCAGATAATTGTGGCGTAGCCACCAGGACGCTTCCTCCATAATATAACCCATGTCCCCATGCAACAGATATACAATCATGGCATACATCATACAGAATCAGATCGTCATGCTTTTCAGTCAAAAGTAACCCCAGTGGTATAATGGTAATTTTGCACCTAGGGGTACATCAGTAATTTCCATACATAGGGGTATTCAGGTAATTTCCCTATTCTTAAGGTTTTCATGCATAGCATAGCCATTTACGTACAACCAGAAACACTTACCGCGTTTTCTTACCGAATTGGGCCCGTTGGCCCACTATCCTGATTTTGGCCCATTAAGCCCAAAAAACATCGAAATGCACGAAATCGTGCACTCTAAAATCTTATCACTTTAATTTACCATATACATCAAACTTATAATCTCACGAGCATTCGCACACTTGCAAGTTCTCAAAATACCAGCTTTTTAGCATTTCAACTTTTCGACTTTTGCCAATCTAGTGTATAAGAGGGTGTCAGTTACACACCTGTTTGCGATGATATGCTGACGAGATCCACACACGAACTGCCTATAATTGGATTAATAACATGTTAATCTAACTATCGAAAATGACTACATATTAACCTCTTACCACATTCGGCCAAAAGCACCTTAGGCACTAGGGATCCTACCTTTGCCGAAGTTAGCGATTATGTCTAGATCCAGTCGTTCCACTTGTCCAAGCCTTCGATCAGCAGCCTCTAGATCCCACTATCATCAAAATAAAATAGTTATAACAACCCTTAGAGCTACAAGCCCAAATCGACAGCCTCCTTAAGCTTTAGGGGATTCGAATTTTCTAAAACCCGAAATAAAGATTAAGTTCAAAAACTTACCACCGGTTCCTTCAGTCAATGATTCCAACTAACTCCTACTCAATTTTGATGCAGATCTAACCCTTCAAATGATAAATGTTGAGCCTTTGGTGATATTAAAATTCGGCTATGCCCCTATGGCTATGCGTTTTCGGCTTTTTATAACAGTGAAGAAAAGATGAGGGTTTTGTAGTGGCTAACAGGGGGCGACAAGAGTTGGTGTTGAATTTAAAATTTGATGATGGAGGGATCCCACATTGGGAAGCTAACATAAGAGTGGATGCAAAGCTGGCTTTAAATAGAGAGAACCATGAGGAGAGTAAAGGTACCCTTCTTGGCTGATCCCTTTCGCTTTGTGGCGTGCTCAGTTGGGTTGGGTGCCGGCTAGGAGTGCTTGAAGCGTGGATTAACTCCAGTCTCCAATCAGGTGTATATTTCTCACTACTCTAGCTGTAGGATGGCTACTTTGGGCCGCGATGGGCAGAAAGGGGCCATGTGGGCCCAATGGGCCTTCGGGCCCAATTGGATAAGTTGTTTGATTGTGTAGTAAATATTGGACTAGGCTAGGTGAATCTCATATCTGTGGCTAGATTTGGGTTAAAAGGGCCACACGAGCGTGTGGACCCATTTGGGACGAGAATAAGTTTTAGTGCCATTCGTATTGTTATTGTAATATCCCGAATTAGGGCCTAATCAGAATAGTGGTTTCGTGACCATAAATCTGAGATAGAAATAATTATTTTATAATTATTTTGATGATTATGATATGATTGCATGATTGTGTGAAAATTTCGTGATGAAATTCTATGCCTAAAGTGCTTAAATTGAAAGCAGGGACTAAATCGAATAAGTTGCAAAACTTGCATTCTAGAAGTTTTTAGTATGAAATTGTTTTGGAATATTAATGAGGAGGTCTTAAATAGCAATTTGACCAATTTTAAGTTCATGGACAAAATTAGGACATGGAAGGAATTTTTGGAAAGTTTAGTAGTAAGGGTATTTTGGTCATTTAGTTATTAAAATGAATTAAAAACAAAATTAAAAGCCAATTTTTGTCCATCTTCTTCATTAGGCCGAAATTTCAAGGGTTCTCCATACCTAGGGTTTGTTTCAAGCTTCCAAGCTCCATAGTAAGTGATTCCAAGCCCCGTTTTTAATGTTCTTTACATTTTTGGAATCCCGGTAGCTCGATTAAGCTTATGTTAGCAATAATTCAACCTAGCGTTTATATTTGGAAAAATACCCATAGGTGAAATTTGTGTATTTCGATGTTTTATGATATAATATGGGGTTTTAAATTATGTTAGACAACTTGTAATACTCGATTTTATGCAAAAACGAGTAAAAGGGCTTAATCGGTAAAAATACCTAATAGTCACAAGTACATGTTAGAGTGAGAATTTGATGTTGCCATAGAAGAGAAAAGTGATCAGCATGTTGTAAAACATAAGAATAAGGAATAAAGTTTAATCCTGAGCCTAGGGGAAAAAATGTAAATATGCAAAAGTTTAGGGGCAAAATTATAATTTTTCCAAAATTTGAGTTAAGGATTAATTTGATAATTTGAGTATTAAATGAGCTAAATGTGTTATTTTAGATCAAGAAAGACGTGGAATCGACCTCAATCGAGGAAAAGAAAAGATTGTGGACTAAATTGCAAAATCTTTGTATTTTGGTACCAAGGTAAGTTCATGTGTAAATACTGTAGCATAATTGTTATTTTTAAGTTATTGATATTAATTATGTGTTATGCTGAATTTCATTATGAAATGTATGCTTTGTGGTTAATTTCAAATAATATGTAAATTATGTGAGCAACTTGTTAAATATAATTGTTACCGAGTACCGATTTCGATATTCCGTGGAAGACGGCAAAGATGTGTGATCGAGGAAAACGCCTGTTTGAACCTTAGGAATAGATTAGGATACAAGTGACATGTCACTAGGATGGTTGAGCATCCAAACTCGTTGAGTTGAGTCCGAGTTCACTTATGGATGCGAATGTCCGAACTCGTTGAGTTGAGTCCGAGTTCGTGAGATGTAACTAGGCATCCGAACTCGTTGAGTTGAGTCCGAGTTCACTTATGGATGCGAATGCCCGAGCTCGTTGAGTTGAGTCCGAGTTCGCTTATGGGCGGGTTACATGATTGCTTGATTGAATATGTGGCACTTATATGCAAATTATCCATGTATATGAATTATATTCCGATGTGTTCAATGGGTAAAGTTCTACTCAAATGGAGGAATATTCGAGATGTAAAGAGACGTATTGGTAAGTGATGTGAAATGGATATTTTGGACAGGTATGTATTTAACCCTCGGGTTGAGTATTGATACAACCATGATAAGGTAATAAGATGATGAAAAATGATTACAAATGTGATATGTGTTTTAGTGATACATGCTAATGTTGATTGGTATGACTGTCTGTTATGTTACTTATTATTTGCATATGAACTTACTAAGCATTTATGCTTACTCCCTCCTTCTTACTCATTGTAGTTTCGGACAAGCCAGCTCAGGAGTCGGGATAGGTCGAAGGCTCAGTCACACTATCCGGAAGACTTTTGGTAATGGCTTGTAAATTTAAGTATGGCATGTATGGCAATATACCTTTTTTGTGTAAATAATCTTATGGTACGGTGATGGAATGGTTGAGGAAATTCTTGATAATGATAAATTATGAAAATAGTTAGTTTAGATTATATTTGATGTTAAGGAAAATTATTAAGATACTTAGTGCATAAAAACTCATAAGAGGGATGAAATTTGCCATAAACAGAATACTGCAGCAACACTGACGCGAGTTTGAAAATTTACTAAAAATCATAGAAATTGAATTTGGTGATGGATTACATATAAAATTGAAGATTACTATGTCTAGTTTCACATGAAACAAGTGAAACAGGTAAAGGAATTATATGTTAGAAGATATTTGAATTTTAGTGAAACAGGGTCGTAGCAGTTTCTGAATCCCCTGTTCCTACTTTAGAAATTCACCATAAATTGTAAAGATATAATTAGGTGGTTTATTTTATATCCTCAGAATCCTTATTGAGTATAATTTTAGTAGAAACAAACTTAATAGTCATATGAATTTTTTACAGAGAGAAATGTGGTTCGTAGTAAACAGAGGTGAGACCAGTCAAGTCCTGAAACAGGGGTAACTTTAACTAATAAACTGTACTAATTGGCCTAACCAAAAATTCTAGAAAAAAATTAGTTGATAGGTATATGAGTCTAGATTTAGGTAAAATTTACGGATCTTGATTTCGAGTTTCCTAACTCGAGAAATGATTTTTCTTGTGACTGTGATGCAAGTAGCTTAAAAGCTGTGAATGTAGAAACAAATAATCCAAAGTTCTAAAAATGTTAAATTAAGCTTAGTAACACCTCATGCTCGACTCCGGCGATGGTCTCGGGCGTGGGGGCGTTATATTTAGTGGTATCAGAGCAGGTTTAGTCAGTTCTCGGACTACGTGTTGTATGTATGGATTTTGCTATACATGCCATATGTATGAATTGTGATAGTGTGACGACTTCTGACCTTTTTAAATGAATTTTTTTATATAGTAAATGGATCCCGATCCAGCTGTGGCAGAGGAAGTAGAGAGTAATGCGCCAGCTCCGGCTGAAGGAGCAGCGCCGACTGAAAACCCACCCCCTACTGTTGGTCAGGGAGGAGGAGAAAGGGATCGGGAAGCCTTTCTCCAAATGATGAGTGCATGGTACACTGAGTTCGTTCGTACGAACCCAAATGTACAACCTCCCCCACCTCCCCCAATTCCTCAACCTGTACCCCCGATGCCTCAAGGTATAGATCTGATGAAATTTCACAGAACTCCAGTTGATAGAATTCGCAAGCAAGGGGCCAAAGAATTTAAAGCAAATATTGATGATGATGCTGAGAGAACAGAGTTCTGGCTTGAAAATTCAATCCGGGCATTTGACAAATTATCTTGTACACCTGAAGAATGTTTGAAATGTGCTATATCTTTGTTGAGGGATTCAGCTTATAATTGGTGGAAGACTTTGATTTCGGTGGTACCGAAAGAGAAAATAACTTCGGAATTCTTTCAAGAAGAGTTTCGGAAGAAATATATTAGTGAAAGATTTATTGATCAAAAGCGTAAAGAATTTCTTGAGCTGAAGCAAGGTAATATGACGGTTACAGAATATGAAAGAGAGTTTGTTCGATTAAGTAAGTATGCCAGAGAGTATGTTCCTACAGAGGCCAAGATGTGCCGACGATTTGAAGACGGGCTCAACGAAGACATCAAGGTATTTGTTGGAATTCTTGAATTAAAAGAAATGGTAGTATTGGTTGATCGAGCTTGTAAGGCCGAAGAATTACTTAAAGAAAAGAAAAAGGTAGAGGCTGAGACTAGAAATTGGAAGAAAAGACCGATGAGCGGTTCATTTTCATAGCAACCTGGAAAGTCAATGAATATGAATCCTCGTTCCCAAGCTTCAGCTGGGCAATCATATGGGAATTATAAGAAGCAAAATGTGGGTCCTAAATCCCAGACTACTTCGGCAGCCAGTGTAGGGAACTCGAGATTTGTTAAACTCGAGTGCCAGCGGTGTGGTAGAAATCATTTTGGTCCGTGCAGAGCAAATGAATGTTTTCGATGTGGTTCTCCGGATCATTTTATTAGAGACTGCCCAGAGAGAGCTGAGAAAGAAAAATTTCAGAATACAAAAACAAGTGGGGCGGATTCAAGAGGAAGATATCCAAGAAAAGTTGGGAGCGAAGCAAGCAGTAAGAATGAAGTCAGGGATGCACCAGTTAGACCTGAAGGAAGGGCTCCTGCTAGAATTTATGCTATTAAAGCTCGTGAAGATGCTTCCTCACCTGATGTGATTACCGGTACATTTTCCCTCTATAATGTTAATGTTATTGCTTTGAATGATCCCGGTTCTACTCATTCATATTTGTGCATGAAATTGGTGTCTAGTATGAATATACCTGTTGAGAACACAAAATTTATGATTAGAGTGTCGAATCCGTTAGGCAAATGTGTGACTGTCGATAAAGTATGTAAGAAATGTCCTTTAATGATTCGGGATCATTACTTTTCGGCCAACTTGATGTTGTTTCCGTTTGATGAGTTTGATGTTATTTTGGGTATGGATTGGTTGACATTGCATGATGCTAAAATAAATTGCAAAGAAAAGATTATAGAATTAAAGTGTGGAAATGGTGAAACTCTGCGGGTTGAATCAGATAAATCAGAGGCATTGCCTAGTGTGATTTCTTCAATGTCGGCTCAAAGATATCTGAGAAAGGGTTATGAAGCTTATTTGGCGTATGTAATTAATACAAAAGAAGTTGAAAAGAAAGTTGAATCAGTGTCGGTTGTGTGTGAATTTGCGGACGTATTTCCAGAAGAATTGTCGGGTTTGCCTCCAGTCAGGGAAGTAGAATTTGGTATTGATTTGATACCAGGAACAGCTCCGATTTTGATTGCTCCGTATAGAATGGCACCAGCAGATTTGAAGGAATTAAAGTCGCAGTTGCAAGAGTTGACTGATAAAGGTTTTGTGAGACCGAGTTTTTCACCTTGGGGTGCTCCCGTGTTATTTGTGAAAAAGAAAGATGGTTCTATGAGGTTGTGTGTTGATTATCGCCAGTTAAACAAGGTGACAATCAAAAACAAGTATCCGTTGCCAAGAATTGATGATTTGTTTGATCAGCTAAAAGGAGCGACATGGTTTTCAAAGATTGACTTGAGATCTGGGTATTACCAACTGCGGGTAAAGGAGTCGGATGTGCCTAAAACTGCTTTTAGAATAATGTACGGTCATTATGAATTTTTAGTTATGTCATTCGGGTTGACAAATGCTCCTGCTGTGTTTATGGATTTAATGAATCGCATATTTCGGCCATACTTGGACAGATTTGTTGCGGTGTTTATAGATGATATTTTAATTTATTCAAAAGATGAGACAGAGCATGCTGAGCATTTGAGGATAGTTTTGCAAACTTTGAGAAATAAGCAGCTATATGCTAAGTTTAGTAAAAGTGAATTTTGGCTTCGAGAAGTTGGATTTTTGGGTCATATTGTTTCAGGTGATGGTATACGGGTTGATCCTAGTAAAATTTTAGCCATTGTTGATTGGAAACCACCGAAAAACGTAACCGAAGTTAGAAGTTTCTTGGGGCTAGCTGGGTATTATCGGCGGTTTGTAAATGGATTTTCTATAATTGCTGCTCCTATAACTAGATTACTTCGAAAGGATGTTAAATTTGAATGGACGGAAGAATGTCAACAGAGTTTTGAAGAATTGAAAAAGTTATTAACTGAAGCACCAGTGCTGGTACAACCCGAATTAGGTAAAGAATTTGTGGTGTATAGTGATGCTTCTCTAAATGGTTTGGGGTGTGTACTCATGCAAGAAGGAAAAGTGGTGGCTTATGCTTCGAGGCAGTTAAAACCTCATGAGAGGAATTATCCTACTCACGATTTGGAATTGGCTGCAGTGGTGTTTGCTTTGAAGATTTGGCGACATTATTTGTATGGTGAAAAGTACCGAGTATATACCGATCACAAAAGTCTTAAATACTTGATGTCACAAAAAGACTTGAATTTGAGACAGCGAAGATGGTTGGAGTTATTGAAAGATTATGAGCTTGTTATTGATTATCATCCGGGAAAAGTGAATGTGGTTGCCGATGCTTTAAGTAGAAAGTTGTTGTTTGCTTTGAGAGTTATGAACACTCAGTTGAAAGTGTCAGATGATGGTTCGATTCTAGCAGAGTTAAGACCAAAACCAATGTTTTTGCAAGAGATTTCTGAAGCTCAGAAAGATGATCAAGATTTGCAAGCCAAGAGAAAACAGTGTGAAGTTGATACAGAGTCAGATTTCAAAATTGGTTCTGATGGGTGCTTAATGTTTAAAGATCGAATTTGTGTACCGAAGAATGAGGAATTGATTCAAAAGATCCTACAGGAAGCACATAGTGGTTATTTCTCGATTCATCCGGGTAGTACGAAAATGTATAATGACTTGAAGAAAATGTATTGGTGGAATGGAATGAAAAGAGATATATCAGAGTTTGTGTCCAAATGCTTAATTTGTCAACAGGTGAAAGCTGAACACTAAGGACGTGTTTGGTTCGCCGTATTACCCAATCCATTACGCCCCGATTACGTGCGTATTACATTACGCCCCTATTCCGGCGTTTGGTTCGCTGTAATAGGTATTACGCGCGTAATCGGTTACGCCCCTAATCCCCAAATTTTCGTGTTTTCCAATCCCTTCCCTTTTCACTGTATTAGCTATTACTTCTGGCCTCCCTCCCCATCTCCCTGTTTTACCCTCCCTCCCTACCCGACCCTCTCCTCTTCCGTCCTAATCATTTTCTCCTCCCATTTCCCACTTCTTCCGTTGATTATTCTGTCGTGAAATTTTAGGTGGGGTTGTCTTCCGTGCATGAACCTCTTCCCTCACCGTTAAATTCCTTTTATATTTTAAAGCCCCCCACAAAGTAGAGTCGCCGTCCTTTCTCTTCATCTGGATTGAACAGCTACGAAAGATCTACCACTAATTTCCCTTCTTTGATCCTCTCAATCAAGTAATTCTCAAATTATTTTCCTACTGTTTTTGGGTTTTTTTAACCCTCTGTTTCATTCAGTCTTTTGTTAATTCCTTAATTTTCCATATATGATTATCAGGTGATGATAAACACTGTGAATTTAGTGTTAGAACAGCTTTGATTTTTATGGGTCTGATTTATTTTGACTGGCTTTTTTTTTCCTCCGTTTTTCTTTCCTTCTCTGTTTCATTGTTTTTTTTGTTAATTTTGCTTATGTGATTATAAACACAGTGAATTTAGTGTTGGGATAGCTTTGATGTTACTGGGTTTTATTTAATTTTACAGTTTCTTTTCTCTTTTTTTCCTACTGGATTTTATGCTGCGTTTGATTGAATCTTTTTGTTAATTTTTGCTTTACTTTCTATTCATATATGTTTATGAGTGATGATAAACAATGTGAAGTGTTAGAACAGGTTTGGTTTTAACGGGTTTGATTTCTTTTTGCTGTTTCTTTCTTCTTCTTTTTTCATTCTTTCATCACTTAAATAGAAAATTTCAGTTTTTGATTGGTTTAATTTCCTGTTTCTTATTTGGGTTTCAAAGGAGATCTGCTCTTCCTTATTTGAAGGACTATTTAAGGAGATGAATTGAGAAGAAATATATATTTATATTTTCTTTTCGGTGTAGATTGAGAGACATGGGTCTTTAGGTAGACAACAGGATAGTATACTTTATGCTTGGCAATCTGCATATTCGTATTGATTTCGTGTCATATTCGTGTTTTAAGGTATTATAGGTGTACAAATTTGAACATTTAAATAATTTTTATTATATGGATTGTGGTACATTTGTGTATTCATGTTTTTTTTAATACTATATTATATACATATATACAGTGAAATTTTGCCTTGCGGACTTCATTTAAATTAAGAAAGCTTACAAAAGACACTCCCTTTCCATTTTTTGTTATTCTTTGCTATGAGTTGGAGAAAGAATAAACAGGAAACTGTTTGCAGATTTTGCTTTGTTTTTTCTGTACAGTATGGGGGCTTGGTTCTTTATTAGGAAGAATTATTGTAATGAAAAGAGGACACTTGCTCCTATCCTAACAGCCATTCCCTTTTTTAATGTTTAACAATGTTGCTTCTTTCTCTTTTAATTATCTCTTGGATACTGGCCAAGGAACATCAAATGATGATTACTTTGTTCGATGCTAAGCTTTGTCTTAACTATGAACCTCTAGAATCTAGATAATTGCATGCTATTGCTCATGCTATGAACTAGAAATTTTTGGTCATTTTTGATGATTGCATATCTAAAGCAAATGATGTTTCTCCTACATTCTTCAGCCAAATCATTGGCTAAATTAGCTTATCAATTGTTGTTGTCTCCTTTTGAAATTAGGTTTGACGGATAAATTATGAGCATCAAATCACTTTTGAAGTTAGTTTGAATCTTTTTGCTCGGTTGATGATACATATGCCTGCATTGTGTTGTTTGCTAATGGGAATGAATGTGGGGGAATTAGAGGCCAGTGGTTTGTTATGTATTAACTGAGTGCAACTTACTACATGTAGGATGTTAGGCACTGAATTTACTTAATATGGTTGGTTTTATGGTTGTGCCATGACTGCTTCCAGCATTCTTGAAAAACAAAAGAAAAATTATTATCTAGTCTTCTCATATTGTAATGAAAAGAGGACACTTGCTGGTTCGGCCTTTTATTAGGAAGAAAAAGGAGGTGAGAACTAATTACAAATAATGAGGGAAATGAGGAGGCAGTTCAGTGTAGGTTATTGAACTTGGAATTGGGTTTAATGGTTTGTCGCCTGGTATCATACAGAACAAAGAAACTCCAGTGAATCCTTTGAAAGCTATGCAATTGGACTTAATAGTTTCATAGTTCCCTCTTTTTGTGTTCCTGCTTATCAGTATCTGCTATAAGCCTATAAGCAGTGGCTAAATGTTTTATTTTTCTTATGTTTTTGCAGTAAGAGAGAGGTTAATAAGAAAGTTCTCAAAGTTCCTGGAATAGAGCAGAAGGTAAGACTACTCTAGAAAGTTAACGGTCCATTTAAGTACTTAAAAGGTGATTGTTGCAAAATTGTAAGTATTGATGATTGGTAGGCAAGGGGATTTAATAAACTATCTAGATACTGTTTTGATCGATATCATATTTAAAATATGGCTCATGGATGATGATTGGTGTATGGTTGTTCTGTGCTTTGATATACTATATTTAGCTATAGCATAAATATTTTCCCCAAAAAAAAAAGGTTGATCCGAGCACTTTTCTCATTACAGGTAACATTTTTCCAACACTTCCACATCGCAGTCGTCCCAGATTTGAGCATTACAGGTTAGTATTGATGTAGTAGGTTCTGTTGTTTCCCAAATGAATATGGTTTTGTTTGTATGTTTGTAATGCTCATTAAAGCTTTTGTTTGTATGGTTATGGTTATTGCTGCATGACCATTGTTCTTTTTGAATTTATCAGCCAAGTTATATGTTTTTACTATTAGGTAACATTTTGTTTAAAGAGCATTATGCCTACAAATCTTTTATGAGATAAATTTGTACATGTAAATGAGATAAAAGTTATATATTTTTTATGAAATTATATTACCATTTAAAATGTTATTATCTAGTTTTAAAACTTCAATTTCATTATTAAACTAAATCTTCATTCTTCATTTTTTTTATTTTGAAATTGGAAAACCTTAACTAAACTAATCATCAATAAAAAAAATTTTCAATGATCAAACTTTGAACATGCTTTAAGTAACTAATCAATATATTTATACGATACCATTTTAGGTCAATTAATTTGGGTGATTTTAATTAACTAATCAATATATTTAAAGGTCCAAATTATAATGAGTTTAGTTATAATCTAACAAATACCAACCTTCAAATTTTACCTCAATTAATTTTACCTCAATTATACATAATATATTAAAATTTAATATAAGTTTTTGAAGAAATTAAATGCTCATGGATTATAATTAACCTTTTATGCACGCAATACATTTTATTTAAAACAAATGTTAATTGATTCAAACATTATTTTTCCTCTATAATGGAAATAATGTTATCTTAATTATAAAAATGGATAAATGGACTGAAATTTATTATTGTCTAATTCTATCTTAGATTTTAAGTCAATTACATTATACATAAAATATTCCTCATTCATAATATGATTTCCCTATAATACATAAATTATAATTGTGAAAGTGTAAGGAAGTTTTTAAAATTAACGTATATATAATATGATAAATAAAATTATACAAATTTTACTTAAAAAGTCAAATTTGGCTGTTAAATTAATAAATTCTATAGAATTCTGAAATTTTAATAATAATAATTTTTTGATGAAAAAATGCTAAACATGTATTTTAAACTTGATACTAGACAGATAAGTAACAATTCTTGTAAAAAATAAGTCCTCTTCAAAGTTATATATATTTTTACAAAATGAAATTACCATTTAAAATGTTATAAAAGTTATAAAACCTTAATTAAACTAATCATCAGTAATTAAATATACTCTTTCATTATTATTTGGGTGATTGATAAAGAAATGAAATTAAAGTTGCAACGATATCATTTAGTCGTCTAATTTTTTGCTTCGTGTGTTCTAAATTTGTGCTGTTTATTTTTATTCGATAATGTGTAATTGCAACTTCAATTCTTTAATAGTGTGTTCTAATTTTAAAATGTTGCAGTAATGGCTCGTCTGCCTTTAATTGCACAAAGTGTGAGGCGTAAAAGAATTAGTATTGCTGTGACAATATGGTTGGAAATCTGTAGAATCGCGGTTTGGTTCTTATTTAGAATGGGTGCCAGCCTTAGCCTACATAGACCAAGGATTAGGTCCTATACCGTAGATTTTTATGCAAAACGGGATTATGTGAATAGGCTTGTATATGCTAGTGACGAGACCTGTATTGAACAAGTTAGGATGAATAGAGCTGCCTTTTTTAAATTATGTGAGATGTTAGAATCGATAGGGGGATTGAAGTCGACAAGGTTCATGCTTGTTGACGAGCAAGTAGCAATGTTTTTACATATCATCTCCCATCACCTGAAAAATCGAGTTATCAAGCATCACTTTAGAAGGTCCGGGGAAACTGTTAGCAGAGCATTTCATAGTGTTTTAAATGCTGTCATACGCTTGCAAGATGTGTTATTTAAAAACCCGGAGCCAATTACAGCCGATTCTTCTGACACAAGGTGGAAATGGTTTAAGGTATAGGACTAAGTTTTATATATAGCTTCAACAACATTTACTTGATTTAGATTTAAATTAGTATTCTAACTCAAGGTTTTATATCATGTGATATAGAAATGCTTAGGTGCTCTTGATGGAACCCACATCAAGATTAGGGTTCCAACAGTTGATAAACCTAGATATCGGACGCGAAAAGGTGACATAGCAACAAATATGCTAGGTGTTTGTACACCTGAGATGCAATTTGTTTATGTTCTTCCTGGTTGGGAAGGTTCAGTTGCTGATGGACGGGTTCTTCGAGATGCCATTAGTAGAAGACATGGATTAAAAGTTCCTCATGGTAAAGTGTATAGTTAGAGGACTTTGATTTATTCATTAAGATCACACTTTGTGTGCTGAATTAATCATTTTTTAATATGAAACTTATTTTATAGGTTGTTATTATCTAGTTGATGCTGGATACACAAATTGTGAGGGATTTCTTGCACCATTTAGAGGACAACGATATCATTTGAACGAGTGGCGTCAGGGTTATCAGCCAAGTTCTCCGCAAGAGTTTTTTAATATGAAACATGCCTCAGCACGTAATGTCATTGAAAGATGCTTTGGCTTATTAAAACTTAGATGGGGAATACTTAGGAGTCCATCGTTCTATCCTGTAAGGGTGCACAATAGAATTATTATTGCATGTTGTTTGCTCCATAATTTTATTCGAACCCATATGAGTAGTGATCCCATTGAAGCGGAGGTGGGAGAAGGATTACCTACAATTAATGTGGTGGATGACGATGAACTGAATATCACAAATATTCATCCATCGAATGCTTGGGCTACTTGGAGGATGGAACTAGCCAACCAAATGTTCGATAAATGGCAAGCATCTAGAAATTAGTTTGTGAAACTTTTGTGAAACTTTTGTATTGATTTTTGTATTGTACTAAACTACAGAAATTATAATATAATTTCTTCTAATTCAGCATGTGTTATAATTTTAAATTTTTTGTGCTATGGAACTTTTGATTCATGATATTCAACTTAATTACTAGATTTTATAAAGTGTTGACCTTTTGAATCATGATATTAAAATAGTAATTAATATAATTTATTTTTTTTTGTTCTTAAGATCATTATGTCAGGTGTTCCAGAATCAAATGCTCAAGCTTCTCGAGGAAGCAAAAGAAAATGGGTTCCCAAGGAAGATGCAGCATTAGTTTCCAGCATGGTGGACCTGCACAATGTTGGAACATTTAATGCTGATACCGGGTTCAAAGCCGGTTATTTGAACGAGTTGGAAAGAATGCTACAAACGGTTTTACCAAATGCAATGTTGAAGGCGAAACCTAATATTGAATCAAGGATTAGGTTACTTAAAAGGGAGTGGTCAATCGTCTACGACATGCTTAATGGCCAAAACAATAGCGGTTTTGGTTGGGACGAGCATAGGCAGCTCGTTGTTGCTGAAGATGGGGTTTGGGAGTCCTATTTAAAGGTAGGATTATTTCAAGTCTTTATTATATTATTTTTACCAAACTTACGACTAATATGATTTCCTCATTTTTTTAGAGTCACAAAGAAGCCGCCCAATTCAGATTTCGTACTTTCCCTTACTATGACCAGCTTACTACCATATACGCAAGAGATCGAGCAACTGGGAGAGATGCTCAAACAGCTGCTGATGTTCTTGAAGAAATACATGCTGATGATGAACGTACTACAGATATGAATGAAGAGAGAAACACATTCTATGACTGCGAAGCTGACGTCTCTTTAGATGACATGGATGTTTCTGGTACGGATCCGCGAGGAGATCGAGACCAAGGGGTTCCTCATCTTCAAACAAGAGAAAGAAGAAATCTGATGCTCGTGATAATATGTTTTCTTCATTTAATGAGGCTGCCACTTTGTTCGGGGAGAAAATCCAGGCCGTTGGCGATCAAATCAGTAGGAGTTTTGCCTCCGAGGTGGTAGTTCAGCAGAAGTCAGAACAACATATGGAAGAGAGAGCTTCAAATTTATATTCAGCCTTATGGTCAATTGAAGGTTTAACCGACGATCAACGATATGATGCATTGAGTAAAATTCCCGACCATCCAACTCAAATGATCGTTTTCTTTAGTTTACCTTCAGTTGCCCGATTGGAATGGGTTAGGAGATTTCTTTCTTACCATTAAATATCAAACATCAAACTTTTTGATGTTGTAAAACTATATAACATATGGATTTTAATGTACAATTTCATTTTCATCTAACGTTTTGTTTATGCATAATATAATTCTCAAGTTATATATTGATTTTAGTAAATTCATATAAGAACATTATGAAATTATATATCACTATATAATTATATTAATATTAATTATTTTAAATTGTATAAATTCATATAAGAAAATTTTTATTATCAAGAATTTTATGAAATTATATATTATTATTAAATTATATGTAATAATTATTATTTTAAATTATACAAATTCATAAACTATAATCATATTAGTTATAATAATTTTAAATTTTATTAAATCATATATTTAATTAAATCATATTAGTTATAATCATATATTATGATTTGAGTAAATTCATATAAGAATATTAATTATTAAGAATTTTATTAAATTATATATTTTAATTATATTATATTTAATAATAATTATGTTATTTTATATTTTACAGTATCATATTTAATAATAATTATGGTTTGAGTAAATTCATATAAGAATATTAATTATTAAGAATTTTATTAAATTATATATTTTAATTAAAATATATTTAATAATAATTATGTTTAATTATGATTAAATTATTTATTATTGATATTAATCTTATTAAAATTTAAATAAAATAATTTACCAAAACAAATTTCTGCTAATTATTAAGAATTTTATTAAATTATATATTTTAATTAAAATATATTAAATAATAATTATGTTTAAATATGATTAAATTATTTATTTTTGATAATAAATAATCTTATTAAAATTTAAATAACAATAACAATAATCATTTACCAAAACAAATTTATGCTAAGGGTATTCTGGTCATTTTAGTTTTCTCCATTATGCTATTACACCTCTATTACATTCAACCAAACACAGTTTTACTATTACGCCTCTATTCCATTACATTCAACCAAACAGTTGATTTGCTATTACACCTCTATTCCATTACACCTCTAATCCAATCCAATACACCTCTAATCCAATACAGTGAACCAAACGTGCCCTAAGTGCCTTCGGGATTACTTCAGCCTATTATGGTTCCTGAATGGAAATGGGATCGGATTACTATGGATTTTGTTTCAAGATTGCCATTGACTCCAGGAAAGAAAGATGCCATCTGGGTAATAGTTGACAAATTAACTAAGTCGGCTCATTTTATCCCGGTACGTACGGATTATTCTCTTAACAAGTTGGCTGAACTGTATATTAGAGAAATTGTTAGATTACACGGAATACCATTATCGATTATTTCAGATAGAGATCCAAGGTTTACCTCGCGGTTTTAGAAAAAGTTGCAAGACGCGTTAGGTACGAAGTTAAATTTCAGTACTGCTTTTCATCCACAAACTGATGGACAATCAGAAAGAATAATTCAGATTCTTGAAGATATGCTTAGATGTTGTGTATTGGAATTTCAAGGAAGTTGGGAAAGATATTTGCCGCTGGTAGAATTTGCTTACAACAATAGTTATCAGACGAGCTTGAAAATGGCACCTTATGAAGCATTATATGGTCGTAAGTGTCGAACGCCATTGTCTTCGACTGAACTCAAGGAAAATCAGATTTATGGAGTTGATCTAATAAAAGAAACTGAAGAAAAAGTGAAAGTTATTCGAGATTGTTTGAAAGCTGCTTCAGATAGACAGAAATCTTATGCAGATCTAAAACGAAAGGACATTGAATTTCAAGTTGGTGATAAAGTATTTTTAAAGGTGTCTCCGTGGAAGAAAGTCCTTAGATTTGGACGGAAGGGCAAATTAAGTCCGCGTTTTATTGGGCCGTATGAAGTAATTGAAAAAGTTGGACCGGTAGCATATCGGCTAGCATTACCACCTGAATTAGAGAAGATTCATGATGTGTTCCACGTATCTATGTTACGTCGGTATCGTTCGGATCCTTCACATGTAGTTTCACCGACAGAAATTGAACTACAACCAGATATGACCTACGAAGAAGAACCGATTAAGATTTTAGCTCGAGAGGTCAAACAACTAAGGAATAAAAATGTTGCACTTGTGAAGGTGTTGTGGCAAAGGCATGGAGTAGAAGAAGCTACATGTGAATCCGAAGAAACTATGAGAAATCAATACCCACATCTATTTACAGGTAAGATTTTCGAGGACGAAAATCCTTAAAGGGGGGAGAGTTGTAATATCCCAAATTAGGGCCTAATCGGAATAGTGGTTTTGTGACCATAAATCCGAGATAGAAATAATTATTTTATAATTATTTTGATGATTATGATATGATTGCATGATTGTGTGAAAATTTCGTGATGAAATTCTATGCCTAAAATGCTTAAATTGAAAGTAGGGACTAAATCGAATAAGTTGCAAAACTTGCATTCTAGAAGTTTTTAGTATGAAATTGTTTTGGAATATTAATGAGGAGGTCTTAAATAGCAATTTGACCGATTTTAAGTTCATGGACAAAATTAGGACATGGAAGGAATTTTTGGAAAGTTTAGTAGTAAGGGTATTTTGGTCATTTAGTTATTAAAATGAATTAAAAACAAAATTAAAAGCCAATTTTTGTCCATATTCTTCATTAGGCCGAAATTTCAAGGGTTCTCCATAGCTAGGGTTTGTTTCAAGCTTCCAAGCTCCATAGTAAGTGATTCCAAGCCCCGTTTTTAATGTTCTTTACGTTTTTGGAATCCCAGTAGCTCGATTAAGCTTATGTTAGCAATAATTCAACCTAGGGTTTATATTTGGAAAAATACCCATAGGTGAAATTTGTGTATTTCGATGTTTTATGATAGAATATGGGGTTTTTAATTATGTTAGACAACTTGTACTACTCGATTTTAAGCAAAAACGAGTAAAAGGGCTTAATCGGTAAAAATACCTAATAGTCACAAGTACATGTTAGAGTGAGAATTTGATGTTGCCATAGAAGAGAAAAGTGATCAGCATGTTGTAAAACATAAGAATAAGGAATAAAGTTTAATCCCGAGCCTAGGGGCAAAAATGTAAATATGCAAAAGTTTAGGGGCAAAATTGTAATTTTGCCAAAATTTGAGTGAAGGATTAATTTGATAATGTGAGTATTAAATGAGCTAAATGTGTTATTTTAGATCAAGAAAGACGTGGAATCGACCTCAATCGAGGAAAAGAAAAGATTGTGGACTAAATTGCAAAATCG
Organism: Gossypium hirsutum; assembly: GCF_007990345.1. Classification (NCBI taxonomy): domain Eukaryota; kingdom Viridiplantae; phylum Streptophyta; class Magnoliopsida; order Malvales; family Malvaceae; genus Gossypium; species Gossypium hirsutum. The sequence continues at coordinate 82,084,883 of NC_053434.1, read as the reverse complement.
TCGTATTTTGGTACCAAGGTAAGTTCATGTGTAAATAATGTAGCATAATTGTTATTTTTAAGTTATTGATATTAATTATGTGTTATGCTGAATTTCATTATGAAATGTATGCTTTGTTGTTAATTTCAAATAATATGTAAATTATGTGAGCTACTTGTTAAATATAATTGTTACCGAGTACTGATTTCGATATTCCGTGGAAGACGGCAAAGATGTGTGATCGAGGAAAACGCCCGTTTGAACCTTAGGAATAGATTAGGATACAAGTGACATGTCACTAGGATGGTTGAGCATCCGAACTCGTTGAGTTGAGTCCGAGTTCACTTATGGATGCGAATGTCCGAACTCGTTGAGTTGAGTCCGAGTTCGTGAGATGTAACTAGGCATCCGAAGTCGTTGAGTTGAGTCCGAGTTCACTTATGGATGCGAACGCCCGAGCTCGTTGAGTTGAGTCCGAGTTCGCTTATGGGCGGGTTGCATGATTGCTTGATTGAATTTGTGGCACTTATATGCAAATTATCCATGTATCCGAATTATATCCCGATGTGTTCAACGGGTAAAGTTCTACTCAAATGGAGGAATATTCGAGATGTAAAGAGACGTATTGGTAAGTGATCTGAAATGGATATTTTGGACAGGTATGTATTTAACCCTCGGGTTGAGTATTGATACAACCACGATAAGGTAATAAGATGATGAAAAATGATTAAAAATGTGATATGTGTTTTAGTGATACATGCTAATGTTGATTAGTATGACTGTTTGTTATGTTACTTATTATTTGCATATGAACTTACTAAGCATTTATGCTTACTCCCTCCTTCTTACTCATTGTAGTTTTGGACAAGCCAGCTCAGGAGTCGGGATAGGTCGAAGGCTCAGTCACACTATCCGGAAGACTTTTGGTAATGGCTTGTAAATTTAAGTATGGCATGTATAGCAATATACCTTTTTTGTGTAAATGATCTTATGGTATGGTGATGGAATGGTTGAGGAAATACTTGATAATGATAAAATATGAAAATAGTTAGTTTAGATTATATTTGATGTTAAGGAAAATTATTAAGATACTTAGTGTATAAAAACTCATAAGAGGGATGAAATTTGCCATAAACAGAATACTCAGCAACACTGACGCAAGTTTGAAAATTTACTAAAAATCATAGCAATTGAATTTGGAGATGGATTACATATCAAATTGAAGATTATTATGTCTAGTTTCATATGAAACAAATGAAACAGGTAAAGGAATTATATGTTAGAAGATATTTGAATTTTAGTGAAATAGGGTCATAGTAGTTTCTGAATCCCCTATTCCTACTTTAGAAATTCACCATAAACTGTAAAGATATAATTAGGTGGTTTATTTTATATCCTAAGAATCCTTATTGAGTCTAGTTTTAGGAGAAATAAACCTCATAGTTATATGAATTTTTTACAGAGAGAAATGTGGTTCGTAGTAAACAGAGGTCAGACCAGTCAAGTCCTAAAACAGGGGTAAATTTAACTAATAAACTGTACTAATTGGCCTAACCAAAAATTCTAGAAAAAAATTAATAGATAGGTATATGAGTCTAGATTTAGGGAAAATTTACGGATCTTGATTTCGAGTTTCGTAACTCGAGATATGATTTTTCTTGTGACTGTGATGCAAGTAGCTTAAAAGCTGTGAATGTAGAAACAAATAATCCAAAGTTCTAAAAATGTTAAATTAAGCTTAGTAACACCTCATACTTGACTCCGGCGACGGTCTCGGGCGTGGGGGCGTTACAGTTATCCCTGTTTAAAATACTTTAGTTTACCAAATTACCAAAATACCCCTGGTTTGTAAAATTACTAAAATACCATTGGTTTATAAAATCACCAAAATACCCTGGTTTGTAAAATTACCAAAATACCATTGGTTTACAAAATTACCAAAATACCCCTGGTTTGTAAAATTACTAAAATACCCTTTGTTTATAAGATTACCAAAATACCCCTAGTTTGTAAAATTACCAAAATACCCCTGGTTTGTAAAATTATCAAAATACCCTTAGTTTGTAAAATTACCAAAATACCCTTGATTTGTGAAATTACTAAAATACCCTCGACCTGTAAAATTATTGAAATACCCTCGACTTGTAAAATTACCAAAGTACCCTTGATTTATAGAATTACCGTTTTACCCTCGATTTATAAAATTACTGAAATACCCTTGTAGGGTAGAAATACCGAAATACCCTTGTAGGGTAGAAGTACTGAAATACCCCTGTAGGGTAGAAATACCGAAATACCCCTGTAGGGTAGAAATACCGAAATACCCTTGTAGGGTAGAATTACTAAAATACCCCTGTAGGGTAGAATTACTAAAATACCCCTATAAGGTAGAATTACCGAAATACCCTTGTAGGGTAGAAATACCGAAATACCCCTGTAGGGTAGAATTACTGAAATACCCCTGTAGGGTAGAATTACCGAGATACCCTTGTAGGGTAAAATTACCATTTTACCCCTAGGGTGTTAAATGACTGTTTTGCCCTTGTAGGCAAGTGACTGACTTGGACTGTGTGGTTGACGGATTTGATTGTGAATATATGTTGGTGATATGAATGACTTGACTGTGATTGTTTGATTCAAATATGGACATGATATTCTAATTCTGTATGTTGTATGCGATGACATGTATATCTGTTGCATGGGATATGGGTTATATTGATGGAGGAAGCGTTCTGGCAGACTCGCTGCAATCTGGTGGCCTCGCCACATATACCTGTTCTGGTGACTTCGTCACAATATCTGGCAGCCTCGCTGCAATTTAGTGGCTTCGCCACATATATCTGTCCTGGTGACTTCGTCACAATATCTAGCAGCGTCGCTGCAATTTCTGTGGTGTGTAGCGGTTGGGTGGGTCGAGTAGTCTCCCCACATGGTGTAAGGTTGGTATGGGGGTGTATACGGCTGGATTGGGTTGGGATTGCATTCACATTCTGATTTTTTATTCTGTTACCTGATACTGATTCTGATTTTGATTCTGTTACCTGATATTGATTCTGATTCTGATTTTGATTCTAGTTCTGATAATGTTTCTTATTCTGTAATGGGTTAAAGCCTATCTGGTACTGTCTGTTAAAATGGGCTAAGGCCCAATTGATACTGAAACTGTAAGTAGGGCTGGGGCCAACTTTTAATTCTTTTATATGACTGATTGTTCCTTTTATATAGTATGGGATTTCACACTGAGTTTTCGTAAACTCACCCCGTTTGTTAACCTTTCAAGTAATTTCCAGCCTTAAACGGATCGGGGCTGCGAGGGGCTCAGAGGAAGCCACACACACTGTTTATGTTATAGTTTTGATTATTGCTTTTAAATGTTTTTATGTGGGTTGTAGTAAAGCCATTGTAATTTTCTGGATTTCAAATTTGGAATTTTATTTATTGTTCTTATAATTGCTAGTATTAGAACACGGTTTTCCAAAGCAACTACTGTTGTTCAAAACATCACGTAACCGCAATTGTTTTTAAATTAAGCTTCCGCAACTGCCAGGATTTTTTTTACAAAGTTGTTAAGAATGTTATTCAGCTAAGGTTTTCTAACAAGGTTTAAAAAGGGTACAAGTTTTTAATTATTAAGAAGGGTTTTTAATGGAAATATGGTTTTCGAAAAACACTTCAATGTGACACGCCAGATTCGAGCCAAACTTTCAGGCCGGGTTTGGGGTGTTACACTCAAAATAACATTTTCACAATTTAGCCCATATTGCTCAAATTCATCAAAAATCCAAAAACAAAACATGTAAACCCAATATCAAACTTTCATATTTCAACATATAACTTCACAAAGCTCATGAATTTATCCATGGCACATTTCAAAATCATTAAAAAAATCAGAAATTAAGACATGAGCTTGATAATATACAAAGCAACGATTACAAAAACATAGAAATTATAAAAAACCGAATCAAAACCATACCTTAATCCAGGCTCAAAGTGTCGAAACCTAACTAGCTCTTTTTCTTTTCTTTTTTCTTTTATTTTCGGTTGATGAACAAATAAATAATGAATATGATGGCTTATGGTTTTAATTTAATTAACATATTAACCAATTACCAATTTTACCCTTTGATATAAAACCATTTAATCATTAAACATATGACCATTTATGTCCATCCATTATACTAATGATCTCTTTGTATCTTAAGGACTTCTCCTTTAATATGACAAATTAATTAAGCACTTTAACAAACAACAGGAAACTTTTACATTTTATACGATTAGGTCATTTTTCAAAATTAAGCGCACAAACATTTAAATTTTCAGACGAAACTTTCACATATGCTAATTCACATATCATAAGCATGAAAAATAATATTTAACTATTTTTCTGACTAGGATATATGGTCCTGAAACCACTGTTCCGACTAAGGTCAAAACCGGACTTTACAGAAACATTAAAATTCTTTCGCGAAACTTTCACACCTACATCTTAACATGCAATAAACACCAAAAATAACATTAAAATAATTTTACGACCTCGAATTTGGTTTCAAAACCACTATTTCAATTTAGCTAAAATTGGGTTGTTACAGCCAGCCAGAGCTTATGCTATTCAAGCTCGCGAGGATGCATCTGCAATAAATGTTATCACTGGTACTTTTTCTCTTTATGACACTAATGTAACTGCTTTGATTGATCCTGGATCGACCCATTCATATGTATATGAATTTAGTGTCTAATAAGAGTTTACCTATTGAGTCCACTGAATTTGTGATTAAAGTATCGAATCACTTAGGCTAGTATGTCCTAGTTGATAAAGTTTGCAATAGTTGTCCATTGATGACATGGGGTTACTGTTTTGTGGATGATTTGATGCTTTTAGCGTTTGATGAATTCGATGTGATCTTAGGTATGGATTGGTTGACTCTAGATGATGCTATTGTAAATTGTAGACTAAAGCTTATTGTATTTAATGTCAGAATGGTGAGATTCTTTGTATTGAATTCGATAGTTCGAGTGAGTTGCTTGTAGTGATATCAGCCATGGTGGCACTGAAATATGTGAGAAAAGGTTGCAATGCTTATCTTGCTTACGTACTTGATACAAAGGTGTCTGAATCGATGATTGAATCAGTACCAGTAGTTTGTAAATATCCAGATGTTTTTCCAAAGGCGTTACCCAGGTTACCACTGATCAGAGAGGTTGAATTTGCTGTTGAGTTAGTACCGGGAACATCACTGATATCGATAGCTCCATACAGAATGGCTCCTGCAGAGTTAAAAGAGTTGAAATCTTGCAAGAGTTAACAGATAGAGGATTTGTACGACCTAGTTTTTCACCCTGGGTTTTATTCGTAAAGAAGAAAGATGGATCAATGAGACTGTGTATCGATTATCGAAAACTTAACAAGGTTATGATTAAGAATAAGCATCCTTTATTGAGAAATGATGATTTATGATCTGGTTATTATCATTTTTGGGTTAAAGATTCGAATGTGCTGAAAACTACATTTAGGACCAGGTACGGGCACTATGAATTTCTTGTTATGCCATTTGGGTTAACTAACACTCCTGCGGTAATCATGGATTTGCTGAATCGAATCTTTAGATCGTATTTGGATAGATTTTTTGTTGTGTTCATTGATGATATATTGATATATTCATGAGAAGAATTTGAGCATGCCGAGCAATTGAGGATTGTGTTACAAACTTTGAGAGATAAACAACTATTTGTTAAATTCAACAAATGCAAGTTTTGGCTCCGAGAAGTTGGATTTTTGGGACACATTGTTTCGATAAAAGGCATCAGAGTTGATCAGAGTAAAATTTCAACTATTGTTGACTACAAACCACCAAGAAACATTTTTGAAGTCAGAAGTTTCTTGGGGTGAGCAGGCTATTATCAGAGATTTGTTAAAATTTTCTCAATGATAGCTACACTGATGACACGTTTATTGTAGAAAGATGTAAAATTTGAGTGGTCTGCCAAATGTCAACAAAGTTTTAATCAGTTGAAAGCACTGTTAACTGAAGCACTAGTTTTAATTCAACCTAAGTCAGGTAAAGAGTTTGTGATTTTTAGTGATGTGTCATTGAATAGTTTGGGATGTGTTTTAATGCAAGAAGCGTATGCTTCCAGACAATTAAATACGTATGAGAAGAATTATTCGACACGCGATCTGGAGTTGGCCGCAATCGTGTTTGCATTGAAAATTTGGCAACACCACTTGTTTGGTGAAAAATGCCACATATTTACCGATCACAAGAGTTTAAAGTATTTGATGTCATAGAAAGATTTGAATTTGCGACAACAAAGATGGCTTGAACTGCTGAAAGGCTACGAGTTAGTGATTGATTATCATCCGAGTAAAGCAAATGTAGTCGCGGATGCTTTGAGTAGAAAATCATTGTTTGCTCTGAGAGTGATGAATACGCAGTTGACCTTGTCTGATAATGGTTCGATTTTAGCTTATTGAAAGCTAGATCGATGTTTTACAAGAAATTTGCATTACAAGCTAAATGAGTACAATGTAAGTTGACTCCTGATTCAGAGTTTCAGATTGTAACAGATGATTGTTTATTGTTCCGAGGTAGAATTTGTGTACCAAAAAATCTAGAGCTTATACAGAAAATCTTGCGAGAAGTACACAGTGGTAGCTTGTCTATTCATTCGGGGAGTAACAAGATGTACAATGATTTGAGACAGTTGTATTGGTGGTCAGGTATGAAACGAGATATTTCTGACTTTGTGCCCAAATGTCTGATTTGTCAGCATGTTAAAGTTGAACATCAAGTGCCTTTGGGACTTTCAGAGCCAGTGATTATACTTGAGTGGAAATAGGATAGAGTTACTATGGATTTCGTATTGGGATTAACCCTATCTTTGAAAAAGAAAGATGCTATGTAACACCCCTAACCCGTATATGTCACTGGACTAGGGTTAGGAGGCATTACCAAACATATCAGAACATTTTACATTCATTACACAATCAAAAGTCATACATTATCATATCAAAGTCAAATATCAACATAAAGTCCCATTCCTAGGTCAACGAGACATTAAACATGCATAATTAAGAGGCTGGGACTAAATCAAATACATACAAAATTTTTTCAAAACATAACAATTTCCTAAGTTACAACGGTCACACGCCTGTGTGAACAGGCTGTGTGCCTCACACAACAGTAGACATGCCCTTATGTCTACGCCATGGTGAAACTGTAACACCCCTAACCCGAATCCGATCGCCGGATTTAGGCTAAAAAGGTATTACCAAGCTAAACATTAAATTTCTGACCCACATTAACTAACATAAACAGAGATCGAGCTGAATACATATTGATCTTTGCGTTATATATATGCCATTTTCATATGGCCAAAATATTTACAATTACAAAACATAGTTATCTTCAGCCTAACCTATACATGCCATATCAAGACCAAAATAAAACTATACCAAAAAGATCGATAGTAGGATGAATTGCTAACGATCCCTGAGCCAGTTGCCAATATCAACAATCTATAAAACAGAGAAATAAGGAACAGAGTAAGCTTTCGAGGCTTAGTAAGTTTTAAGCATTTCAAACAATTAAAACTTGTCATTTAAATCAAACATTAAGTGTCACAGAACTCGTATTCTAATTATATATTACTTGGCTGAATATACACAAGTACACTAATTATAAAGCCTATTGGTTGAATATATATATGAATACACAAGAAATTTTTAGCACATATTTAACTATAGTATATGGCTCATACAATTACTTTAAGTCACATACTTTCATATAATGACATACATTGACCGAATAGGTCATTCTCTTATTCCTAAACACCGTATTCATCCACACGTATATATATATATCGTTCTTTAATACTAATAATTCACTTTAAAATCATTTCACATATGAGTACATAATACGTACCTTAACATGTTAAATATATAGTACTTACTCGACGGTGGTTTTCCGCGAATATTCAATGTCGTAATCTTACTTAATTTATTGGCATCAAACCTATCAAGTCTTAGAACTTGAAACAAATTTCTAGCACCAGCCTGCGGAAATTCAAACCGGTATAATACCAGCTCGTAGCCTACGGGTCTCTAGCCCAGATAGCATTCTAGCACGAAGCCTGCGGGTCTTTAAGCCCGGATAACATTCCAGCATATAGCCTGCGGGTCTTTAAGCCCGGATACATTTCCTCAAGTCACATGCATATTTAATCATATATTAACACATCTCATTGAACATGTCACATTAGTAGTCATTTGCTACATGCAAAAATAAGCTCCATATACATTTCATTAATTAAGCTTAACCCGTATTGACCATTCAACCATAGTTCATATACTTAGATTATTTATCACACAACTTAATTCAAGTAGAATCAAAAGGTCACAATTCATCTAATATACACATATCAAGACATCATAATTTTTTATACTAAAGGCGACTACTCAAAACGTACCTCGGATATCGTCCAACGATTACAACGGCTATTCGATTACTTTCTCTTTTCCCTTACCTGAGTTTGCCCCTCTATGCTCTTGAGCTAATTCAAACAAATTTAGCTTATTAAAATCCCATCATGCTAGATTATGGTCGAATATGATAAGAAATTTACTAGGTTATATAGCTACCTTTAGCTCAAATACGAAATGGTCATACCCATTTTAATCACTTTAAACATTTTAATACAATTTAATTATACATTTTTCCAAGTATACCTTTATGACCGAATATACATATCAAATAAATAGCTTACTTAATACATAACTCACATAGCCAAAGTACATATAACCCTAATGACCGAATATCCATTAAATATCTAGTTCACATACACAAACACAAAATTCATATGGCTTATCATATTTTCATGTACATATCTTAACTATATAGCCGAATATATATATAGTTCATCAAACCGATATTTATTCCTATTCCCTTAACACAAATGGATCAATTTGACATGCATTTACCTTTGGCACATTCGGTCATTTAAGCAATAACCTATCTAGAATTTAAACATTTTATACTAAAAATTCTCCCAAGGCCAAATTCATATACATCTTTTAATACTCATAGAAAGTTTATATTTCAAACAATTTGTGCATACACCATTAACCTACTAATTAACTAAACACTTTAAAAATTTTCTTTAACTAAACATATATTCGGCAATGACCACAACAATTTAACAAATCTTAAAAACAATCTATAACATTTTAAATTCATCTTATCCCCCCCATGTCCGAATGTGCATATATATATAAAAACTCAAATAACAACAAAAGTTTCTTTCCAAAATGCATATATATACATACGGCAACTTCAATTCATACCTCTCAACAATGAATTCAACTTATTCAACCATCATTTAAGCTACTTTAACATATAAATAACATCTTCCCAAAAACTTATCAAAATAACACAAATTTAGCAACTTGCCGAATGGATATATGTTCAATGATTCATGAATTTAAACCATAGGTTAACTATCCTATGTACTTATCAATTTAATTTCATAATCAATTACAAAAAAAATCACATTACATACCTTTAAATTGAGATAACCATGGTCGAATGCCTTGGCTTCTTCTTCGATATTTTTCTTTCTCAATTTCGGCAATGAAGAAAGAAAGATGAACACCCATTATTTTATCATCTTTTTCTTATGTTACTAATTATTTTTATTTCAAAATAATGCCATTACTTATTATAATACTTAAATAAAACATATATTATCCATCAACCATCATTATGGCCGGCCACTATATTAAAAGTGGTCTATTTGACTTGCAAGTCCCCATGTCAATAGTTCATGCATTATTTGGCACTTTAAAAATTACCTATCACATTTTCCTGTCTTATCACATGAGTCCTATCTTATAAATTTCACATACAAATGACAAAATCAAAGCATGAAACTTTCACACATGCATTTACACATATAATAAACATAGAATATAACGGTTAATTATTTTTTTATGACTCGGTTTTGTGGTCCTGAAACCACTTTCCGACTAGGGTCAAATTAGGGCTGTCACAACTCTCCCCCACATAAATAATTTTCGTCCTCGAAAATCTTACCAGTGAATAAGTTAGGATATTGATCTTTCATAGAGTCTTCAGGTTCCCATGTAGCTTCTTCAACCCCATGCTTAAGCCACAGTACATTCACTAATGAGATTTTCTTATTTCGTAGTTCTTTTACTTCACGAGCCAAAATACGAACCTGTTCTTCTTCATAGCTCAAATCATATTGAATCTCAACCTTAGATGGATTAATTATATGCGATGGATCTGATCTATAACGTCGAAGCATCGAAACATGAAAAATGTTGTGAATCTTTTCAGGCTCAGGGGGTAAAATCAATCTGTATGCGACCGACCCAACTCGTTCGGATATTTCATATGGCCCGATGAACCTCAGACTCAATTTTCCCTTACGGCCAAATTTGAGCACCTTTTTCCAAGGTGAAACTTTAAGAAACACTTTGTCTCCAACCTGATATTCAATGTCTTTTCGTTTTAAATCCGCATATGACTTCTGACGATCTGAAGCTGCTTTCAGACTTTCACGGATCACTTTTACTTTCTGCTCAGCATCTTTAATCAAATCAACCCCGAAGATTTTACTTTCACTAAGCTCGATCCAAAACAACGGTGTATGGCATTTACGACCGTACAAAGCCACGTAAGGTGCCATCTTAATGCTTGATTGAAAACTACTGTTGTAAGCGAATTCAATCAAAGGCAAATATTGTTCCCATGAACCACTAAACTCAAGGATGCAACATCTCAACATATCCTCGAGTATCTGAATTATCCGCTCAGATTGACCATCAGTCTGGGGATGAAAAGCGGTGCTAAAATGCAACTTGGTACCCAATGCTTCTTGCAATTTCTTCCAAAATCACGATGTGAATCTCGAATCTCTATCCGACACAATAGAAATAGGTACCCCGTGTAACCTTACAATCTGAGAAACATACAACTCGGCTAGCTTGTCAAGTGAATAATCCGTACGTACGGGAATAAAATGAGCCAACTTTTTCAATCTATCAATAACAACCCAGATCGCATCTTTCTTGCTTGACAAAAATGCCAACCCAGATACAAAATCCATCGTGACTCGATCCCATTTCCATTCGGGTATCACGATCGGCTGAAGGAATCCTGAAGGCACTTGATGTTCCGCTTTCACTTGTTGACATATCAAACACTTTGAAACAAAGTCAGAAATGTCTCGTTTCGTACCAGGCCACCAAAACTGACGTTTCAGATCGTTGTACATTTTTGTACTACCCGGGTGGACTGACATTCGACTACTATGAGCCTCGCTCAAAATCACCAAAATAAGTTTCGAATTTCGTGGAACACAAAATCGATTTCTGAACTTCAAACAATCGTTGTCGTTAATTTGAAACTCTGATTCCACATTTGAGACACAATCAGCTCGTTTAGCCACCAATTCATTGTCGACTTTCTAAGATTCACGTATTTGATGAATCAATAATGGTTTGGCTATTAATTCTGCTACTAACACATTATCGGATGAAACGGACAGGTGTACATTCATTACTCACAAAGTAAACAGTGACTTGCGACTTAAAGCATCAGTAACCACGTTAGCCTTTCCTGGGTGATAGTCAATGACGAGCTCATAATCTTTCAACAACTCAAACCAACGTCTTTGTCGCAGATTCAAATCTCTTTGAGTCATCAAATATTTGAGGCTTTTGTGATCCGAATATACATGACAGCTCTCTCCAAACAAGTAATGTTGCCATATTTTCAAAGTGAATATGATGGCAGCTAATTCGAGATCATTGGTTGGATAGTTTTTCTCATGTTGATTCAATTGCCTCGATGCGTAAGCTACAACTCGACCCTCTTGCATCAATACACAACCCAGCCCAAGTAAGGATGCATCACTGTAAATGACAAACTCTCTACCAGATTCGGGCTGCACTAACATAGGAGCTTCAGTCAAATAAGTTTTCAATTGATCGAAACTTTCTGACATTTTTCTGACCAATCAAACTTAACATCTTTCTGAAGTAGTTTCGTCATTGGTGTGGCTATCATCGAGAAACCTTTTACAAACCGTCTATAGTAACTGACAAGTCCCAAAAAGCTTTGAACTTCAGTAACACTTCTCGGAGGCTTCCAATCAAGTATGGCTGAAATTTTGCTCGGATCAACTCGAATACCAGATGCAGATACCACATGCCCCAAAAAACTAACTTCTCTCAACCAGAATTCACATTTACTGAATTTTGCGTATAACTGCTTGTCTCGTAAAATCTGTAATACCAATCTCAGGTGCTCGGCATGTTCAGTTTCATCGCGTGAATAAATCAAGATGTCATCTATAAAGACAACTACAAACCGGTCCAAATACTGTCTGAAAATTCAATTCATCAAATCTATAAATACCGCAGGGGCATTAGTGAGCCCAAACGGCATCACTAAGAACTCTAGTGACCATATCTCGTTCTGAAAGTAGTTTTAGGTATATCTGACTCTCGAACTTGCAACTGATAATAACCCGAAATCAAATCTATCTTTGAAAACACTGAGGCTCCCTTCAGCTGATCAAACAAATCATCAATACGCGGTAACGGATATTTGTTCTTTATTGTCACTTTATTTAATTGATGATAGTCGATGCACATTCTCATGGTTCCGTCTTTCTTTTTCACAAACAATACTGGTGCACCCTAATGGGAGAAACTCGATCGAGCGAAACCTCTATCCATCAACTCTTGCAACTGAGTTTTCAATTCCTTCAATTCCGTTGGTGCCATACGGTATGGAGCTATCGAAATTGGTGTAGTCCCAGGTACAAGTTCAATTCCAAACTCTACCTCCTGAACAGGTGGTAACCCCGGTAATTCCTCGGGAAACACATCCGGATACTCACAAACCACTGGTACTGATTCAGCTTCTTTTCTGGTTCTTTACTATCAAGTACGTACGCAAGATATGCTTCACACCCCCTTTTTACATATTTCTGAGCCAACATCGAGGATATCATTACGGGTAAACCGTTCATACCAGCAGACTCAACTCGTATTATTTCATTATTTGCACATCTCAAATCAATAGTCCTTCTTTTGCAATTCACAACTGCATAGTGCACAGTCAACCAATCCATACCGAGAATAACATCAAATTCATCAAACAGTAAAAGCATCAAATCAGCTGAAAAATAGGAACCTCGGATTATTAGGGGACATTTCCTGCACACTTTGTCAACTAGCACATATCGACCCAAGGGATTCGATACTCGAATCACAAACTCAGTAGACTCAACAGGTAGAGTCTTACTGGATGCTAAAGTCTCACATACATATGAATGAGTCAAAGAGAGTGAAAGTACCGGTAATAACATCAGGCGAAGAAGCATCCTTGCGTGCGCGTATAGCATAAGCTCTAGCAGGAGCAGGAGCCTCAGATCTAGTTGTAGCATCTCTAGACCCTCTCTGACCGCCGCTAGCATTCCCCGTATTCCTAGAGGGTCTACCTCGAGCTGTAGTAGTACCCGATTTACCACTCTGATTGACATTTTGTTCAGACAATCCCGGGCAGTCCTTGATAAAGTGGTCATCTGATCCACACTTATAACAGGAGTGGTCATGAAATCTACAACTCGCCAAATGCCATTTCCCACAATACTTGCACTCGGTCCTGTCTCGATGATCATTTCCAACAATGGCAACCGAAGTGGATCGCGTACTCACAGGGGGTCGATCACGGTCTTGTCTGGAAAAGCCCGAAGTGTTCTTATATCGGTCCGAATCATCTTGAAATTTCTTCGGTGACTGCTGAAAGGGCTTTCTCAAAGATCTTTTACGGAACTCTCTAGCTCCATCTTCAGCTTTTCTTTTCTCTTTACTGAGCTCTTCAGCTTTGCAAGCTCGCTCGACAAGTACTACAAACTCTCTGATTTCAAGAATGCCAACAAACAGTTTTATATCTTCGTTCAATCCATCTTCGAAATGTTTACACATTATAGCTTCTGAAGAAACACATTCTCGGGCATACCGGCTAAGTCTCACAAATTTTTGTTCATAATCAGTAACTGACATGGAACCCTGTTTAAGTTAAAGAAATTCCTTTCGTTTCTGATCGATGAATCTATGGCTGATATACTTTTTCCGAAACTTGGTTTGGAAGAACTCCCAAGTCACTCTCTCTCTGGGCACAACAGAAATCAGTGTATTCCACCAATAGTAGGCAGAATCACGTAGCAAAGATATAGCACATTTTAGGCATTCATCGGGTGTGCAAGATAGTTCGTCGAACACTCGGATAGTATTGTTCAACCAAAATTTGGCTTGCTCAGCATCATCACTATTTGTAGCCTTAAATTCAGTAGCCCAGTACTTTCGGATTCTGTCAACCGGGGGCTTATTCAACCTCATCTGATCAATTATCGGAGGTATTGTAGGTACAGAGGGTGTATTATTCGGGAGTGGGGGTTGCAGAACAGCCGTATTAATTCAAATGTATTGGTTGAACCAATCATTCATCACACTATAAAAAGCCCGTCTGGCCTCATCGTTTTGATTGCTTGGGATAGGTTGAGAGTCCATCGGCGCTGTCCCATGTGCGGGAGAAAGCGCTACACTCTCTACATCATCAGCTACCGCTCGATTGGGATCAGGATCCATTACTAAACGAAAACACATTTTTTTAGCTGTCAGAATTCATCATACTATCGTATTAATACTATATGGCATGTATAGCTAGACTCAAACACCCCTAACCCGAATCCGATCGCAGGATTTAGGCTAAAAATGTATTACCAAGCTAAACATTAAATTTCTCATCCACATTAACTAACATAAACAGAGATCGAGCTGAATACATACTGATATTTGTGTTATATATATGCCATTTTCGTATGGCCAAAATATTTACAATTACAAAACATAGTTATCTTTAGCCTAACGTATACATGCCATATTAGAACCAAAATAAAACTGTACCAAAAAGATCGATAGTAGGATGAATTGTTGACGATCCCCGAGTCGGTGGCCAAAATCAACAATCTATAAAACAAAGAAATAAGGAACAGAGTAAGCTTTCGAGGCTTAGTAAGTTTTAAGCATTTCAAACAATTAAAACTTGTCATTTAAATCGAACATTAATTATCACAGAACTCGTATTCTAATTATATATTACTTGGCCGAATATACACAAGTACACTAATTATAAAGCCTATTGGTCGAATATATATATATGAATACACAACAAATTTTTAGCACATATTTAACTATAGTATATGGCTCATACAATTACTTTAAGTCACATACTTTCATATAATGACATACATTGACCGACTAGGTCATTCTCTTATTCTTAAATATCGTATTCATCCACACGTATATATATATATCATTCTTTAATACTAATAATTCACTTTAAAATCATTTCACATATGAGTACTAATATATAGTGCTTACTCGACGGTGGTTTTCCGTGGATATTCAATGTCGTAATCTTACTTAATTTACTGGCATCAAACCTGTCAAGTCTTAGAACTTGAAACAAATTTCTAGCACCAGCCTGTGGGAATTTAAACCCGGTATAATACCATCTCGTAGCCTGCGGGTCTCTAGCCCGGATAGCATTCTAGCACGAAGCCTGCGGGTCTTTAAGCCTGGATAACATTCCAGCATATAGCCTGCGGGTCTTTAAGCCCAGATACATTTCCTCAAGTATCATGCATATTTAATCGTATAATAACACATCTCATTGAACATGTCACATTAGTAGTCATTTGCTACATGCGAATATAAGCTCCATATACATTTCATTAATTAAGCTTAACCCGTATCGACCATTCGACTATAGTTCATATACTTAGATTATTTATCACACAACTTAATTTCAGTAGAATCAAAAGGTCACAATTCATCTAATATACACATATCAAGGCATTATAAATTTTTATACTAAAGGCGACTACTCAAAACTTACCTCGGATATCGTCGAACGATTACAACGGCTATTCGATTACTTTCTCTTTTCCCTTATCTGAGTTTGCCCCTCTATGCTTTTGAGCTAATTCAAACAAATTTAGCTTATTAAAATCCCATCATGCTAGATTATGGTCGAATATGACAAGAGATTTACTAGGTCATATAGCTACCTTTAGCTCAAATACGAAATGTTCATACCCATTTTAATTACTTTAAACATTCTAATACAATTTAATTAAACATTTCTCCATGTATACCTTTATGACCGAATATACATATCAAATAAATAGCTTACTTAATACATAACTCACATAGCCAAAGTACATATAACCCTAATGACCGAATATCCATTTAATATCTAGTTCACATATACAAACACAAAATTCATATGGCTTATCATATTTTCATGTACATATCTTAACTATATAGCTGAATATATATATATAGATCATCAAACCGATATTTATTCCTATTCCCTTAACACATATGGATCAATTTGACATGCATTTACCTTTGGCACATTCGGTCATTTAAGCAATAACCTATCTAGAATTTAAGCATTTTATACTAAAAATTCTCCCAAGGCCAAATTCATATACATCTTTTAATACTCATACAAAGTTTATATTTCAAACAATTTGTGCATACACCATTAACCTACTAATTAACTAATCACTTTAAAATTTTTCTTTACCTAAACATATATTCGGCAATGACCACAACAATTTAACAAATCTTAAAAACAATCTATAACATTTTAAATTCATCTTATCCCCCCGATGACCGAATGTGCATATATATATATAAAAACTCAAATAACAACAAAAGTTTCTTTCCAAAATGCATATATATACATACGAAAACTTCAATTCATACCTCTCAACAATGAATTCAACTTATTCAACCATAATTTAAGCTACTTTAACATATAAATAACATCTTCCCAAAAACTTATCAAAATAACACAAATTTAGCAACTTGCCGAATGGATATATGTTCAATGATTCATGAATTTAAACCATGGGTTAACTATCCTATGTACTTATCAATTTAATTTCATAATCAATTACAAAAAAAAAATCACATTACATACCTTTAAATTGAGATAACCATGGCCGAATGCCTTGGCTTCTTCTTCAATATTTTTCTTTCTCAATTTTGGCAATGAAGAAAGAAAGATGAACACCCATTATTTTATCATCTTTTTCTTATTTTACTAATTATTTTTATTTCAAAATAATGCCATTACTTATTATAATACTTAAATAAAACATATATTATCCATCAACCATCATTATGGCCGGCCACTATATTAAAAGTGGTCTATTTGACATGCAAGTCCCCCATGTCAATAGTTCATGCATTATTTGGCACTTTAAAAATTACCTATCGCATTTTCAAGTCTTATCACATGAGTCCTTTCTTATAAATTTCACATACAAATGACAAAATCAAAGCATGAAACTTTCACACATGCATTTACACATATAATAAACATAGAATATAACGGTTAATTATTTTTTTATGACTCGATTTTGTGGTCCCGAAACCACTTTCCGACTAGCGTCAAATTAGGGCTATCACAGAAACAGAGCATACATACTGACTTGTCCACACAGCCACATGACATGCCCATGTTTCAGGCCGTGTGAAAATTAGGGAGGCTATTGACTTGTGTTGCATGGCCAGTCACACGTTCATGTGTCTAGCCCGTGCTCAAAACTGACTTGGCCACACTGGTTGGCACACGCCCGTGTATGCGACCGTGTGGTCTACCCAGGCTCATTTTGAAATGGCCCTCGAGCAACATGGCAGAGACACTCGCCCGTGTCCCTACCTGTGTGGGCTTAGACCATTTACAAAACCAACTTGTCACCCTAATTTTGGGTCCTCCCTACAAGATCAAAACCAAATCATTTCATACCAAATTCCAACCAATTCATAACCACATCATGCACCATTCATGCGATATCATTAACAACCAATTTCATGCTTCAATCCATACCATATCATTCCAAATCATAAGCCAAAGTCATACCAAAACATATGTTTTACAACCTCAATTTACTTCATTCAATCACATGCCATAATCTTACCAATTCCTCAAATAAGCACATACCAAATGTAACACCCCTAACTCGTATCCGTCGTAGGACTGGGTTACGAAGCATTACCGGGAAAGATAAAACTTTCACACCTTCACATTGTCAATCAACCAAATTCGAAAATATAAATTTATAAATTTAGTATATAAATTCATAAAACAATATTACAAAAATAACACAAACTAGTTTTATTTAACTGACATATAACCATTTATAATATTTTATAACAAAATTGCTAATCACAATATAAGTTTTCAATACAGAAACTGAATATTTAAAACATACTATTTAAATATACTACACTCTGTAACAACATTGTCTTTCTCTAATACTGTACACGCATAAAACATCTTACTCAAAGTTCAATTCATATCATATACCTAATTACAAAATTTAATATAAGTATATGCGCAGTAGATCATAGTCATATAAATTCTATTGAGCACAACAAGTAACATTACGAATATCCATTTCACATGCTAAGTTGCCAATCTTAAACTCATACTCATAATTTTATTACTTCAATGTAATTCACAATCACACATGTTATATGCACATATTTTTTAATATAACTATTATTAGCTGAATATGAACTTATGTCATTTATCAATTCCGAGTAAATTTAACAAGTCAATTTATGTATCAAAATTTATGTCAACACAAACACTCCAAATAGCCGAATTTCACTATATGATTAAGTCATTACATATCTTATTAAACATGTAATGAATATCACATAATAAACTATTTCCAATCCATAGTAATTGAAACGTATTCATCCATGCTATTGTACATTTCATACATATATCTTAAATTAATCAAATGCACATTATCGTTGAACCTATTCAACTAAAATCATCCATAGAACATTTCTCTTAAAACCGTTAATAAATAACAAACATTTCACACATAATATATATACATTATATATATACATACATGCAAGTGTCGAATCATCAATTGTACAAATTCATTATTCAAATCCAGCATTTATCTAAACTCACACATCAACCTAAAATAATTATTAATAAAAAATATAAAACATCCTTGCATCATTTCTTTTATTACGAGTAGCCTAACAAACATACTTCACATTCATGCATATACCTAATTGATTCAACGGATACACATTCAAAATCATCAACCATGTTCCATGCATATAACATATTTAAGCATTACTAAGTTCATGTAGTCACTTGTTATATTAGCCACTTTCGCATGGCTTAATACATACATCACTTTACTCTTATCCAAAACTAAGCTAGCTTATACATATCCAAGATCGAACAAAATACAAATTAGCCTATACATGCCATAAGTTCGAAATAAGACTCTTAAAGTACCGAAGGTTGATGATACTATGGATAACTTCACTGAAGATCCCCGAGCCTGTAGCTAACTTCCAAAATCTATAAGAACAAAGAATAAACATACACACAATGAGCTATCGTAGCTTAGTAAGTTATAAGCAATTTGAGCAAATTGATAACCTCGATAGATAAATATAATAAATCGAATCAAACATGCTTATATATACAAAATATACCATGGCCAAATATACACGCATATAAATTATCAATATGTTCTTCAATTTCAAAAACATAATATCATAGTTACTCAATTATAAATATATATTCATGAATATACATACTCATGAATCAAGTTTTTAAATCCCATAATTATACCTATTATAAAACCGAATACTCTATTAATAATTACATACATTTTCATTAGCCTCACAAAACATTTCTGTCAGATATCTTCAATCAATTTAATTTCATTTCAAATACGTAAGTCACATTCATATACCTGGTCACTTTAGCTCATTTAACACATTTGGTTACTTTTACCGTTGCTCACGTAAAATTTGTTAGGCATAAAGCCTAGTATAATACACCGGCACAGAGCCTGCTAGGTAATAAACCTGATTTAATACACCGGCAAGCCTGCTAGGCAATAAGCCTGATAACATACACTGGCATCAAGGCCTACTAGGAAGTAAGCCTGATATATCACTGTTACAAAGTCGATCTTATTCACAATTCATATCTCAACTGAACCGAACTTATTTCCAAATCTCATAAATATTTATACACTCGACTATAACTATAGAAGTTCACACAATTAAATTCAACATATAAAGATCATATATATTCAAATTTAATGACGTTATTTGCTTATAGACCTACCTTGGATATCGACGAACGTTATAAATCAGCTATTCGACTATTTTTGCTTTTCCCCGATCCAAGTCTGATTTTTTTTGTTCTTGATCTATATTATTTCAAATTAACCTCATTTAAACACAATTTCATTCAATTTAATCTAACAACAAGTAAATGGGAAAATTACTATTTTACCCGTGATATTTCATACTTTTACAAATTAGTCCTAATTGCATAAAACACAAAACAAGCAAAATTTGCTCATGCTATACTTAGGCCGAATATTCCCCACACCCATACAAGTCCTCACATGTCATTTATTTCACATTTTAGTCCCTCAAATTATTATTTTTGCAATTTAGTTTTAATTACTCAAAATCTTCAAAAACTCCAATACAAAACATATTAATCTAAAACATATTTTTGGTATTTCATCATCAAGCATCACAAAACACAAATATTCATCAATGGGATAACTCAAAATATGCATCAAATTCAGAAATTTAAGCATTGGTCGGGCAGTACTCGAAGCAACGATCTCAAAAACGTAAAAATTAACAAAAACTGAACTAAACACATACCTTAATCAAGCTTCTAAAGTGCCGAACATTTAAACTCTTTTTTCCATTTCTTTCTTACAACATTCGACCATTACAAAAGATGAATGCATGGCTTCTACTTATTTTTATGTTTTATTATATTAACATTATTTAATATATTACAAATTTAACCTTTATTAGAAAATATGAAACCATTTTATATTATTTCTAAAATCGTCTATCACTAATTCATATGGTCCATTTACATCATAAAGACCCCATATTAATAGAACAAAACAATTTGGTACTTTAATAATTAGTTAGCAACTTTTATAACTTATGCAATTAAGACCGTTTATTAAATTGAACATCCAATCAGTAAAATTTTCAAATGAGATTTTCACACACATAAATTCACACATAATAAACACAGAAAATAATTTTTTAAATATTTTTCTGACTCAGATTTGTGGTCCCGAAACCACCATTCCTATTAGGGTCTAAATCGAACTGTTACACCAAAATCTTACCAAATTGACCATTTCTCTTGGCCATTTATAAACGCATTATATTAGCAATATTGCATCACATGATTTATACTCAACAGTCATTCATAATCACAACCAAAACCAAGCCATATCACATGGCTAAATATTCATAACTAAAAAACATATCTCAATTTATCTAGACCATGCATGCCATACTTTAATATTTACACTTTCAAAAGGTACCAAAGATAAGTTTGATAGTGTGGTGATGATCCTTGACGATCCCTGAGCTCTCAGTAGCTTCAATATCTATAAAACAGATGAAAAACACACAAAGTAAGCTTTCAAAAGCTTAGTAAGCCATATATAAATAACTTATCACATTACACATTTCTAGAACCAATTCATTCATGTAACTTATGGCAAAATACATTCACATACCCATAAGTCTCATATATCTCATTTAACCATAATTCTCTTACATATATCATATGTACATAATTGTAAAAATACTTACCTTTCATTCTCACCCATGTTATACATTTCAAACGTGCTTGAATCGAATATACATTCACATAGTTATTCATTTCTCAAAGTGCTCGTTGAACCATTCAGAATCATTAAGGATACTCGGATAGAGCAAAAAGCTTATACAATGCCAACGTCCTAGACGTGGTCTTACATGTAATCAAATATCAATGCCACTATCCCAGACAGGGTCTTACACGAAATCAAATACGATGCCGATGTCCCAGACATGGTCTTACACGTAAATCTCAAATCGATGCCAACATCCCAAATGTGGTCTTACACAAAATCACATATCGGAATCCTATGTCACGACATATGCATCCTAACTATTCCTATAGTTTGTACGGGGCTTTCAGACGTCGTTACATTATTGAAACTTTCTCCATTTCACATATTCAGCTTCTATAATCATTCATCACAATTCAATATCATATAAACATGAAAAATCAATTCAAACACATTTATTTGTAAATCAACTTACCTTGTACTGAAATGAACGGAAACGAACGGCTAATCAAAGACTTTCAACTTTCCTCGATCTAATTTTGTTTTTTTTGGTTCTTGATCTAAATAAATTCAAATTTAACTCTTTTATTCAACAAATCATTCAATTCAATCCATAAACACATATTTATGGAATTTTATAAATTAGCCCTCATAGTTTCACATTTTAACATTTTAGTCCCTATTTCATAAAATCACAAAATATGCATAATTTCCTTTCACACATGCCTAGCCAAATTTTTCCCTAGCCTAAATAAGTCCATATATTTCATTTATTTCATATTTTGGCCCCTTAATTTCTCATTTTCACAATTTAGTCCAAAATACTCAAATTCATCAAAAATCCCAATACAAAACATAGTAATCTAACACATATATTTCATTTTCTATCATCTAACTTCATAAAACTCACATTATCAAAAATGAGACAACTCAAAATCATCATCAAATTAAGAAATTGAGACATGGTCTTGAAAGATTACTAAGTAACGATCACAAAAACATAGAAATTATCAAAAACGGATCAAAATACATACCTAAATCAACAATCACAAGTGTCGAACCCTAGTTTGATCTTTTCTTTTCTTTTTCTTTCAAATTTCGGCAAAATGAAGTAATAGTTAACTAATTTTATGCATTCTTTTATTAATCTAACAACATTAATATACATTTTACTAAAATAGCCTTATTATTATCATTTAAAATCCACTAACCCTTGCCATATATGTCCATTCATAAATTCAATGGTCTAATATCAACATAAGGACCTCATAATTAATAAGCCATGACAATTCAACACTTATTCATGTAGCACACAACTTTTTCATTTTCTACGATTAGGTCTTTTTTCTAAATTAAGCACACAAATGATCAAATTTTCACGCGAAACTTTCACATATATCAATTCACATATTATAAGCACATAAAATAATATTAAAATATTTTTTTGACTAAGATTTGTGGTCTCGAAACCACTATTTTGACTAAGGTCTAAATTAGGCTGTTACAACTCTTCCCCCTTAGGGATTTTCGTCCTCGAAAATCTTATCGTTAAACAAATTCTAATATTGCTGTCTCATAGCATCTTCGGGCTCTCACTTAGCCTCTTCAACACTGTGTTGATGCCACATTACTTTTACTAATGGAATTTTCTTATTTCTTAATTCTTTAACCTCACGAGCCAAGATACGGATCGATTCTTCTTCATAGGTCAAATCAGACTGAATTTCTATCGCAGATGGGGAAATCACATGTGAGGGATCAGATCTATATCGTCAAAGCATCGATACGTGAGATACATGATGAATCTTTTGTAACTCAGGTGACAATAACAATCTATATGCAATCGGTTCGATACGCAATATAATCTCATGCAGCCCTATGAACCTCGGACTGAATTTGCCTTTCAGACCGAACTGAAGTACTTTCTTCCACGGAGACACTTTCAAAAATACTTTGTCGCTGATCTTAAATTCAATATTTTTTCGTTTCAAATATGGATACGATTTCTGACGATCAAAAGCTGCTTTCAGACTTTCTCGGATTGTTTTTACTTTCTGTTCAGTCTCTTTTCTCAAGTCAATCCCATGTATATTATTTTCACTGAGCTCTGACCAATACAATGGTGTACGACATTTTCTACCATATAAGGCTTCGTACGGTGCCATTTTAATGCTCGATTGAAAATAATTATTATAAGAAAATTCAATCATTGGAAAATATTGTTCCCATGTACCTTCAAACTCAAGAATGCAACATTCAACATATCCTCGAGAATCTGAATAATCCGCTTAGATTGACCATCTGTCTATGGGTGAAAGGCAATACTAAAGTGTAATTTTGTGCCTAAAGCCTCTTCTAGTTTCCTTTAAAACCGCTAAGTAAATCTCGGATCTCTATCTGACACAATAGACATTGGCACCCCGTGCAATCTTACAATATCAGGAATGTATAACTCAACTAATTTATCAAGCGAGTAACTAGATCGTACCAGAATAAAATGAGCTGATTTCATCAACTGGTCAACCACAACCCAAATCGCATCTTTCTTTCTCGAAGGTAAGGGCAAACCCAAAACAAAATCCATTGTTATTCTATTCCATTTTCACTCTGGAATCATAATTGGTTGTGTAACAGCCTGATTTAGACCCTAGTTGGAATGGTGGTTTCGGGACCGCAAATCTGAGTCAGAAAAATATTTAAATATTATTTTCTGTGTTTATTATGTGTGAATTAGTATGAGTGAAATTTTCATGAATTAATTTTGTCGTTTAGGTACCCAATTTAATAAAAGGACTTAATCGCGTAAAATGAAAATTTGGTGGTTAATTGTGAAAAGGCTGAATAGTAGTTGTTCTTTTAATATGGAGGTTTTATGCTGCAAATTGACCATAAGGATTAGTCATGGACGGTAATGACCATGATTTATTATTGTTTCATATTTTATTATAAAGGTTAATTAGGTAAAATGTATAATAACATATAATAAATAAAACAAAGCATTAAAATATATGCATGTTCATCATATTCGGCCACAACTAAAAGGAAAAAAAAGTTTTGGTTCTGTTTTGAGTTCGGCAACTTGAAGTTCAAATTAAGATCAAGAACAAAAGAAATCAGACTTGGATCGGGGGAAAACAAAAATAGTCGAATAGTCGATTTACATCATTCGTTGATATTTGAGGTAAGTGTTTAAGCAATTAAACATTGTTAATTTTGAAAGTAACTTAATTTAATATGCTGATTTGGAATTCATAGATTTATAGTAAAGTTAGTCGAATATGATTAAGCATGGTAATAATGTATTTGAGTTTAATTCAACCAAGTTATAACATTTGAAAGCCCGTATGAACTATATGGAATATCTAGAATTTTTGATATATGAACTGTTGTGAGACAGCTTTATAATAGTAATATTCGATCTTTGAGTCTAACAAGCCTTATGCTAGTGAATTTAATCGGGCTTTATGCCAAGCAGGCTTATTGTCGGTGTATAAAAATCAAACTTTGAGTCTAGCAGGCCTTGTGATGGTGTGAGATATAGGCTTAGGCCTAACAAGCTTTACGCCGGTGAACTATTACAAGTCTAAGCTTAAAAGACTTTATGCTGAAGTGGTAATTGAGTATGTTAAACGAGCTAAAACAATCAGGTACGTAATAGTTGGTTACCTATTTGAAAATAGGGTGAAAGGATTTCTTGATATGTGATGAAAAAGGATTCATGAACTTGTTGTAGTATATGTGTTAATATGAGAGATGTATTTGGCCTAATAGTTGTATATGATGTAATGTTAAACTTTGAGTGATGAATATATGTCTATGAATATATATGTATATTCAATTAATAGGACAATATGGCTTCGAAATTTCAGAATATATTGATGATGTATACATGTATATTCGGCCAAAGGGAGATTGTCTTATGAAAGTATATGTTATATATGTATGGAATTAAAAGCTTGAAATTAAATGTTATTATGCATTAATTGTTTAATTTTCTTAAGGCTTACTAAGTAAAGTTAGCTTACTTTGTATGTTTTTGTTACTCTGTTTTATAGATTTTGAAGTAAGTTACGAGATCGGGGATCGTCAGTGAAGTCATCCACACTATCGTCAACCTTCAGTATTTTTAAAAGTCTAATTTCAAACTTATGGCATGTATAGGCTAATATGTATTTTGTCCGATCTTGGATATGTATAATTTAAGCCATGCGAATATGGCTTAACTTCTAAGTTTGAATTTGGTTATGTTTGATATAGGTGTTAATATATGAATGAGCATTAGATTATATATATTTAAGTTTGAATATGGTAAGGGTTTACTATGATATGTTATGTCTTGTAAAGGTCTAGTAATTTGGCTTAACAGATGAGCAAAATGTTGATTGTATATATATGTACATATGTATGTATGAGTAATCGAATGATGCTTGTCATTATGATTCGGTTTGTAATGGAAATGTATATGCATATTTTATGCTTATGTTCTTGGTAAAATAGGTACATTTAATGAAGATAAATATTGAGTTGGTATTAGGTATGTTTTGTTAGTAAATTGCATATTTAATAAGTAATAAGTATATATATATCTGTTTTCGGGTATGTAATTAGTAAACTTCTAGTTTAAGATTGAATGGTGGAATTGGTATGACTTAAATGTTTAATGAAATATTTGTGATCATTTGTGAAGTTGATAAAACCATGTATGCTAAGGGATAAAATGCCTTGTGATACTATTTAATTGGTTAAATATGTGCACATATAGAATTAAGAAATATAATATTTGATTTTCATTTATTGGTATTCGCTTATCAATAAAGTGATGAACCTGTGATTCGTATATACAATATGTTTTACAATGTATATTTAATATTTTAATTAGTTATATGCTTTACATGTATATATGAATATGACCTATGTTAGCATGAGAATGTTCAGAACTGTACTTATGTTCAACAATGTCTCATTGCCCTAGTCCAGTGACGGATACGGGTTAGGGGTGTTACTTTTTTTTGGTATTAGGGCTACGGTTTAGTCGATTCTAGGACTAACGTAGCATGTGTGAGTCTAGCTATACATGCCATAATATTTGTTGCGATAGTGTGATGACTTCTGACATTTGAAAATGTGTTTTCGTATCGTAAATGGATCTCGATAGAGCTGTAGCTGATGATGTCGAGAGTGTAGCACCTGCTCCCGCACAATGGACAGCGCCAGTTGAATCTCAATCAATCTCAAGTAGCCATAAGGGGGAGGCTAAAAAAGCCTTCTATCAAATGATGAATGATTGGTTTACTTAATATATCCGAACTAACCCGGCTACATAACAACCTCCACCCCCGAATAATTTATCTCCGATACCTGTGGTACCTCCGATGATTGCTCCGATGAGATTTAACAAGCCTCTTGTTGATAAAATTAGAAAACATGGAGCTAAAGAATTCAGAGCTACTGATGATGGTGATGCTGAGTGAGCTGAATTCTGGCTTGATAATACTATCCGTGTGTTTGATGAGTTATCTTGTACCCTGGATGAGTGCTTAAAATGTGCCATATCCCTACTACAAGACATCGCATATCACTAGTGGAATACATTAGTATCAATGATTCCGAAAGAGCGAGTGACCTGGGAATTCTTTCAAACTGAGTTTAGTAAGAAATATATCAGCCAGAGATGCATTGATCAGAAGGAATTTCTCGAATTAAAATAGGGTCGTATGACTGTGACAGAATATGAGTGAAAATTTGTGAGACTCAGTTGATATGCCCGTGAGTGTGTTTCAATTGAAGCTATCATGTGTAAAAGATTTGAAGACGGCTTGAATGAAGACATTAAATTGTTGGTCGATATACTTGAAATTAAAGAGTTTGTGGTACTTGTTGAATGAGCTTGCAAAGTCGAAGAGCTCGGGAAAAGGGAAAAGGAAAGCTGATTTTGAAGCTAGATATTCCCGTTAAAGATCATCGGGTAAGACTTTTCACTCAACATCAAAGAAGTTAAGAGATGATTATACTTGATCTAAGGATACTGTGGGCTTTTCTATACGAGATCGAGACTGATGCCCTATGAGTTCACGAGCCACTTTGATAGCTAGTGTTGGCAATGTTCGACAAAATAGATTCGAGTGCAAGCATTGTGGTAAATGGTATTCTGGAATTGTAGATTGCATGACTGATCTTGTTTAAATGTGGATCGACGGATCATTTTATGCGAGATTGCTCGATGTTAGCCGAGCAAAACACTGTTTAGAACGTAAGATCGAGCAATATGTCAGTGCGAGGAAGACCACCAAGGCATTCGGGTAATGCAGGTGCAGTTAGAAAGGGATGAAAGATACAATAGTTTGATCTATGGCTCGTGCACCTGCCAAAGCATATGTTATACGCACTCGTGAGGATGCATTTTCCCCAGATGTTATTAGCGGTACTTTCACGCTTTATGATACTAGTGTTATTGCATTGATTGATCTTGGTTCAACTCATTCTTATGTGTGTGAAACAATAGTATCCAATAAGACTTTGCCTGTTGAGTCTACTAAGTTTCTGATTCTAGTATCGAACCCCCTGGGCCGGTGTGTTCTGGTTAATAAAGTATGTAAAAATTACTCGTTGATGATTCGAGATTCATGCTTTTCGGTTGATTTGATGTTTTTACCTTTCGACGAGTTTGATATAATTTTGGGTATGGATTAGCTGACTTTGACGATGCCGTTTTTAATTGCAAAAGAAAAACCATTGGTTTGAGATGTCAGAACAATGAGATTATTCAGATTGAATCTAATGATCTGAGTGGTTTACCAGCAGTAATATCTTCAATGTTAGCTCGGAAGTATGTGAGAAAAGGTTGTGAAGCTTACTTTACTTATGTTCTTGATAGTAAAGTGACTGAAAAGAATATTGAATCCGTAAATATTGAATCCGTACCAGTTCTGTGTAAGTATCCGGATGTGTTTCATGAAGAATTGTCGGGTTTGCCACCTGTTCGAGAGGTAGAGTTTGGTATTGAGTTAGTACCAGGGACAACTCTGATTTCAATAGCTCCGTATCGGATGGCACCTACTGAATGAAAAGAATTGAAAGATCAGTTGCAAGTGTTGATAGATAGAGGTTTCGCGCGACCGAGTTTTTCTCCTTGGGGTGCACCAGTTTTATTTGTGAAAAAGAAAGATAGAACTATGAGAATGTGCATTGGTTATAGATAGCTTAATAAGGTAACTATAAAGAATAAGTATTTGTTTCCACGGATTGATGACTTGTTTGATCAGCTGAAAGGGACTAAAGTGTTTTCGAAGATAGATTTGAGGTCCAGCTACTATTAGTTGCGAGTTAGAGACTTTGATGTGCCAAAAACTACCTTCCGAAAGAGGTACGAACATTATGAATTTCTAGTTATGCCTTTTGAACTTACTAATGCACCTGTTGTTTTTATGGATTTGATGAATCGGATCTTCAAAATAGTATTTGGATCGGTTTGTGGCTGTGTTCATTAATGATATATTGATGTACTATCGTGATGAAACCGAACATGCCGAGCATTTGAGACTTGTGTTACAGACTTTGCGAGAAAGACAGTTGTCTAAGAAGTTTAGTAAATGTGAGTTCTGGTTACATGAAGTTAGTTTTCTCGAACATGTTGTTTCAGCATCAGGTATTCGGGTTGATCCGAGTAAGATTTCAGCAATACTTGACTGGAAACCTCCGTGAAACCTTTCTAAAGTCTGAACTTTTCTAGGACTTGATGGTTACTATAGACGATTTGTGAAAGGGTTGTAGATGATTGCAACCCCGATGACCAAGCTTCTACAAAAAGATGTTAAGTTTGAGTGGTCAGAAAAGTGCCAGAAAAGTTTTGATCAGTTGAAAGCCCTTTTGGCCGAAGCTCCAGTGCTAGTTCAGCCAGAATCGGGTAAAGAATTTGTTATTTTTAGTCATGCATCTTTAAATGGTTTGGGTACTGTTTTAATGCAATGTGACAGACCTAATTTGACGCTAGTCGAAAAGTGGTTTCGGGACCACAAAATCGAGTCACGAAAATAATTAGATGTTATATTATGTGTTTATTATATGTGAAACTGCATGTGTGAAAAATTTCATGCTTTGATTTTGTCATTTGTATGTGAAATTATTAAATAGGACTTATGTGAAAATTTTTGAAAATGTGATAAGTTAATTTGAAGTGGCCAAATAATTTATGGTGTAAAATAGGTGGATTTGCATGTCAAATTTTCCACTTTAATTTGTAGTGGCCGGCCATAATGATGATGAGAAGCAATATATGCATTATATATTAATATTATAATAGTTAATGGCTTAAATTATGAAATAAAAATTAATTAAAATAAGAAAAGATGATAAAAAGAAAAACAAAATGTTTTGGTTCATCGTCTTCCTTAGCTTAGCCGAATCTTAAAGAAGAAAATGGGAGATAGCCATTCGATCACCTTTGAGTTGGAATTAAGGTAAGTAATTCATGTTATTTTTTGAGATTTTAGCATAATTTAAGCTAGTTACTAAGTCCCTTACTTAGCCCATGTTAAAATTTTGAATTGTGTGGTGATATGAGTAATCGGCTATGGAAGAATTTGAAGGGAATGGTTGTTGTCTTCATGTTTTAATGAGTAATTGTGGATGAGTGAAGTTTGAGCTAGCTAAATGTTCATATAGGTGCATTAGATAAGAAGGTGAAATCGGCTTGTGTGTATGTGTAGTTGCCGAATGTGAATTTAGATAACATTGATTAATGTTGCATTTTAAAATGATGAAATGGAGATTTAAGCTTGATAGAATTTTGTTAAGAATGAATGAAAGAATATGTGTATTTGGCTATGGATGTTTGGATAATAAATTAGTGTGGATGCCTTGATGAGTTATGCTCAAATTATAAGTTGAATTTAAAGCTTGTTAAATTGCTCTTAATATTTCCGGATAAGTTACTTAGTTCAGCTTGTTAAATTTGCCCTTATTATTTCCAGATAAGTTACTTAGTTAAAGAAAATTTTAAAGTACTTAGTTAATTGATACTAGGTTAATGGTGTGTGTATAATTAATATAAACTTTGTATATGTACTAAAGGTTGTAGATGAATTCGGCCTTGGGAGAAATTTTGGTATAAAATGCTTGAATGTTAACAGGTTATTGCTTTAATGACCGAATGTGTCAATGGCTAATGCATGGACTAGTTGATCAATATATGTTAAAAGGGAAACGTAAATAAATACCTATTTGATGAGCTATATATTTATATTCAGCTATATGGTAAAGATATATATATGAAAAATTGATAAGCCTTATGAGTTTTGTGTTTGTGTATGTAAACTAAATATTCAATGAATATTCAGCTATAAGCTAGCTTGATGGGACCTTAATAAATTAAATTTTGTTTGAATTACCTCAAAAGCGTAGAGAACCAAGGTTGGATAGGGGAAAAGAGAAAGTAGTTGTAACACCCCGTACCCGAGTCCGTCGCCGGAGTCGGACACGAGGGGTTTGCAGACTTAAATCACTTCTTTGCACAACCCATTTTAAATTTTCCAAGCAAGCTGGCTAACTGCGTCACTGTCACCTTAAAAATCATATCTTGAGTTTCACAACTCAAAAATCAGCTTCGTGATTTTTCCCTGAAACTAGACTCATGTATGCATCTACAAATTTTTTTCTAGAATTTTTTGTCGGGCCAATTAGTACAGTTTATTAGTCAAAGTCTCCCATGTTACAGGGATCGACTACACTGACCTTTGCGCATTATGACTTGGATATCTCCCTGTACAAAGCTTCAATACTGATTTCGTTTGTTTCTATAGAAACTAGACTCAAAGGAATCTATTAATATATGGCATGACTTCTAATTATCTCTTGTTAATTTATAATGAATTTCCAAAGTCGGAACAGGGAATCCAGAAACCGTTCTGGCCCTGTCTCACGAGAACCTGAATATCTCTTAACATGCTGTCCATATGATCGTTTCGTTACTTTCCTATGAAAATAGATTCATCAAGGTTCGTTTACATAATTTATTCACTATTTAATTCCATTCCTACTATTTTTAGTGATTTTTCACATCCACATCACTGCTGCTGCCAGCATCTATTTTTTTAAGGTAAACTTTACCTATTTCATGATCCTCCATGGATCAACTAGAGTTTGTCATACATATTCCAAAAGTGATCAAGAATAACCCTTCCCATGGCTAACCGTTACCAACATTTCCATACCTCTCGACGGACAACATACAAAACGATTATAATGCTATGATCAAAGTATATTTAAGCCATTTTCGCATGGCTATCCAAATTTACACAAAACCGAAGGGTACATGACCAACAACAAAAGGGTAGTCCTATACATGCCATTTCAAAGTTTAACCAAAATTGTACCAAAAGGGGGCTTTGATAGTGTGGGAGACTTCGACTTCCAAAAATCCTGAGTCCGATAGCTGACGAGCCGAAATCTATAAAACAGAGAAACAAAGAAACGGAGTAAGCAATTTATGCTTAGTAAGTTTTGAGCAAGGGATTCCAGCACAACAAAAGTATAGCATTCATATAGCTAAACGGATAATTTCATATGCACAAATTTTCAATATCATACTTACTTCACATTACCAACCCTTATGTTCATACACAAAAGATCAACTTAGCCAAAGGCCGGTAGCTCATTTATCGACTGAGCGAATACAGATTTGTAAGGGATCAACTAATTCAAAGCACACACGAAACATACCTCATCGCTGGGATTTTACGAGTGTATTAATTTAAATTTTTACAGCAAGATCGCTCGTTCCCAAATCAAGCATCTTCGGGGTTTAGCCGGATATAACCACTCGCACAAGGCCTTCGGGTCTTAACCCGGATATGGTCACTAGCATAAATGCCTTCGGGACTTAGCCCGGATATAGTCGCTAGCACAACTGCCTTCGGATCTTAGTCCGGATGTAGTCGCTTAGCACAAAAGCCTTTGGGACTTAGCCCGGATATCATTCGAGTAACCATGCACATATATCAATAAATCATGACACATTCATATTTCATTTTCATTACCAAAGCTCAAACACAAGACACTTATCACATTTACAATTTTGGCTCAATAGCCACATATAAGAGCATGATTTTGATTTACTTAAGACATAATCTAATCGAATCATAATTTAAGTCCCATTACTCGAAAACTTACCTCGGATGTTGTCGAACGATTCCGATGGCTATTCGACCACTTTTTCCTTCCCTTTATCGGATTTAGTTCCCCTTTGCTCTTGAGCTTAATCTAGATACAAGTATGGCCAAACCTCCTCCTAATCCTCTTCCAAACCAAACATGAAGCAAGAACTCCTTCCTCCCTCCTTAGAATTTTCGGCCAAAAGAAATGAATTCCTCCTTCCTTAGAATTTTCGGCCAAAAGAAATGAAAAAGGATGAAAAAATTTTTTTTTTCTTTTCTTTAACTCACGGCAATGGGGGGGGAACACTCACACACATTCTTTCTTTTTTTTCCATTTCTTTATTATCCATACTCCTTATTTTATTTTTCCTAACATACCTCACTAACATAACATGTTTGTGACATGTTTCCACTCATAGCATGGCCGGCCACTACTAATTAGGGGGGGAAATTTGACATGCAAGTCCTCCCTTTTTATTACATGCACTATTAGATCTTTATAGATTAGCCTATCACATTTCAAAAGTGTCACACAAATCCTACTAACTGAATTCACATGCAATCGACTAAATCGAAGCTTGAAATTTTCACACATTCATAATTACATATTCTAGACAATAAATATCACATTCAAACATTTCGGTGACTCGGTTTAGCGATCCCGAAACCACTTCCCGACTAGGGTCAATTTTGGGCTGTCACAACTCTCCCCCACTTAAGAAATTTTCGTCCCCGAAAATCTTACCGGTAAATAAGTTTGGGTATCGTTCTTTCATGGCATTCTCGGTTTCCCAAGTAGCTTCTTCGACTCCGTGTTTGAGCCATAACACCTTTACTAACGGAACCCTTTTGTTTCGCAACTCATTCACTTCACGAGCTAGGATACGAATCAGCTCTTCTTCATAAATCAAGTCAGATTGAATTTCAACTTCTGATGGATTAATCACGTGTGATGGATCGGATCTATAACGTCGAAGCATAGAAACATGAAAGAAGTCGTGAATCTTTTCAAGTTCAGGGGGTAAAATCAATCTATACGCAACTGGACCAACTCGTTCGGAGATTTCGTACGGCCCAATGAATCTCGGACTCAACTTGCCCTTACGGCCAAATCTGAGTACCTTTTTCCAAGGCGAAACTTTAAGAAACACTTTATCTCCCACCTGATATTCTATGTCTTTTTGTTCCAAATCCGCATACGATTTCTGACGATCTGTGGCTGCCTTCAGACTTTCACGGATTACCTTTACTTTCTGTTCGGCATCTTTAATCAAATCAACTCCGAAAATTTTACTTTCACCGAGCTCGGTCCAAAACAATGGTGTACGACATTTACGACCGTACAAAGCCTCGTAAGGTGCCATCTTAATACTTGATTGAAAACTATTGTTGTAAGCGAATTCATTCAAAGGTAAATACCGTTCCCATGAACTACTGAACTCGAGGATGCAACATCTCAACATATCCTCAAGTATCTGAATTATCCGTTGGGATTGACCATCGGTTTGGGGGTGAAAAGCAGTGCTAAAATGCAGCTTGGTACCCAAAGCTTCTTGCAATTTCTTCCAAAATCGTGAGGTGAATCTCGGATCTCTATCCGACACGATAGAAATAGGTACCCCGTGTAATCTCACAATCTGAGAAACGTACAATTCAGCTAGTTTATCCAATGAAAAATCCGTACGCACGGGGATAAAGTGAGCCGACTTAGTCAGTCGATCAACAACAACCCAAATCGCATCCTTCATACTTGCTGACAATGGCAGTCCGAACACAAAGTCCATTGTGACTCGATCCCATTTCCACTCGGGTATCATGATCGGCTGAAGTAATCCTGAAGGCACTTGATGTTCCGCTTTCACTTGTTGACATATTAAACATCTTGAAATAAAGTCGGAGATGTCTCGTTTCATACCATGCCACCAAAACTGACGTTTCAAATCGTTGTACATTTTCGTACTCCCCGGGTGAATTGACATTCGGCTACAATGGGGTTCGTTCAGAATCATCGAAATGAGTTCCGAATTCCTTGGAACACACAAACGACTTCTGAACCTCAAACAATCATCATCATCAATTTGAAACTCCGATTCCTTGTTCGGAACATACTCAGCCCGTTTTGCAACCAATTCATCGTCCACTTTCTGAGCTTCACGAATTTGATGAATCAATAATAGTTCGGCCTTTAATTCAGCTACTAACACATTGTCGGGTAGAACAGACAAGAGTACATTCATCGCTCGTAAAGCAAACAGTGATTTCTGGCTTAAGGCGTCCGCAACCATATTAGCCTTTCCCGGGTGATAGTCAATGACAAGCTCATAATCCTTTAACAACTCGAGCCAACGTCTTTGTCGCAAATTTCAGTCTCTTTGAGTCATCAAATATTTGAGACTTTTGTGATCCGAAAATACATGGCACTTTTCACCAAATAAGTAATGTCGCCATATTTTTAAAGCGAATACGATGGCAGCTAGTTCGAGATCATGGGTCGGATAATTTTTCTCATGTGGCTTTAATTGTCTCGACGCATAGGCCACAACTCGACCTTCTTGCATCAATACGCAACCTAACCCAAGTAGGGACGCATCACTATAAATGACAAACTCTTTGCCTAATTCGGGCTGCACTAGAATTGGAGCTTCAGTCAAATAAGTTTTCAGTTGATCAAAACTTTTCTGACATTTTTCCATCCATTCGAACTTAACATCTTTTTGAAGTAGCTTCGTCATCGGTGTGGCTATCATCGAGAAACCTTTTACAAACCGTCGGTAGTAACTGGCAAGTCCCAAAAAGCTCCGAACCTCAGTAATATTTCTCGGAGGCTTCCAGTTAAGTATGGCTGAAATTTTGTTCGGGTCAACTCGAATACCCGATGCAGATACCACGTGGCCCAAGAAGCTAACCTCTCATAACCAGAACTCACACTTACTGAACTTAGCATATAACTGCTTATCCCGTAAAATTTGCAACACTAATCTCAGGTGCTCAGCATGTTCGGTCTCATCTCTTGAATAGACCAAGATGTCATCAATAAACACAACTACGAACCGATCCAAATACTGTCTGAAGATCCGATTCATCAAGTCCATAAATACCGTAGGGGCATTAGTGAGCCCAAACGGCATCACTAAGAACTCGTAGTGGCCGTATCTCGTTCTGAAAGTAGTTTTGGGTATATCCGAATCTCGAATTCGCAACTGATAATAACCCGATCTCAAATCTATCTTTGAAAACACTGAGGCTCCTTTTAGTTGATCAAACAAATCATCAATACGCGGTATCGAATATTTATTCTTTATTGTCACTTTATTCAGCTGACGATAGTCGATGCACAACCTCATGGTTCCGTCCTTCTTCTTCACAAACAATACTGGTGCACCCCAAGGTGAGAAACTTGGTCGAGCGAAACCTCTATCAGTCAACTCTTGCAACTGAGCTTTCAACTCCTTTAACTCGGTTGGTGCCAAACGATATGGAGCTATCGAAATTGGCGTAGTTCCAGGTACAAGCTCAATACCAAACTCTACCTCCCGAACAGGTGGTAAACCCGGTAATTCTTCAGGAAAAACATCCGGGTATTCACAAACCACCGGCACAGATTCGGGTTTCTTTTCTAATTCTTTGTCATCAAGTACATACGCAAGGTATGCTTCGCACCCTTTTCTTACATATTTCTGGGCCAACATTGAGGATATTACAGCTGGCAACCCATCCAAGTCCGTAGACTCAACTCGGATCATCTCGTTATTTGCGCACCTCAAATCCATAGTCTTGCTTTTGCAATTCACAACCGCATCCGCATCATGCACGGTCAACCAATCCAAACCAAAAATAACATCAAATTCATCAAACGGCAAAAGCATCAAGTCCGCCGGAAAACAAGAACCTCGAATTACTAGGGGACATTTCTTACACACTTTGTCGACAAGCACGTAACGACCCAAGGGATTTGACACCCGAATTACGAACTCAGTAGACTCAATAGGTAAAGTCTTATTGGATGCTAAGGTTTTGCATATATAAGAATGAGTAGAACCAGGGTCAATCAAAGCAATCAGATTAGTATCAAAGAGAGTAAAAGTACCGGTAATAACATCTGGCGAGGAAGCATCCTCACGTGCGCGTATAGCATAAGCCCTAGCAAGAGCGCGAGCCTCGGATCTTGTCGTAGTATCTCTAGATCCTCTCTGACCACCACTAGCATTGCCCGTATTTCTAGATGGTCTACCTCGAGCAGTGGTAGCACCCAGTTTCCCACTCTGATTTACATTCTGTTCAGACAACCTCGGGCAATCTTTAATGAAGTGGTCAACTGATCCGCACTTGTAACAGGAGTGGTCATGGAATCTACAACTCCCCGAATGCCATTTACCACAATATCGACATTCCGTTCTGTCCCGACGATCATTTCCAACACTGGCGACTGAAGTGACTCGTGTGCTCACAGGGGGTCGATCGCGATCTCGTCTAGAGAAACCCGAAGTGTCCCTAGACCGGCCTAAGTCATCTCTAAATTTCTTCGATGACTGTGGGAAGGGCTTCCCCGAAGACCTCTTATGAAACTCCTTTGCTCCCATATCAGCTTTTCTTTTCTCCATACTTAGCTCCTCGGCTTTACAAGCTCGCTCAACAAGTACCACAAATTCTCGGATTTCCAAGATGCCAACATACAGCTTTATATCATCATTTAGTCCATCCTCGAAATGTTTACACATCACAGCTTCTGAAGAAATGCATTCTCGCGCATATCGGCTAAGCCTCACAAATTTTCGTTCATAGTCGGTAACCGACATGGAACCTTGTTTGAGTTCAAGAAATTCCTTCCGTTTTGGTCAATGAATCTCTGACTGATATACTTTTTCTGAAACTCGGTTTGGAAAAACTCCTAAGTTACTTGCTCTCTAGGCACAACAGAAGTCAACGTATTCCACCAATAGTAGGCAGAATCACGTAGCAAGGAGATAGTACACTTTAGGCACTCATCGAGTGTGCAAGATAGCTCGTCGAGTACCTGGATAGTGTTGTCCAACCAAAATTCAGCTTGCTCGGCATCATCGCTGTCCGTAGCTTTAAATTCAGTAGCCCCGTGTTTTCGGATTTTGTCAACTGGGGGCTTATTTGACCTTATTTGGTCAGTTGCCAGAGGTATTGTAGGTGCGGGGGTGGCATTAGTCGGGAATGGAGGTTGTGGAACAGCTGTATTAGTTCGAATGTATTGGTTGAACCAATCATTCATTACGCTATAGAAAGCTTGTCTAGCTTCGTTATTCGGATTACTAGCAATCGGTTCAGAGTCCGCCGAAGCTGTCTGTGACAACCCAAATTAGACCCTGGTCGGAATGTGGTTTCGAGACCACATTACCGAGCCAAAAATTTATTTTTGTGTTTTAATTGCATAAATTTTTGTGTGACAGCGAATATATGAGAAATTAAATGCTTAATATTAGCTTTAGGATTGTGAATTAATTCAAAAAGGACCTAGTTGACGAAGTTAGAAAAGATGATAGATGAATTATAAGGAGTAATTAATAATAGGGTGAGGAAGCATGGCTTTGCATGTCAAATTGCCCATAAAATACATGGTGGCCGGCCAAGGAGTGATGATGCTCCACTCATTCTAATTTAATATGTTTTCTTTTGGTTAACAAATGATGGGGATAATAATAGGAAAGTGAACAAAAAAAAAATGGGTGTCATACTTGCCATCTCCAACCCGAAAAACCAAGAAAAAGAAGGGGAGAAAAACTTGGAAAGAGTTCGGCCATTGCTTGTATCTAGGAGGAGTGTTTGATGTTGTGGCATGAAAATGAGGGAGTTTGAATGCTTAATAAGGAGGGAAGAAGGAGTGTTCATGTTTTCTTTCTTTTGCAATTGTCGTAACTAGAGGAAGAAGAGGAAGCAAGATTTGGCCAAGGTGGTCCTTTAGATCAAGCTCAAGGAGTTAAAGGAGGAGAATCAAGCAAAGGCAAAGAAAAGATCATCGAGTAGCCGAATTGGAACCGTCTTACCCAACACCAAGTAAGTCATTAAGCATATAGTTGGTATTAATTCAAATGGCCATAACGTTTATGTAATGATGCTGAATGGAATGAATAAATATATATATATGCATGTACGTATGTGATGATGAAAGTGTTGAATGAAAAGAAAAGAGGTGAGATGTATTGAGTTGTTGATCTCGGCACTAAATGTGCGGGTATAAACATTTATGACCATGAGATTGGCGCTAAGTGTGCGGGTTTAAATTGTGCAGCACTAAGTGTGCGAATTGACTATGTAGCACTAAGTGTGCGAGTTTGACTATGTAGCACTAAGTGTGCGAGCTTGATTATGTAGCACTAAGTGTGCGAGTTTGATTATATAGCACTAAGTGTGCGAGTTGATTATATAGCACTGAGTGTGCGGACTTATTATATATTTTTGAAACATTATGGACACTAAGTGTGCGACGTTATTGAGTCGATCACGGACAGCGGATCGGGTAAGTACCTTGAGTTCATGGCTAATAGGTGCTATGTCTATATTGGAGTTGAGCTTGGTAAGTTTGAACCTATGTGACAAATATACTTGAAGTCACGTACATAAGATTTATCGTGGAATAGGTGAAAGGCTGTTTAGTTGTATGATTGTAACGAAAATAAAATGATGTATGAAAATGCCTCAAATATCCTATTGATGAGTATACGGAATGTGAATGCATGATTTGGTATGAGATTGAACCGATAGGTCTGAGGAACCATGGCATGGTTCGGTATGGATGGAGTAACTAGCCTCGTTCCATTTTATTTCCTGTTGTGATAATGTTATTAATGGATGGTAGTGCATTGCTTATGACTTACTGAGTTATAAACTCACTCGGTGTTTCCTTGTCACCTATTCTAGGTTTCTTGGACTCGTCTCTTTTTGCGTGGTCGGGCCGTCATCGAAGTCATCACACCGGATAGCAAGTTTTGGTACTTTCTTCTTAGTTGGCTTAGGAGAACATTTCGGCATGTATAGGCTATTATGTTGTGTTTGAACTTTGGTATGTAATCTTTTAGCCATGCGAAAATGGCATAAATGTTCGGTTGGGTTTGGATTCATAACGTTAGGTCGCAAATCTTGATAATTCGACCTTTTTATGCCATACGTCATGGTTGATTATTTTGGAGTTAAAATTCATGATATGGCAATAGTGTAGTAGGGGGAAGTTTGACAATGATTAGCCTTTGGCATGGCTAGTCATGATCATAATTGGTGATATGTATGATGAATTACTAGTTAGATCAAGGAGAAATCACGAAATAGGCATAGTTGCTTTCGTAACAGATGCTGGCAGCAGCAGTGACGTGAGATCGAAAAATCACTAAAAATAGTAGGAGTGGAATTAATTGATGAATAAATTATGTATTTGAAGCCCGATGAGTCTATTTTCATATAGAAGTAACGAAAAGATCATATGGACAGTATGTTAAGAGATATTCAGGTTCTTGTGAGACATGGCCAGAACGGTTTCTGGATTCCATGTTCCGACTTTGGAGATTT
The DNA here is from genome assembly GCF_007990345.1 of Gossypium hirsutum. NCBI lineage: Eukaryota > Viridiplantae > Streptophyta > Magnoliopsida > Malvales > Malvaceae > Gossypium > Gossypium hirsutum. Next base: position 82,044,399 of record NC_053434.1, on the reverse strand, counting down.
ATTATAAATTAACCAGAGATAATTAGGAGTCATTCCATATATGTACAGATTCCTCTCTGAGTCTAGTTTCTATAGAAACAAACGACATCAGTATTGAAGCTCTGTGCAGGGAGATATCCAATTCGTAATGCGCAAGGGTCAGTGTAGTCGATCCCTGTAACATGGGAGACTTTGACTAATAAACTGTACTAATTGGCCCAACCAAAAATTCTAGAAAAAATTTTGGAGATGGGCATATGAGTCTAGTTTCAGGGAAAAATCACGAAACTGATTTTAGAGTTGTGAAACTCAAGATATGATTTTAAAGCGACTAGTACGCAGATGGGCAGCTTATCTGGGAAATGTCGAATAAGTGGTTTGAAGTCTGTTAACACCTCGTGTTCGACTCCGGCGACGGTATCGGGTTTGGGGTATTACATTTAATTGGTATCAGAGCTATGGTTTAGTCGGTTCTAGGACTACCATAGCACGTATGAGTCTAGCTATACATGCCGAATGTTAATGTTTAACTGTGTGATGACTTCTGACGGTTAAAATTTTATGTTTTGATTAGTAAATGGATCCCGGTGTAGAAAGAATCTTAGCGGATGACGTTGAAAGTGTAGCGGCTGCTCCTGCACAAGGGACACCGCCTATTGAACCTCAGTCATCTGCGAATAATCAAGGTGAGGGGGCTAAACAAGCCTTCTTTACCATGATGAATGAGTGGGTCGCGTAGTATGCCCGAACCAATCCGGCTGTCCAACAATTCCCGAATTTGAATAATCCACCCCCGGAGCCAGTAATGCCATCAGTTACTGATCCTGTGAGGCTGAGTAAGCCACCTGTAGACTTGATTAGGAAGCGCGGGGCTGAGGAGTTCAGGTCCATAGTTACTGATGATGCTGAAAGGGCCGAGTTCTGGCTTGATAACACCGTTCGGGTGTTCGATAAACTGTCATGCACACCTGATGAATGTCTAAAGTGTGTTGTATCTTTGTTGCGAGACTCAGCCTACTATTGGTGGAGGACCTTGATTTCCATAGTCCCGAACGAACGAGTAACTTGGGACTTCTTTCAGACGGAATTTCGGAAGAAATATATTAGCCAACGGTTCATTGATCAAAAGCGTAAGGAATTCTTAGAACTCAAGCAAGGCCGTATGACAGTATCTGAATACGAACATGAATTTGTGAGACTCAGTAGGTATGCCTGGGAGTGTGTAGCTGATGAGGTTGCTATGTGCAAAAGATTCGAAGAAGGATTGAATGAAGATTTAAAGCTACTAATGGGTATTTTGGAAATAAAAGAATTCGTAACACTAGTCGAACGAGCCTGCAAGGCGGAAGAACTTGGAAAGGAGAAGAAGAAGGCTGAATTTGAAGCTAGAGACTATCGTAAAAGATCGACGGGTAAAGCTCCGTTCTCAGCTGTAAAGAAGTTCAAGGAGGACACTAATAAGTCGAGGACGACTGCGGGAATTTCCATCAGAGCAAAACCATCGACCGGCTCTAGAGCTACTTCGGTAGCTAGTGTGGGCAATAATCGTCAAGAGAAACCTGAATGTCCCCAATGCGGAAGACGACACCTAGGTGAATGTTGGGGTAAGTCCACTAACAGGGCCTGTTACGGATGCGGTTCGAAGGACCACTTCATTAGAGATTGCACGGAGCTTGATGAGAAGAATAAGATTCAAGGTGCAAGACCTAGTGGAGTGACAACTAGAGGTAGACCACCGAGAATTTTAGGAGGTAGGGATGGTAGTCAGAGAGGGGCCCCTGATACGGCTGTTCGAGCCGAGAACCGTACTCCTGCTAGAGCATATGCCATTCGCGCACGAGAGGAGGCATCCTCCCCCGACGTCATCACTGGTACCTTCACTCTCTTTGATACTAATGTGATTGCATTGATTGACCCTGGCTCTACTCATTCATATGTATGCGAAACCTTAGCATCCAGTAAGACTCTACCTGTTGAGTCTACTGAGTTCGTAATTCGAGTGTCAAACCCTTTGGGTCAATGCGTACTTGTTGATAAAGTGTGTAAGAGATGCCCTCTAATAATCCGAGAATCCTGTTTTCCGGCCGATTTGATGCTTTTGCCGTTTGACGAATTTGATGTTATTCTTGGTTTGGATTGGTTGACCGCGCATGATGCGGTTGTGAATTGCAAAAGCAAGACTATTGATTTGAGGTGCGCAAATAACGAGATAATCCGAGTTGAGTCTACGGACTTAAGGGGGTTGCCAGCTATAATATCAGCAATGTTGGCCCAGAAATATGTAAGAAAAGGGTGCGAAGCATACCTTGCGTATGTACTTGATGACAAAGAGTTAAAAAAGAAACCCGAATCTGTGCCGGTGGTTTGTGAATACCCGGATGTGTTTCCTGAAGAATTACCGGGTTTACCACCTGTTCGAGAGGTAGAGTTTGGTATTGAGCTTGTACCTGGGACTACGCCGATTTCGATAGCTCCGTATCGTATGGCACCAACCGAGTTAAAAGAGTTAAAATCTCAGTTGCAAGAATTGACGGATAGAGGTTTTGCTCGACCAAGTTTCTCACCTTGGGGTGCACCAGTATTGTTCGTGAAAAAGAAGGACGGAACCATGAGGTTGTGCATTGACTATCGTCAACTGAATAAAGTGACGATAAAGAACAAGTATCCGTTACCGCGTATTGATGATTTGTTTGATCAATTAAAGGGAGCATCAGTGTTTTCAAAGATAGATTTGAGATCGGGTTATTATCAGTTGCAGATTCGAGATTCGGACGTACCCAAAACTGCTTTTAGAACGAGGTACGGTCACTACGAGTTCTTAGTGATGCCGTTTGGGCTCACTAATGCCCCTGCGGTATTTATGGATTTGATGAATAGAATCTTCAGACCATATTTGGATCGGTTCGTAGTTGTGTTCATTGATGACATCTTGGTCTATTCAAGAGATGAGACCGAACATGCTGAACACCTGAGATTAGTGATGCAAATTTTGCGAGATAAGCAGTTATATGTGAAGTTCAGTAAGCGTGAGTTCTGGTTGAGAGAGGATAGCTTCTTGGGTCATGTGGTATCCGCAACGGGTATTCGAGTTGACCCGAGCAAAATTTCAGCCATACTTAACTGGAAGCCTCCAAGAAATATTACCGAAGTTCGGAGCTTCCTGGGGCTCACCGGTTATTACCGACGATTTGTAAAAGGTTTCTCGATGATAGCCACACCAATGACGAAGCTACTTCAAAAGGATGTTAAGTTCGAATGGACGGAGGAATGTCAGAAAAGCTTCGATCAACTGAAAACTAATTTGACTGAAGCTCCAATTTTGGTGCAACCCGAATCAGGCAAAGAGTTTGTCATTTATAGTGACGCATCCCTACTCAGGTTGGGTTGCGTATTGATGCAAGAAGGTCGAGTTGTGGCCTATGCGTCGAGACAATTGAAGCCACACGAGAGAAATTATCCAACCCATGATCTCGAGCTAGCCGCCATCGTATTTGCTTTGAAAATATGGCGACATTATTTGTTTGGTGAAAAGTGCCATGTATTTTCGGATCACAAAAGTCTCAAATATTTGATGACTCAAAGAGACTTAAATTTGCGACAAAGACGTTGGCTTGAGTTGTTGAAAGATTACGAGCTTGTCATTGATTACCACCCGGGAAAGGCTAATGTGGTTGCGGACGCCTTAAGCCGGAAATCGCTATTTGCTTTACGAGCGATGAATGTGCGCTTGTCTGTTCTACCCGACAATGTGTTAGTAACTGAATTAAAGGCCAAACCATCATTGATTCATCAAATTCGTAAAGCTCAGAAAGTCGACGATGAATTAGTTGCAAAACGGGCTGAATGTATTCTGAATATGGAATCCGAATTTCAAATTGATGATGACGATTGTTTGAGGTTCAGAAGTCGGTTGTGTGTTCCAAGAAATTCAGAACTCATTTCGATGATTCTGAACGAAGCTCATTGTAGCCGAATGTCAATTCACCCGGGGAGTACGAAAATGTACAACGATTTGAAACGTCGGTTTTGGTGGCATGGTATGAAACGGGACATCTCCGACTTTGTTTCGAGATGTTTAATATGTCAACAAGTGAAAGCAGAACATCAAGTGCCTTCAGGATTACTTCAGCCGATCATGATACCCGAGTGGAAATGGGATCGAGTCACAATGGACTTTGTGTCTGGACTGCCATTGTCAGCAAGTAAGAAGGATGCGATTTGGGTTGTTGTTGATAGACTGACTAAGTCGGCTCACTTTATCCCCGTGCGTACGGATTTTTCATTGGATAAACTAGCCGAATTGTATGTTTCTCAGATTGTGAGATTACAGGGAGTACCTATTTCTATCGTGTCGGATAGAGATCCGAGATTCACCTCGCGATTTTGGAAGAAATTGCAAGAAGCTTTGGGTACCAAGCTGCATTTTAGCACCGCTTTTCATCCAGAAACCGATGGTTAATCCGAGTGGATAATTCAGATACTTGAGGATATGTTGAGATGTTGCATCCTCGAGTTTAATGGTTCATGGGAACGGTATTTACCTTTGATTGAATTCGCTTACAACAATAGTTTTCAATGAAGTATTAAGATGGCACCTTACGAGGCTTTGTACGGTCGTAAATGCCGTACCCCAATATTTTGGACTGAACTTAGTGAAAGTAAGATCCTTGGGGTTGATTTGATTAAGGATGCTGAACAGAAAGTTCGAGTAATTCGCGAAAGTTTGAAAACCGCTTCGGATCGTCAAAAGTCGTATGCGGATTTGAAAAGAAAAGACATTGAATATCAGGTTGGAGACAAAGTATTTCTCAAAGTTTCACCCTGGAAGAAGGTGCTTAGATTTGGTCGTAAGGGCAAATTGAGTCCGAGGTTCATCGGTCCGTACGAAGTATCCGAACGAGTTGGACCCGTTGCATACCGATTAATTTTGCCCCCTGAGCTCGAAAAGATTCACAACGTTTTTCATGTCTCGATGCTTCGACGATATAGGTCCGATCCATCACACGTAATTCCTCCATCGGAGATCGAGATTCAATCTAATTTAAGTTACGAAGAAGAACCAGTTCGTATTTTAGCACATGAAGTAAAAGAACTACGAAACAGGAAAATCTCATTAGTGAAAGTACTGTGGCATAAACACAGAATTGAAGAAGCCACTTGGGAACTTGAGGACTCTATGAAGGATTGATATCCAAAATTATTTACCGGTAAGATTTTCGGGGACGAAAATTTCTTATGTGGGGGAGAGTTGTGACAACCCAAATTAGACCCTGTTCGGAATGTGGTTTCGAGACCACATTACCGAGCCAAAAATTTATTTTTGTGTTTTAATTGCATAAATTTTTGTGTGACAGTGAATATATGAGAAATTAAATGCTTAATATTAGCTTTAGGATTGTGAATTAATTCAAAAAGGACCTAGTTGACGAAGTTAGAAAAGATGATAGATGAATTATAAGGAGTAATTAATAATAGGGTGAGGAAGCATGGCTTTGCATGTCAAATTGCCCATAAAATACATGGTGGCCGGCCAAGGAGTGATGATGCTCCACTCATTCTAATTTAATATGTTTTCTTTTGGTTAACAAATGATGGGGATAATAAGAGGAAAGTGAACAAAAAAAAAATGGGTGTCATACTTGCCATCTCCTAGCCGAAAAACCAAGAAAAAGAAGGGGAGAAAAACTTGGAAAGAGTTCGGCCATTGCTTGTATCTAGGAGGAGTGTTTGATGTTGCGGCATGAAAATGAGGGAGTTTGAATGCTTAATAAGGAGGGAAGAAGGAGTGTTCATGTTTTCTTTCTTTTGCAATTGTCGTAACTAGAGGAAGAAGAGGAAGCAAGATTCGGCCAAGGTGGTCCTTTAGATCAAGCTCAAGGAGTTAAAGGAGGAGAATCAAGCAAAGGCAAAGAAAAGATCATCGAGTAGCCGAATTGGAACTGTCTTACCCAACACCAAGTAAGTCATTAAGCATATAGTTGGTATTAATTCAAATGGTCATAACGTTTATGTAATGATGCTGAATGGAATGAATAAATATATATATGCATGTACATATGTGATGATGAAAGTGTTGAATGAAAAGAAAAGAGGTGAGATGTATTGAGTTGTTGATCTCGGCACTAAATGTGCGGGTATAAACATTTATGACCATGAGATTGGCGCTAAGTGTGCGGGTTTAAATTGTGCAGCACTAAGTGTGCGAATTGACTATGTAGCACTAAGTGTGCGAGTTTGACTATGTAGCACTAAGTGTGCGAGCTTGATTATGTAGCACTAAGTGTGCGAGTTTGATTATATAGCACTAAGTGTGCGAGTTGATTATATAGCACTGAGTGTGCGGACTTATTATATATTTTTGAAACATTATGGACACTAAGTGTGCGACGTTATTGAGTCGATCACGGACAGCGGATCGGGTAAGTACCTTGAGTTCATGGCTAATAGGTGCTATGTCTATATTTGGAGTTGAGCTTGGTAAGTTTGAACCTATGTGACAAATATACTTGAAGTCACGTACATAAGATTTATCGTGGAATAGGTGAAAGGCCGTTTAGTTGTATGATTGTAACGAAAATAAAATGATGTATGAAAATGCCTCAAATATCCTATTGATGAGTATACGGAATGTGAATGCATGATTTGGTATGAGATTGAACCGATAGGTCTGAGGAACCATGGCATGGTTCGGTATGGATGGAGTAACTAGCCTCGTTCCATTTTATTTCCTGTTGTGATAATGTTATTAATGGATGGTAGTGCATTGCTTATGACTTACTGAGTTATAAACTCACTCGGTGTTTCCTTGTCACCTATTCTAGGTTTCTTGGACTCGTCTCTTTTTGCGTGGTCGGGCCGTCATCGAAGTCATCACACCGGATAGCAAGTTTTGGTACTTTCTTCTTAGTTGACTTAGGAGAACATTTCGGCATGTATAGGCTATTATGTTGTGTTTGAACTTTGGTATGTAATCTTTTAGCCATGCGAAAATGGCATAAATGTTCGGTTGGGTTTGGATTCATAACGTTAGGTCGCAAATCTTGATAATTCGACCTTTTTATGCCATACGTCATGGTTGATTATTTTGGTGTTAAAATTCATGATATGGCAATAGTGTAGTAGGGGGAAGTTTGACAATGATTAGCCTTTGGCATGGCTAGTCATGATCATAATTGGTGATATGTATGATGAATTACTAGTTAGATCAAGGAGAAATCACGAAATAGGCATAGTTGCTTTCGTAACAGATGCTGGCAGCAGCAGTGATGTGAGATCGAAAAATCACTAAAAATAGTAGGAGTGGAATTAATTGATGAATAAATTATGTATTTGAAGCCCGATGAGTCTATTTTCATATAGAAGTAACGAAAAGATCATATGGACAGTATGTTAAGAGATATTCAGGTTCTTGTGAGACATGGCCAGAACGGTTTCTAGATTCCATGTTCCGACTTTGGAGATTTATTATAAATTAACCAGAGATAATTAGGAGTCATTCCATATATGTACAGATTCCTCTCTGAGTCTAGTTTCTATAGAAACAAACGACATCAGTATTGAAGCTCTGTGCAGGGAGATATCCAATTCGTAATGCGCAAGGGTCAGTGTAGTCGATCCCTGTAACATGGGAGACTTTGACTAATAAACTGTACTAATTGGCCCAACCAAAAATTCTAGAAAAAATTTTGGAGATGGGCATATGAGTCTAGTTTCAGGGAAAAATCACGAAACTGATTTTAGAGTTGTGAAACTCAAGATATGATTTTTAAAGCGACTAGTACGCAGATCGGCAGCTTGTCTGGGAAATGTCGAATAAGTGGTTTGAAGTCTGTTAACACCTCGTGTTCGACTCCGGCGACGGTATCGGGTTTGGGGTATTACATTTAATTGGTATCAGAGCTATGGTTTAGTCGGTTCTAGGACTACCATAGCACGTATGAGTCTAGCTATACATGCCGAATGTTAATGTTTAACTGTGTGATGACTTCTGACGGTTAAAATTTTATGTTTTGATTAGTAAATGGATCCCGGTGTAGAAAGAATCTTAGCGGATGACGTTGAAAGTGTAGCGGCTGCTCCTGCACAAGGGACACCGCCTATTGAACCTCAGTCATCTGTGAATAATCAAGGTGAGGGGGCTAAACAAGCCTTCTTTACCATGATGAATGAGTGGGTCGCGTAGTATGCCCGAACCAATCCGGCTGTCCAACAATTCCCGAATTTGAATAATCCACCCCCGGAGCCAGTAATGCCATCAGTTACTGATCCTGTGAGGCTGAGTAAGCCACCTGTAGACTTGATTAGGAAGCGCGGGGCTGAGGAGTTCAGGTCCATAGTTACTGATGATGCTGAAAGGGCCGAGTTCTGGCTTGATAACACCGTTCGGGTGTTCGATAAACTGTCATGCACACCTGATGAATGTCTAAAGTGTGCTGTATCTTTGTTGCGAGACTCAGCCTACTATTGGTGGAGGACCTTGATTTCCATAGTCCCGAACGAACGAGTAACTTGGGACTTCTTTCAGACGGAATTTCGGAAGAAATATATTAGCCAACGGTTCATTGATCAAAAGCGTAAGGAACATGGGAGACTTTGACTAATAAACTGTACTAATTGGCCCGACCAAAAATTCTAGAAAAAATTCTGGAGATGGGCATATGAGTCTAGTTTCAGGAAAAAATCACGAAACTGATTTTCGAGTTGTGAAACTCAAGATATGATTTTTAAAGCGACTAGTACGCAGATCGGCAGCTTGTCTGGGAAATGTCGAATAAGTGGTTTGAAGTCTGTTAACACCTCGTGTTCGACTCTGGCGACAGTATCGGGTTCGGGGTGTTACACTGTCCCTTGTGCGGGAGCAGGCGCCACACTCTCAAGATCATCAGCTATCGCTCGGTCGGGATCGGGATCCATTACTATAAATAAACACATTTTCAATCGTCAGAAATCACCACACTATCAAATAATCACAAAATGGCATGTATAGCTAGACCCAAACGTATTACAGTAGTCCTAGAATCGACTAAACCGTAGCTCTGATACCAATAAAATTGTAACACCCCGTACCCGAGTCCGTCGCCGGAGTCGGACACGAGGGGTTTGCAGACTTAAATCACTTCTTTGCACAACCCATTTTAAATTTTCCAGGCAAGCTGGCTAACTGCGTCACTGTCACCTTAAAAATCATATCTTGAGTTTCACAACTCGAAAATCAGCTTCGTGATTTTTCCCTGAAACTAGACTCATATATGCATCTACAAATTTTTTTCTATAATTTTTTGGTCTGGCCAATTAGTACATTTTATTAGTCATACTCTCCCATGTTACAGGGATCGACTACACTGACCTTTGCGCATTACGACTTGGATATCTCCCTTTACAGGGCTTCAATACTGATGTCGTTTGTTTCTATAGAAACTAGACTCAAAAAGGAATCTATGAATATATGGCATGACTTCTAATTATCTCTGGTTAATTTATAATTAATTTCCAAAGTCGGAACAGGGAATCCAGAAACTGTTCTGGGCCTGTCTCACGAGAACCTGAATATCTCCTAACATGCTGTTCATATGATCGTTTTGTTACTTTCCTATGAAAATAGATTCATCAAGGTTCGTTTACATAATTTATTCACTATTTAATTCCATTCCTACTATTTTTAAGGATTTTTCACATCCACATCACTGCTGCTGCCAGCATCTGTTTTTTTAAGGTAAACTTTACCTATTTCATGATCCTCCATGGATCAACTAGAGTTTGTCATACATATTCCAAAAGTGATCAAGAATAACCCTTCCCATGGCTAACCGTTACCAACATTTCCATACCTCTCGACGGACAACATACAAAACGATTATAATGCTATGATCAAAGTATATTTAAGCCATTTTCGCATGGCTATCCAAATTTACACAAAACCGAAGGGTACATGACCAACAACAAAAGGGTAGTCCTATACATGCCATTTCAAAGTTCAACCAAAATTGTACCAAAAGTGGGCTTTGATAGTGTGGGAGACTTCGACTTCCAAAAATCCCGAGTCCGATAGCTGACGAGCCAAAATCTATAAAACAGAGAAACAAAGAAACGGAGTAAGCAATTTATGCTTAGTAAGTTTTGAGCAAGGGATTCCAGCACAACAAAAGTATAGCATTCATATAGCTAAACGGATAATTTCATATGCACAAATTTTCAATATCATACTTACTTCACATTACCAACCCTTATGTTCATACACAAAAGATCAACTTAGCCAAAGGCCGGTAGCTCATTTATCGACTGAGCGAATACAGATTTGTAAGGGATCAACTAATTCAAAGCACACACGAAACATACCTCATCGCTGGGATTTTACGAGCATATTAATTTAAATTTTTACAGCAAGATCGCTCGTTCCCAAATCAAGCATCTTCGGGGTTTAGCCGGATATAACCACTCGTACAAGGCCTTCAGGTCTTAACCCGGATATGGTCACTAGCATAAATGCCTTCGGGACTTAGCCCGGATATAGTCGCTAGCACAAATGCCTTCGGATCTTAGTCCGGATGCAGTCGCTTAGCACAAAAGCCTTCGGGACTTAGCCCGGATATCATTCGAGTAACCATGCACATATATCAATAAATCATGACACATTCATATTTCATTTTCATTACCAAAGCTCAAACACAAGACACTTATCACATTTACAATTTCGGCTCAATAGCCACATATAAGAGCATGATTTTGATTTACTTAAGACATAATCTAATCGAATCATAATTTAAGTCCCATTACTCGAAAACTTACCTCGGATGTTGTCGAACGATTCCGATGGCTATTCGACCACTTTTTCCTTCCCTTTATCGGATTTAGTTCCCCTTTGCTCTTAAGCTTAATCTAGATACAAGTATGGCCAAACCTCCTCTTAATCCTCTTCCAAACCAAACATGAAGCAAGAACTCCTTCCTCCCTCCTTAGAATTTTCGGCCAAAAGAAATGAATTCCTCCTTCCTTAGAATTTTCGGCCAAAAGAAATGAAAAAGGATGAACAAATTTTTTTTCTTTTATTTAACTCACGGCAATGGGGGGGAACACTCACACACATTCTTTCTTTTTTTTTCCATTTCTTTATTACCCATACTCCTTATTTTATTTTTCCTAACATACCTCACTAACATAACATGTTTGTGACATGTTTCCACTCATAGCATGGCCGGCCACTACTAATTAGGGGGGAAATTTGACATGCAAGTCCTCCCTTTTTATTACATGCACTATTAGATCCTTATAGATTAGCCTATCACATTTCAAAAGTGTCACACAAATCCTACTAACTGAATTCACATGCAATCGACTAAATCGAAGTTTGAAATTTTCACACATTCATAATTACATATTCTAGACAATAAATATAACATTCAAACATTTCGATGACTCGGTTTAGCGGTCCCGAAACCACTTCCCGACTAGGGTCAATTTTGGGTTGTCACAGTAGTTGAATAGCTGAACCAAGACTGTTCAAAAATATATTCGAGGTAAGCTTTAAGTAGTTAAATATATATAATATTCGATAATGACATGACAAATTATGAGAATTAAGTATTACTTGTCATATATGTATATGGCCGAATCGCAATTGTAATGAAAGTAAAATGTGATTGCTTTTATGATCAAATGATAGTGTTAGATGAATATGAGTAAGATGTTACGTGTATACTATCAAATGTTGAATGTGAGTGATGAAATGAGATAAAAGTGAATAAAATGTAGGATGATATATTCGAATAATGCTTGTACCCAATTTGGTGTGATTGTGTTATATGAAACTTGTTGATTTGAATATCGCACAGTATTATTCGGGCCTTTGAGCCTAGCAGGCTGTAATGCCGGTGAGATACTATTTAGGCCTTTGAGCCTAGCAAGCTGTAATGCCGGTGAGATACTATTCGGGTCTTTGGGCCTAGCAGGCTATAATGCCGGTGAGAAACTATTCGGGCCTTTGAGCCTAGTAGGCTATAATGCCGGTGAGATACTATTCGGGCTTTTGAGCCTAGCAGGCTATAATGCCGGTGAAATGATATCGGGCTTCGAGCCTAGCAGGCGAAATGCCGGTGAATGAATTTAGGTTTTTAAACCTAGCAGTCTGAATGCCAGTGATTTGATAAAAGTATAAAACTAAGATACCTCGTGTTAGAACGACAAATGAATACATTCAATACGTTAAGTTGGCCAGGTACGTATTATGTATTTATATGTGAGTATGATTTGAATTGAATCATAAGTGTATAATGTGATACATATGTAAATAAATGTTATATCTATATCTATGATCATGATACATTCGGTCAAGGTGTGGAAGTATGCAAAAATATTCGATTTATTTATGCCATATGAATTCATATTAAGTGAAATTAGAATGCTAATTGTGCATTATGTGCTTGTGTATATTCGGCCAAATGGTAATATATCTAGAAAATGACCTCTTGAGAAATTGAATAATTGATGTAAAATTGAGTTTATTTGTTGCATTGCTTAAAACTTACTAAGCTTATGAAAGCTTACTCCGTTTGTTACGTTTCTCTGTTTTATAGATTGCTGATTCCAGTCACCTGCTCGGAAAGGAATCGTCAGCAACTTGTCACACTACCTATCATTTTGGTATTACTATGTTTTGAAGCTAGTATGGCATGTATAGAATAGACTTAAGTGAATGGTATTTTTGAGATGTTTGTTGTATATGGGCCATGCGAATATGGCATATTTTGAATGTTTGTATAAAGTTTTTGAATGCATATAAAAGTTAATGTTCTTATATCAATGTGATTGTACAAATGTGATTTTTTTGGGTTGGTAACACTTCATAACCCATTTCGGCGATGGATACGGGTTATAGGGGTGTTACATGCAAGAAGGTAGAGTTATAGCTTATGCCTCGAGACAGTTAGAGGTGCAGGAAAAGAACGATTCGATGCTCGATTTAGAGTTGGCAGCTATTGTGTTTGCATTGAAAATTTGGCTCCACTATCTATTTGGTGAAAAATGTCATGTTTATTTCGATCATAAAAGTCTGAAGTACTTGATGACTCAAAAGGATTTGAATTTGAGACAACGTCAATGGTAAGAGTTGATAAAAGATTACAAGCTAGTGATTGACTATCATCCGGGAAAGGCTAATGTTGTTGCTGATGCTCTAAGTCAAAAAATCCCTATTTTATTTGCGAGTAATGAATGCAAATATGGTTATGCCAGGTGATGGTATGATAATAGCCGAGTTAAAAGAAAGACCGCTATTTATTCAGCAGATTTGTGAAGCTCAGAAGGTTGATAATGATTTGATAGTAAAGTGGGCTCAATGTAATTAGAACGTTGATTTAGAATTTCAAGTAGATGTTGAGGGATGTTTGTGGTTCAGAAACCTAATATACATTCCGAGAAATATAGATTTGATTCAGATGATTTTGAATGAAGCTCGTAACATCGGCTATCTATTCACCCCGGTAGTACAAAGATGTATAATGATTTGAAACAGCACTATTGGTGGCAAGGTATGAAACGAGACATTTCTGACTTTGTATCGAACTGTTTAGTTTGTCAGCAAATAAAAGCCGAGCATCAGGTACCTTCTGGATTGCTTCAGCTGATCATGATACCTAGATGGAAATGGGACAGAGTCAAACCTGCAAACAATCCATTCAAGCAAAGAGTCTATTCTGAGCCACGTGGATTTTGTATCCGGTTTATCGATGACACCGAGCAAGAAAGGTGCAATTTGGGTTATTGTAGATAGATTGACTAAATCTACTCATTTTGTTCTGATTCGTGCAGATTACTCACTTGATAAGCTGACTGAATTGTATATTTCTCAAATCGTGAGGTTACATGGTGTGCCTATATCTACTGTTTCAGATAGAGATCCGAGGTTTACATCACATTTTTGGAAGAAATTGCAAGATGCACTAGGTACGAAATTACATTTCAACACTGCTTTCTATCTGCAAACAGATGGTCAGTTTAAACAAATCATTCAAATACTTGAGGATATGTTGAGATGTTGCATTATCGAGTTCGAAGGTACATGGGAACGATATCTACCTCTCTTTAATTTGCGTATAATAAAAATTTTTAATCGAGTATTAAAATGACACCTTACGAGGCTTTATATAGTCTTAAATATCGTACACCATTGTATTGGACTGAGCTCAGTAAAAATAAGATACACAGGGTCGATTTGATCAGAGAAATAGAACAGAAAGTGAAAGTGATCCGTGAAAGTCTGAAAGCAGCATCAGATCGTTAGGAATCATATGAAGACTTGAATCGTAAAGACATAGAGTTTCAAATTGGGGATAGAGTGTTTTTGAGAGTCTCACCGTGGAAGAAAATACTCTGATTTGGTCATAAAGGCAAATTGAGTCCGAGATTTATTGGGTCATATGAGGTTATAGAGAGTATCAGTCGGTTGCTTATAGACTGTTGTTGCTACCTGAATTAGAAAAGATTCACAATGTCTTTCATGTTTCAATGCTTCGTAGATATCAATCTGATCCTTCACATGTGATTAGTCTGACCGAAGTTGAGATTAAGCCCGATATGACGTACGAGGAAGAACAGATTCATATTCTAGCTCGTGAGATTAAAGAGTTGCGAAATAAGAAAATTTTGTTGGTTAAAGTACTGTGGCATAAGCATGGTGTTGAGGAAGCAACTTGGGAGCCAGAAGATGCAATGAGAAACGCTATCCAAACCTATTCACCAGTAAGATTTTCGGGTACGAAAATTCCTAAGGGGGGAGAGTTGTAACTGCCTGATTTAGACCCTAGTCAGAACGGTGGTTTTGGGACCACGAATCCGAGACAAAAAAATATTTACATATTATTTTTCGTGTTTATTATGTGTGAAATTTTCATGATTTAATTTTTTCGCTTAGGTGCCCAATTTAATAAAAGGACTTAATTGCGTAAAATGAAAATTTGGTGGTTAATTGTGAAAGGGCCAAATAGTAGTTGTTCTTTTAATATGGAGGTTTTATGTTGCAAATTGACCACAAGGATTAGTCATGGATGGTAATGACCATGATTTGTTATAAAGGTTAGTTAGGTAAAATGTATAATAACATATAATAAATAAAACAAAGCATTAAAATATATGCATGTTCATCATATTCTACCGAAACTAAAAGGAAAAAAGAAAGTTGTGTTTTAAGTTCGGCAACTTGAAGTTCAAATTAAGATCAAGAACAAAAGAAATCAGACTTGGATCAGTGAAAAACAAAAAAAGTCGAATAGTCGATTTACATCGTTCGTGATATCTGAGGTAAGTCTTTTAGCAATTAAACATTGTTCATTTTGAATGTAACTTAATTTAATATGCTGATTTGGAATTCATAGATTTATAGTAAAGTTAGCCGAATATGATTAAGCATGGTAATAGTGTATTTGAGTTTAATTCGACCGAGTTATAACATTTGAAAGTCCGTATGAACTATATGGAATATCTAGAATTTTCGATATATGAATTGTTATGAGACAACTTTATAATAGTGATATTCGAGCTTTGAGTCTAGCAAGCCTTATGCTGGTGAATTTAATCGGGCTTTATGCTTAGCAGGCTTATTGCCGGTGTATAAAAATCAAGCTTTGAGTCTAGCAGGCCTTGTGCCGGTGTGAGATACAGGCTTAGGCCTAGCAGGCTTTACTCCGGTAAACTATTATAAGTCTATACTTGAAAGACTTTATGCTAATGTGGTAATTGAATACGTTAAACGAGCTAAAATGATCAGTTATGTGATAATTGGTAACCTATTTGAAAATAGGGTGAAAGGATTTCTTGATATGTGATGAAAAAGGATTCATGAAGTTGTTGTAGTATATGTGTTAATATGAGAGATATATTTTGCCTTATAGTTGTATATGATGTAATCTTAAACTTTGAGTGATGAATATATGTCGATAAATATATATGTATATTCGATTATATAAAACAATATGGTTTTGAAATTTGAGAATATATTGATGATGTATACATGTATATTCGGCCAAAGAGAGATTGTTTTATAGAAGTATATGTTATATATGTATGGAATTAAAAGCTTGAAATTAAATGTTATTATGCATTACTTGTTTAATTTGTTTAAGGCTTACTAAGCTAAGTTAGCTTACTCTGTGTGTTTTTTTACTCTGTTTTATTGATTTTGAAGTAAGTTACGAGCTCGGGGATCGTCAGTGAAGTCATCCACACTATCGTCAACCTTCGGTATTTTTAAAAGTCTTATTTCGAACTTATGGCATGTATAGGCCAATATGTATTTTGTCCGATCTTGGATATGTATAATTTATGCCATACGAATATGGCTTAACTTCTAAGTTTGAATTTGGTTATGTTTGATATAGGTGTTAATATATGAATGAGCATTAGATGATATATATATTTAAGTTCAAATATGGTAAGGGTTTATTATGATATGTTATGTCTTGTAAAGGTCTAGTAATTTGGCTTAACAGAGGAGCAAAATGTTGATTGTATATATATGTACATATGTATGTGTGAGTAATCGAATGATGCTTGTCATTATGGTTCAGTTTGTAATGGAAATCTATATGCATATTTTATGCTTATGTGCTTGGTAAAATAGGTACATTTAATGAAGATAAATATTGAGTTGGTATTAGGTATGTTTTGTTAGTAAATTGCATATTTAATAAGTAACAAGTATATATATATATCTGTTTTTGGGTATGTAATTGGTAAACTTCTAGTTTAAGATTGAATGGTGGAATTGGTATGACTTAAATGTTTAATGAAATATTTGTGATCATTTGTGAAGTTGATAAAGCCATACATGCTAAGGGATAAAATGCCTTGTGATACTATTTAATTGGTTAAATATGCGCACATATAGAATTAAGAAATATAATGTTCGATTTTTATTTATTGGTATTCGCTTATCAATAAAGGGATGAACCTGTGATTCGTATATACAATATGTTGTACAATGTATGTTTAGTATTTTAATTAGTTATATGCTCTACATGTATATATGAATATGACCTGTGTTAGCATGAGAATGTTCGGAACTGTACTTATGTTCAGTAATGCCTCGTGACCCTAGTCCAGCGACTGATACGGGTTAAGGGTGTTACAGGTTTTAACAACCTTCCGTAGGGTCGGTAAGCACTACTTAGACCCTTATTTATGTGAAATTGGCTATGTGATTTATGCACTGAGCATGTTATATATAAGCGTCTATACTGAACTATATGCATATCTGATAGATCTGTGATAGCATGACATTCTATTGCATGATGCATTGCATGGGGTTGGGATAATATTATTTGGAAGAAATGTACTGAAAGGCTCTTAAGCCTAATATGTTGGCAGCTCAGCTGCAAATTACTGTTTGTGCTGCATTCTGTACTACCTGTAGTGTAGGGATGGGTGGGTTGATTTAATCCCCACATGAAGTGTAGGGTTGGACGGAGATAGTGTGTAAAGGCTGGTTAGGTAGGACCTCGTTACTGATACTGTGATGGGCTAAGGCCCTAATGCATACTGATACTGTGATGGGCTAAGGCCTTACTGCATATTTGATACTATACTGAGGTGGACTAAGGCCCAAACTGTTACTGGCACCAACAGGGTTTAGGCCCAAAACTGTATTTGACTCTGTACAGTGTTTCTTGTTGTTTGTTTTCTATAAGATTACACACTGAGTTTATGTAAACTCGTCCCTCCTTGTTTAATGTGCATAGGTAATCTCCAGACTTGACGGATCGGTGCAGCGGAGGACTTAACGGTGGCCACACGTATTATTAAACTATTTTAATTTCAGTTTTGGTATTTATTTCTTAATTATTTTCTAGGTTATTTTTTATGTAAATTGGACTTTTGGGTTGTTTGCTTTTATTTCTTATTTTAGACTGTTTTCGTGGAATTAATAACTGCACAAACTCAACAAACAAGTGGTTTTCTCTAAAACAAAAGGGGTTTTTCTAAGATGGACAAATTTACCTAATTAATTCAGATTTTTTTATATAAATTAAATGATTTTTAAAGCTTCTACAACGAATTGTGTTTTAAACAATTGATTCAATAAGTAAGTGATTTTGGAATCAAAAAATGTAAACGAGTTTTATCGTAACAACTTTGTTTCAACACGCTATCATGTGACATTGCTAGATTCGACCATAATATCTAGGCCGGGTTTTGGGTGTTACATTTAGTGTCAGAGTCAGGTTGAAAAACTCGGCTGTGGATTATAGGTTTTAAAATTTGGTTTTTGAAGGATGGATTTTCAAATCATTTGGAATGTTTCTATTGAGTATGTGGTACATCGAGTTTTCGGCGCCGATCCTGTAAGTATTCTGAACTGTGGATTGCTTTAAACTAAAATTATTATTGATAGTATATTCTGAAACTACTATAGGTGATATACTATACTGAAAACACTTTGGTTAGTGTATACTGAAAATTGTAGTGAAACTGCGGTATGCAAAAACAAACTTTGAATTACTGATCATGTTTTACATAAAACATTTGTTAATAAATATTGAACTGTAACTGATTCATAAAATTTCTAAATACAGATAATTTGATTAGATATGAGTACACGAGGTATCCGCGGATGGGGCACTAGAGGCTGTGGTAGAGGCCGTAGAGGGGCTTGAACTGGGTCCTCATCTTTTGGCAACCTGCCTAACTTAGATACTAGTGAGACGCCGGTTTCACCTGCAACTGAAACTTGGTCTCAAGATCGCATGGCTGGGGATGACGCACTATCCTAGGCTATGTTCAGGATTTTGGAGAGTGTCATTGGGCCCAATACTGGATCTGGGGACTGAGGGTCAGTTACGGAATGACTCCGGTACAATGGAGTTGAGTTATTTAGGGGCGTCACTGGGTTGCCCCTAATGTGGTTGCGGATTGGATTGAGGCCACAGAGAGGATCATGGATGATCTAGATTGCATCCCAGAGCAGAAATTAAAGGGTGTAGTCTCGTTGCTACATGATGAGGCATATTAGTGGTGGCATACCGTTAAGGAGGGCTGTGACAGCCCTAAAGTGACCCTAGTCGAAAAGTGGTTTCGGGAGCACTAAACCGAGTCATAAAAATAATTAACCGTCATAGTTGATGCTTATTATATGTATATATGCATGTGTGAAAATTTCATGTTTGAATTTTGTTAATTGTAAGTGAATTTTATTAAATAGGACTTATGTGAGAAAATTTAGAAATGTGCTAGGCAAATGTGAAGTGGCCTATTAATGCATGTTATGAAAATGATGGGTTTGCATGTCAAATTACCCAAAATTTGAGCTAGTGGCCGGCCATGCTATGGGGTGAAACATGTTGTGAACATGTTGTGTTAGTGTGTTATGTTAGAAAGAATAAAATAAAGGGTTAGTAATTAAGTAATGAAAAGGGAGGGGTAATGAAAACAAAGTTGTCTCATCCATGCCCCCCTCCATTTTGCCGTACCTAGAAGAAGAAAAAGAAAAAAAAAAGGCTTCGTCCTCTTTGTTCTTCTTGACCGAAAAATCAAAGGAAGAAGAAAGAGTTCTCTTGCTTCATGTTCAGTTTGGATGAGGATTAAGAAGAGGTAAGTACCTTGAAATTCTTGGAAAATTTTGTATAAAGAAGGTGGTTAGTTCAAGTTCTAATCATTCCATGGCTTAAGTTTTGATTGTTAGGAGGTTTGATATTCGGCCAAGTAGTTTGAAGCTCTTAGCACATATATTTTTTTTCTTCTTTCTTGAAGGTTGAAATTTGGGTTGTTATTAAGGAGGTGCCGAATGCGGTCATTGAAGGGCCTTGAGGAACAATATATGTGGCTTGGGTTATAACAATCGGCCATGGTAGAAAATGGAAGTGATAGATGGTTGTTAATTGTGATGGTTTAAGGAAATTGTAAGTAGTTTGAATAAATGAACAATAATAATAACAAATCATCTAGTGAATTGGTGTAGTTGCCGAATTTAAACTAGGAAGTTATTGAGGAATGTGTGTGTTTTAAGTGATAGAATAGAGTGAATGCTTGGAATGTGATATGTATGAATTATGTGTATTAGCCGAGTTTTGAACTTGAAACAAATGGTATGTAGTCAATACAAGTAACCATATTTGTAGGAAGTATTAAGCATGTAATTGGCCTCAACATAGACATGCATATTCGGCCACATGAGGTAGATTTGTGTTGTATGTATTCGGTTAGAGGCAAGCACATTGATGCTTTTATCTTGACTTAGATAATCGGCTCAAGGAAAATTTGTTAAAATGTTTAGTCAATTGATATTAGGTTAATGATGTGTGCATTCGGTCATCAAGGTGCACATGAGGAAATGTTAGATTAATTGTATTAAATTGCTCAATGTGATTAAAAATGCGTATGACCATTTTGTAATTGAGCTAAAGGTGGCCATATGACCTATCAAACTCCTTGTCATATTCGGCCATAAGCTAGCATAATGAGACTTTAATAAGTTGAATTTGTTTGAATTAGCTCAAGAGCTTAGAGGACCAAAGTTGGATAAGGGAAAGGAAAAAGTGATTGAATAGCCGCCGAAATCGTTCGACAACATCCGAGGTAAGTTTTCGAGTAATGAAACTTAGTTTACGATTTGATTAAGTCATGACGTATAATTACAACAATATACGGTGATATAATGATTCTACTTGAATCATATGTGAGTTAATTAGTCTATACGTATGATGGGTAGCCATATGTGCATAGAAATCATGTCATGAAGCAAGCCGAATCATGCTGTTCGTATGCGGCTATTGAGCCGAAAATGTAATGCTTAATAATTGAATTGTGTTTGAATTCTAGTTATGAAAATGAAATATTGATGTGTCATGATTTATTGATATGTGCATGGATATTCGGATTGATACCAGGGCTAAGTCCTGAAGGCATTTGTGCTAGTGACTAAATTCGGGCTAAGTCCCGAAGGCATTTGTGTGAGTTACTATAACCGGGCTAAGTCCCGAAGGCATTTGTGCGAGTTACTATAACCGGGCTAAGTCCCGAAGGCATTTGAGCTAGTAGCTATATCCGGCTAAACTCCGAAGGTACTTGGTTTGGGAATGAGCGATCTTGCTGTAATAATTTAAATTGATACTCTCGTAAATCCCAACGATGAGGTACGTTTCGTATATGCATTGGAGTAGTAAATTCCCTTGAAATATTATTCGCTCAGTCAATTAATGAGCTTCCGACCTTTGGCTAAGTTGATCTTTTGTGTATGAATATAAGGGTTGGTAATGTGAAGTAAGTATGATATTGAGAATTTGTGCATATGAAATTATCCGTTTAGCCATATGAATGCTATACTTTAGTTGTGTCTAATTTCATGGCTCAAAACTTACTAAGCATTAAATGCTTACTCCGTTTCTTTGATTCTCTGTTTTATAGATTTTGGTTCGTCAGCTATCGGGCTCGAGATTGTCGAAGTCGAAGTCGTCCACACTATCAAAACCCTTTTGGTACACTTTTGGTTGAACTCTGAAAATGGCATGTATAGGACTACCCTTTTTGTTGTTGGTCATGTACCCTTTGGTTTTGTATAAATTTGGATAGCCATGCGAAAATGGCTTATATACAATTTGAGCATAGCATTATAATCGTCTTGTATGTTGTTCATTGAGAGGTATGGAAATGTTTGGTAACGATTTGCCATTGGGAATGGTTAATTATGATTATTTTGATGCTATGTATGACAAACTCTAGTTGATTCATGGAAAACCATGAAATAGGTAAGGTTTACCTTAAAAACAGATGCTGACAGCAGCAGTGGTGTGGATTTGAAAAATCACTAAAAATAGTAAGAATGGAATTAAATAGTGAATAAATTATGTAATCGAACCTTGATGAATCTATTTCCATAGGGAAGTAATGAAACGATCATATGAACAATATTTTATGAGATTTTAAAGTTTTCGTAAAACAGGGCCAGCGCGGTTTCTGGATTCCCTGTTAGGAATTAGGAAATTCATTATAAATTAACCAGAGATAGTTAGAAGTCATGCCATATATTTATAGATTCCTTTTTGAGTCTAGTTTCTTTAAAAACAAACAGAATAAGTATTGAAAGCCCTGTACAGGGAGATATATAAGTCGTAATGCATGAAGGTCAGAGCAGTTGAACCCTGAAACAAGGGAGACTTTAACTAATAAACTGTACTAATTGGCCAGACCAAAAATTCTAGAAAAAAATTTGTAGATGGATATATGAGTCTAGTTTCAGGGAAAATTTACGAAACTGATTTTCGAGTTTTGGAACTCAAGATATGATTTTAAGGTGACAGTGACGCAGTTAGCCAGCTAGTCTGGAAATTTTTAAAATGGACTGTAAAAAAAATAAAAAATAAAAAATAAAAAATAAGGGAATTAAGTCTGTTAACCCTCGTGTCTGACTCCGGTAACGGTCTCGGGTACGGGGTGTTACAAGGGCACTCAGCCCGAACGATTGACCTGGGAGTTCTTTAAGACCGCCTTCCAGGGAAACTATGTGAGAGCCAGTTATGTGGATGCCCGTAGGAGGGAGTTTTTGAATTTAACTCAGGGAGATCGATCAATGGCTGAGTATGAGACCGAGTTCCTGAGACTGAGACACTATGCGTGAGGTATGGTGGCGTTTGAGTATGAGTGATGTGTCTGCTTTGAGAAGGGCCTCAAAGATAACTTGCGGGTTTTAATAGCTCTGCAGAGGGAGAGAGATTTTTCTACCTTGGTTGAGATGACGAAGATCGTCGATGAGGTTAAGCGCGCTAAGCGCCAAAAATGGGATAGATAGAGGTAAGAATAAGAGGGATTTAGAGCCCTTGGGTGCGGTGTAGAAGTCTAGGATAAAGGCTAGAGTTGATGGGCCGGTGAGAGTTGGGCCCCTGATTACTGCTATTGGACTGCAGCCATGTACTGATTATGGTAGATGCCACCAGGGCGATTGTTGGAAGAGGATTGGGGCATGCTTGAGATGTGGGTCATTGGAGCATCGCATTAGAGAGTGTCTGCTAAGGGCTGATAAGAGGAAAGCTCTGGGTACGAGTACTGTACAATTACTTAGGGTAATACAATAGCCACTGAGGGGCATTGTCAAGCCAGAGGTGGTAATGGTATGGGCCGTGGGCAGAAAGCATCGCGCAGAGGTGCCGGATAGACTGAGGTAAGGCAGCTGGCTCTAGTTTATCCTGCTCGTCGCTGAAAGGATGGAGATGCTCCGGACGTCATCACGGGTACATTTCTTATTTTTGATATACCATATACTGCATTGATAGATATAGGATCCATTCACTCCTATATAGCCTGTAATGTGTCTGAAAATTTGAGGATCTTGGTTGAGAGCACTACGAGTAAGGTTACTATACTGAGTCCGCTAGGGAAATCTATAAGGGTTAACAAGCTGTTTAGAGACGTTCCTTTAGAGGTTCAAGGAGAAATCTTTCTAGCTAATCTGATGAAGCTTCCCTTTGGGTGTTTGATTTAATTCTGGGGATGGACTGGTTGGTCAAGCATCGTGTTAGCTTAGACTGCACGACTAAAAGGGTCATATTGAGGATTGAAGAGGATGACAAGGTAGTCATGATTGGAGAGCACCGAAATTATTTGACTAATGTGATTTCTATACTGGTGGCGAAAAAAGTTGGTACGTAAGGGATGTGAGGCTTTCTTGGCTTAAGTGTTTCAGATTCTGGGGATTTCTCTGTTAAGGACATTAAAATGGTAAAGGATTTTTTGGACGTCTTTCCTGAGGAGCTACTTGGTTTACCTCCGGATAGTGAAGTGGAGTTTGGTATTGAGCTCCTATTTGGTACAACTCCGGTGTCCATCGCTCACTATTGAATGGCAACGAAGGAGCTTGTGGAGCTAAAGACTTAGATTCAGGAGTTATTGAATCGTGAGTTCATCCACCTTAATGTGTCTCCATGGAGAGCACTGGTACTATTTGTGAAGAAGAAGGATGGACCCATACGGATGTGTATCAACTATCGGCAACTGAACAAGTTGACTATTAAGAATAAGTACCCCCTACTGAGGATAAACGATTTGCTTGACCAGTTTCGAGGAGTTTCGGTGTTCTCTGAGATTGACCTCCGATCTGGGTATCATCAGTTGAGGGTCAAGGAGGCTGATGTACATAAGACAATGTTTAAGACTCATTATGGTCACTACGAGTTCCTAGTAATGCCATTTGGACTGACTAATCACCAGCAACTTCATGGATTTGATAAACTTAGTATCTCAGCTTTACCTGGATCGGTTTGTGGTAGTGTTCATAGATGATATACTGGTTTACTCAAGAACTAAAGATGAGCATGAGGATCACCTTAGGGTTGATCTGCAAGCTTATAAGGAAAAATAGCTCTATGCTAAGTTTAGCAAGTGCGAGTTCTGGCTACGTGAGGTGACATTTCTGTGTCATGTGGTTTCTACTGAGGAGATTTGAGTAGATCGTAGAAAGATTGAGGCTATGTTAGAGTGGAAGCAACCTAGGATCGAGTCTAAGATCTACAGTTTTCTGGAATTGGCGGGTTATTATTGGTGATTTTTGGAAGGCTTCTCATTGATTGCAGCACCTTTGACTAAGCTGCTACGTAAGGGTGTGTCGTTTAACTAGATTGATACGCAGCAAGAGAGCTTTGAGAAGCTCAATACTGTACTAACTAAAGCCCTTGTTCTAATACAACAGGAGTTTGGAAAGGAGTTTACCATTTATAATGATGTGTCACACGTTGGTTTGGGATGTGTGCTAATGCAGGATGGTAAGGTGGTTGCACATACGTCTCGTTAGCTTAAGAATCATGAGGTAGATTATCCGACGTATTACTTGGAGTTAGCCGAGGTAGTTTTCGCAATGAAAATCTGGAGGCATTATTTGTATATTTAGAAGTGTATCATCTACACTGATCACAAGAGCCTCAAGTATCTCCTTACTCAAAAAGAGTTGAATCTTAGGTAGCGTAGATGGATTGAGCTACTCAAGGACTATGATTGCAGCATTGAGTAACACCTTGGCAAGGCCAATGTTGTGGTCGATGCACTGAGCTGTAGAGCTATGACCGATTTAAGGGCGATGTTTGCTCACCTCAGTTTATTTGATGGTGGTAGCCTGTTAGCTGAGCTTTAGGTTAAGCTGACTTGGATAGATCAGATTAAGGGTAAACAATTGCAGGATGAGTCTTTGGGTACTTGGTTCCAACAAGATTGAAAGTGGTAGCACTACAAATTTTGGGTTGAACTCTGAAGGTGTGTTATGTTTCCGTGGAACGATTTGTGTACCAAACGACACTGATTTGAGGTAGTTCATATTGAGAAAGGCGCATAGTAGCCCTTATGCTATGCATCCTGGTGGGACTAAGATGTACCAAGACCTCCGTGAGTTGTACTGGTGGCCAGGACTGAAACATGAAGTTACCAATTTTGTGGCTAAATGTGTGACGTCCTAGAAAGTTAAGGCTGAGCATCAGTTACCTTTAGATTTGCTACAGCTTGTTAAGATTTCTCTTTGGAAGTAGGAGCGTGTAACGATGGACTTCATAAGTGGGTTGCCCCTAACACCCATAAAGAAGGATTCAGTACGGGTCATCGTGGATCGATTGACCAAGTCTACTCACTTCATATTGGTTCGTACTGATTATTCTCTGCAGAAGTTAGCGAAGCTTTATATTTCTGAGATAGTGAGATTGCATGGGATATCGATTTCGATCATATCTGATAGGAATCCTTGTTTCACATCTTGGTTTTGGAGAAAGTTGTATAAGGCTCTGGGTTCAAGCTTGGACTTCAGTACTGTGTTCTATCCTCAAACCGATGGTCAGTCTGAGAGGGTGATTCAAATACTGGAGGATATGTTAAGGAGCTGTGTTACTGATTTCTGAGGCAGTTGTGAGGACTATCTACCACTAGCAGAGTTTTCTTATAACAAAAGTTTCTAGTCTAGCATTCAGATGGCACCTTACGAGGCTCTGTATGGTCGTAAGTGTCGCACTCCCCTTTGTTTAATTGAGTTGGGTGAACGGCGTGTTCTGGGTCTTGAATTGGTTTTTGAGACTGAGGATAAGGTTAGATTGATTCAGGATCGACTAAAAACGACATCGGACAGGTAGAAATCTTATGCGAATATAAAGAGACGTGAGATTGAGTATTCTATGAGGGACTTAATATTTCTTAAGGCCTCACCATGGAAAAAGGTTCTGAGGTTCAGTCGTAAGGACAAGTTGAGCCCTAGGTTCATTGGACTGTACTAGATTTTGAGACGAGTGGGACCGATCGCTTATCAGTTGGAGCTACCTCCAGAGCTTGACCGTATTCATAATGTGTTTCATGTCTCGATGTTGAGGCGCTATCGCTCTGATCCCTCGCATATTGTCCCTATTGAGGAGATTGATGTTAGGCCAAACTCGACCATCGAGGAGGAACATGTTCAAGTCCTGGATCGTGACATTAAGGTTTTGTGAAAGAAATCCATTCCACTGGTAAAGGTTCTATGGCAAAATCATAACTCGGAGGAGGCCACTTGGGAACCTGAGGATTCGATGCATCAGCAGTATCCTCATCTATTCTGACCAGGTAAATTTCGAAGACAAAATTTTCTTTTAGAGGGTAGAGTTGTAATGCCCCAAAATTTTTAATTTTGGCATTGTGAATTTTGACATAAATGTGTATCTGCTTCAGTGACTAAGTGTTCTGGGTATGTGGGAAATGTCCCAAGTTCAAGCCATGCTTTGAGAAATTTTTGGTATTTTTCTGAATTAAGCTTGATCCTTGGTTGGTAGGCTTATATTTAATTTTTTGTAGTTTGATATCAGAATCGACTTGCTGGTTTGGTGGTTAGGTTGAGTATTAATATACTAGAGCCCTGGTGTTCTAATCCCTACGTGGGTAGGGGGGATATTTTACTCAGTTTGTTGGTTGAGAGTTTGAGTTGTACTGAAAATCTGAGTAGTGGGTAGTTGAGGTTCAGAGGATTAGTGGGAGAAAAAATAGGGGATTTGGGAGTTATCTTGTTATACGTTTTCTCTCTTGCCGAAAATCTTTGTCAGTTCGACATCTTTTTGAATTTCTTTTTCCAAGCATACGTTCTTTTCTTCTCTCCATCTTTCTCCCTTCTTTTTGTGTTCTGCCGTTTTCCTCTTCTCATTTTACTGCCTTCTTTGTTGTGATTTTCCCTACCTTTTCTTATTGTCGGGACTCGTTATTCTGGGATCTTTAGGTGTTATCAGTAAGCTTGGTAAGTATAGTTATCATCTCGTTGTTGAATCTTTGTCTAATGGATTTCTAATGTGTGGTTAGGAGGCAATTAAGGGGGCGTTGGAGTTCCAATTGGTATTGTAGAATTGCAACTTCGCGGGTGTGTGAGCCCATTTTTACTAAAATGACTATTAAGGTTGCACGGGTCACCCAAGTCGATTGTAAACTTTCTGTAGGGTCGGTAAGCACTACTTGGACCCTTTTCTGTGCGAAATTGGCTATGTGAATTATGTACTGAGCATGTTATATATAAGCGTGTATCACAAATGCAAAAAACTATATATAGAGATTGGATGATAAATAGAATAAGTGGTGCTAGTATTAAAATCTAACATTATTTATATAGATTGGTATATTTCTCGCCTTAAATCCTATTATGGTTTCATTACCATCTATTCCTATAACTCTAATTGGATTTTTCATTGGTTCTCATTTTTCTACAAGAATGGCATTTTTTCTACAACTACGGGTGGTAGCTCCAGTGTCTAATAAAGCATGTAAAGAATACGTTTTATATTCTCTAAATGGAAATATAATTTCAATATATGTATAATATTTTCTTAGTTGAAAATTTGAAAATGTAATAACATTACTATTTCCAATTTTCATCTGTTGAATAATTGTTGAGGTTTGAATTTCTTCCATTCTAGTGTTTCTAGAATTTCTACTAGGTTCAGTTGGAAAAATAGGTATTTGAACTGTTTTCATTCCTATTGGTGTTGAACTTGTACTTATATTATCCTCGTCTTCTTCTGTTTGAGTGTTTGAGGGTAAAACTAAATTATCAATTGTATTTGTTATAGCATCATTTTTGAAATATAATCTATCTCCTGACGACATATATTCTATAGTACTTACAGGTTTTGAAGTACTAGCACCGCTTATTCTATCTATCATCCAGTCTCTTGGTATTGATATGTAATAGTCTGATTTAGACCCTAATCAGAATGGAGGTTTCGGGACCACGAATCCGAGTCAGAAAAATATTTAAAAATTATTGATTGTGTTTATTATGTGTGTGAAAATCTTGTTTGAAAATTTTACTGTTTGGATGTTCAATTTAATAAAAGGGTTTAAATACATAAGTTGAAAAATAGATAGTTTATTTTATAAGAACCAATTTGTTAATGGCTTTGTAAATTGAAGTATTTAAGTTGCAAATAAACCTTTAAATTATGTGGTTGCCGAATGTGTCCATATTAAGTATGTTTTATTATTAGTTTTGAAAGTTTAAATATGTAAAATAATAAATAATATACATGTTATCATAAAACATAAAATATACATAATTGTTCATTTTATTTTCTTGGTGACCGAAACATTAAAAAGAAAAGAAAGATAGAAAGCTTAGGTATTCGACAACATTGAAGCTTGATTAAGGTATGGACTTTGCACGGTTTTTGATAATTTTTACGTTTTTGAGATCATTGCTTCGACTACTATCCGACCCATACTTGAATTTTTGATTTTGATGAATATTTTGAGTTATGTCATTGATGAATACTTGTGTTTTGTGATGTTTGATGATGAAATATTAAAGATATGTTTAGATTAACAAGTTTTGTATTGAAGTTTTTGAAGTTTTTGATTAATTAGGACTAAATTGAAAAAATAATAAATTGAGAGACTAAAATGAAAAATAAATGAAATGTATATATTTATATGTGTTAGATGAACATTCAGCCTAAGCATGTTGAATGAAGATTTTGTGTATTTTGTGTTTTATGCAATTAGGATTAATTTGTAAAAGTATGAAATATTAGGGGTAAAATAGTAATTTGCTCATTTATGTGTTGTTGGATTAAATTGAATGAAATTGTGTTTAAATGGGGTTAATTTGAAATTATATAGATCAAGAACAAAAGAAATCAGACTTAGATCAGGGAAAAGCAAAAATAGTCGAATAGCCGATTTATAACGTTCGTCGATATCCGAGGTAAGTCTTTAAGAAATTAAACATCATTTATATTGAATGTAACTTGGTTTAATATGCTGTTTTGGAATCTATAGATTTATAAAAGAGCTACCCGAATGTGTTTAAGCATAGAAATATTGTATTTGAGTTTAATTCGATTGAGTTATATCATTTGAAAGTACATATAATCTATATGGAATATCTGGAGTTTTTGTTATATGAATTGTGTATAAGACAGCTTGATAATAGTGATATTCGGGCTTTGAGCCTAGCAAGACTTGTGTTGGTGAATTTGATCGGGCTTTATGCCTAGTAGCCTTATTGTCGGTGAATAAAAAAATCAGACCTTGAGTCTAGCAGGCCTTGTGCTGGTGTGTGATTCAGGCTTATGCCTAGTAGGTTTTATACCGGTGATTTATTTTCAAGCCTATGCCTATAAGATTTCAAGTTGATGTGGGAATTGAGCAAGTAAAATTAAGCTAAATGACCTTGTATATTCGGCCACATAGGTATGTACATATGTGATGTTGTATTGGATTTTGAATATTCGGCTATGAAGGTATGGAAAAATGTGATATTATATTTGAATTTGTATATTCGGCCATATAAGTAAGTACATATGTGATGTTAAATTTGATCTTGCATATTCGACCATATAGGTAAGTACATATGTGATATTATATTTGATCTTGTATATTTGGCCAAATGAGTTGTTGGGATACGAAGCTTAATTTTGTTTTGTAAGTTTGTGTAAATGTGTGGAAATATATTTGGATATATAATGATATTTTGTTTGGTTTAATTAAGTTGATAATATTATTGAAATGTTTATTTGCTTATGACTTACTAAGCTAAGTTAGCTTACTCTGTGTGTTATGTTTATTATGTTTTATAGATTTTGGATTCAAGTTACAAGCTCGGGGATCGTCAGCAAAGTCTTTCACACTATCGTCAGTCTTCGGTAATTTAAATAGCAAACTTTTGAACCTATGGCATGTATAAGCTTGATTATGTTTTGGAATATTGTATTTTGGTCTGTGTTTAATGAGAGCCATGCGAAAATGGATAAGTTGATTATTGAATTTATGTTATTTGGGGTATAATTTTTAAGTGTGCTATGATTGAATGATGATGGAGTGAATTGAATATGACCTTGGTTATTTGGTTATGTGATTAGTTTAGATGATAAAAATATAAGTGTTAATGGTGATGAAGTTCAGTCAAGATATTTATATATATATAAATGGTATAAACGATAAGAAGTGAACTTGTGGTTTGACTTATGTGTGATATTTATGGTTAATCTATGTGGTTATAATGTTATATATATTATGAATGAATGGCATATGTGATTTGTATTATATCTTTTGGAAATGGATTGTAAATGGTTGGTGAACTTGATTATGGTTGATAAGTTTGATATAAGCATTAGATGTGAATGGACATTTGATGACATATATATATAAGTTCGAATATGATAAAGGTTATTTATGACATGTTATATCTTATAAAGGTTTTGTAATTTGGCTTAACTGTTGAGTAAGATGTCAATTATATTTATATGTACATGTGTATGTATGTGTAATTGAATGATGTTGGTCAATATGATTTGGTTAGTAATGGAAGTGTATTTGTGTATATGATGTTTATGTGGTTGGTAAAATAGGTATAAATGGTGAAGTTTAATATTGAATAGGTAATAGATATGTTTTGCTATTAAATATGATTTCTGTTATAAATGAGAACGTTCAAAAATGCACTCAGGTTCTGTAATGCCTCGTGACTCTAATCTAGTGACGGATACAGGTTAGGGGTGTTACATTTTATTGGATCAGAGCTACGGTTTAGTCGTTTTTAGGACTAACGTAGCGTGTGTGAGTCTAGCTATACATGCTGTATTATATACTGCGATAGTGTGATGACTTCTGACAAGTAAGAATGTGTTTTCGTATAGTAAATGGATCCCGACAGAGCTATAGCTGATGATGTCGAGAGTGTAGCGCCTGCTCCCACGCATGGGACAGCGCCTGTTGAAACTCGGTCGATATCGAGTAGTCATGAGGGGGAGGCTAAACAAGCCTTCTATCAAATGATGAATGAGTGGTTTACTCAATATATCCGAACTAACCTGGCTACACAACAACCTCCACCCTCGAATAATCCATCTACTGTAATAGCCTAAAATTGGGTCTAGTTGGAATAGAGGTTTCGGGACCACAAAATCCGAGATAGAAATAATTATTTTATGATTATTTTGAGGTCTATGATATGATTGCATGATTTTGTGAAAATTTCGTGAAGAAATTCTATGCATAAAGTGCTCAATTTGAAGTTAGGGACTAAATTGAATAAGTTGCAAAACTTGCATTCTAGAAGTTTCTAGTATGAAATTGTTTTGAAATATTAATTAGGAGGCCTTAAATAGCAATTTGACTAATTTCTAAGTTATGGACAAAAATTGGACATGGATGGAATTTTTGAAAGTTTAGTAAGGAAGGGCATTTTGGTCATTTGGTAATTAAAAGAAATAAAAAGGGAAAATAAAGCCAAAATTGACTCATCTTTTTCATGGAGGCCGAAATTAGCATGGGGGAAGCCATGTCTTGGGTTTTCAAGCTTTCCAAGCTCAATAGTAAGTCCGTTCTAACCCCGTTTTTCAAGTTCTTTATGTTTTTAGAATCCTGGTAATTTGATTAAGCTTATTCTAGCAATAATTTAAGCTAGGGTTCATATTTGGAAAAATACCCATAGGTGAAATGTGTTTATTTTGCTATTTTATGATAGAGTATGAGGTTTTAAATTATGTTAGACAACTTGTGCTACTCGGTTTTGAGTGAAAACGAGTAAAAGGGCTTAATCGGTAAAAATACCTAATAGTCATAAGTATATGTTAGAGTGAGAATTTGATGTTGCCAGAGGAGGGAAAAGTGATCAGCATGTCATAAAACATAATAATAAGGGATGAAGTTTAATTCCCGAGCCTAGGGGCAAAAGTGTAAATATGCAAAAGTTTAGGGGCAAAATTGTAATTTTTCCAAAGTTTGAGTTAAGGACTGTTTTGATAGTACATTAATTAAATAAGTAAAATATGATGTTTTAGATCTCGAAAAACGAGATTTGAACCTAGAATGAGAGAAAAATTGAAAATTGAGAAAGTTGGTAAAATGGCCGTTTTAGTATCGAGGTAAGTTCATATGCATAATAAGCATTAATTTATGCATGTTTCAATGTAAAATTGATATATTTACTATGATTGCCGAGGTGTTGAAAGTATGTAAGTTGGTGTGATAATAATACATCAATAATGCTGTAATTTATATTTGAAAGTTAAATTTAGTGAATTAATTGAATTATATTAAATTAAATGTTTATGGTGCCCAGTTTATGAATTGATTTAAAAGTATGAAGTGCATTGAATTATCATACATAAATGTGATTTCTATAATTATGGATATTATGAGAAATTGTAAGTTCATATGATTTTTAATAAGGCAATGTGTAATTTAATGTTATTACCTTGATATTAAATGAGATGTAAGTTTATATGTAATTAATACATCAATTTTACTTGTATTATGATATTTTATAATAATGTTGGAAATATGTTTGTTGATAATTACTTGATTGGTGAAATTGTTGGAAAAGAGCGAGAAATCCCGATTGAACCTTTGGAAAGATTGGATGATACTGATGGTATGTAGCTAGGTCACATGTATGGTGCTGAGTGCACATCATGTGTACAAGAGAGCTACAAGACATTATGATGTAGCTAGGTCGCATGGGTGATACTATGTGTACACCATGTAGACAAGAGAGCTACGGGATATATGTAGCTAGGTCGCATGCGTGGTTCCAGGTGAAGGACACCATGTAGACAAGAGAGCTACGAGATAAACTAGCTAGGTCACATGGGTGGTACTAAGTGTTCACCATGTGTACAAGAGAGCCGAACTATATGATGGGTGGAGCTATGTGCTGAAACCACCAAGTATCGAGGATTGATCCGAAGTGTTCAACGGGAGACTCTCTATGTATTGCTTTGTGAGTTTTGTGATGAATAAGTGCAGGAACTTGGTTATGTGAATGACGTGTACATTAAGTGACCCGGATGTGGTAAGGTTATAAACAAGTAAATTATACGTGAGGATGATTTTATGGTGACCTTGTAATCATGGGCCTATACTTGTGATGTATGAAATATGGTGAAAATGGTTTGTGATATGTATGTTAAAATGAGGTTAATACAAAGAAAGTGTGAAAGAGTGAATTAGCAATAAAACTGTTTTGGACAGTAGTAGTGACATGTTTTTAAAAATCACCAAAAATAGTATAAATTGAATCAGAGACTGAATGAGATATCAAATTAAAACTTAATGATTCTATTTTCATATAAAAGAAACAGAGCAAGAAAAGGAGTTCTATATTTTGAGATATTTATGTTTTTGTGAGACTGGTTCAGAATGATTACGTGATCCCCTGTTCTAACTTTGGAAAATCACAAAAATTTGAAAAAAAATAATTAGAGGCTAAAACTTGTATTTTTAAAATCCCTAATGAGTATATTTTCAAGATAAATCAACAAGAACATTATCCGAGTTCTGTACTGTGAGATAATTAATTTTTTGTGAAGAGAGGTTAGAACTGTCAGAAAGTGAAACAGGGGAAAATTTAATGAATAAACTGTACTAATTGGCTAAACTAAAAATTATGAAAATTTTATGGTGGAAAGATATGTGAGTCTAGTTTCAGGGGAAATTTACGGATCTTAATTTGGAGCTCTGTAGCTCAAATTATAAATAAGTGACTATGACTCGTGTGGACAGTTTGTTGTGAGCATTTATTAGTAAATTGTGAAATTGTACTTACAAGAATGCTATATACATTAAGGATGTGGAATGGAGAGGAGGAGGATGAAAATAAATATATGTGGAATACATGGAAACTATGGTATATGAAATATTGATATAATGAAATAAATGATATGCGTTTATAAGAAAACAGAAAGAGAATGATATGTATCATGACATGTATATATATATATGACTAGTCTCAATGTAATGCTTGTTGGGTATGCAGTTGAATTGAAATGTTTCAGGCAAACATGTTATTCTGCGCATCTGAATTGTGGTATTTTATAAAGATATGATCTAACTTTAAATATGAATGCTTGATGATTAACCTGAAGATATTTGGTAAGATGATAATCTTTGTATAAATGTATAAGTGTGTAAGAGATTAAGGTTGACCAAAGCTTGGAAAATAGCCTAGGTATATTCCACACAGGCAGAGACACGACCATGTGTCTCAGCCGTGTATGGAACACGACTTTGGGACACGCGCGTGTGGAGCCTTAAAGTTTGAGATTTCCAAGATTTTCGTAAGTTCTCGGTTTAGTCCTGAACCCTTTCTAAAGTATGTTTTGGGCTTTGTAGACTCAAATAAGGGACTATGTGTAAGTGAATGAACGATTTGAAATATGAATGAAATTTTATGGCCCGTATTTTAGTTTAATGTTTGTATGTTTGTCCGGTAACGCCTCGTACCTTATCCGGACCTCGGGTACGGGTAAGGGGTGTTACATCTATGATACCTGTGGTACCTCCAATGATTGATCCATTGCAATTTAACAAGCCACCTATAGATAAAATTAGAAAACACGAGGCCGAAGATGTAATATCCTGAATTACGGCCTAATCGGAATAGTGGTTTTGGGATCACAAATCTAAGATAGAAATAATTATTTTATTATCATTTTAAGGTCTATGGCATGATTTCATGATTGTGTGAAAATTTTGTTTAGAAATTTTATTGATAGAGGGTCCAATTTGATATTTAGGACTAAATTACAAAAGTTGTAAAATGTGTGTTCTAGTTCACAAAGGTACTAAGTACTTGTGAGTAATGGGTTTTTAAAGGGGAGGTCTTTGGATAGTAATTAGACCATTATACTATTTTGGACAAAAATACCTAAAGGAAGATAAAACACCATAGTTTTTAATTAAGGGCATTTTGGTCATTTAGTTATTAAAATGAATTAAAAACAAACTTAAAAGCCAATTTTTGTCCATCTTCAACCCCTTGGCTGAATGTCACATGAGGAAGACATAGCTAGGGTTTTTCAAGCTTCCAAGCTCGATTGTAAGACCATTTTAGCCCTGTTTTTAATGTTCTTTAAGTTTTTGGAGTCCGGTAACTTGATTAAGCTTATTCTAGCAATAATTTAACCTAGGGTTTATATTTGGAAAAATACCCATAGGTGAAATGTGTTTATATTGATGTTTTATGGTAGAATATGAAGCTTCAAATTGTGTTAAACAACTTTTGCTAAGCGATTTTACGTGAAAACGAGTAAAACAACATAATCGGTAAAAATACCTAATGTTCATAAGTACATGTTAGAGTGAGAATTTGATGTTACAATAGAAGGGAAAAATTATCAGAATGTCATAAAACATAAGAAAATAGGATGAAGTTTAATTTCCAAGCCTTGGGGCAAAAGTGTAAATATGTAAAAGTTTAAGGGCAAAAATATAAATTTGCCAAAGTTTGAGTCAAGGATTGTTTTAATAAATGTGATTATTAAATAAGCTAAATTTTTTATTTTAGATCAATAGAAACAAGATTCGAGTCGTGATCAAGGGAAAAATAAAGTTTACGAGGAATAGGCTCGATTTCTAACATTTTGTACCGAGGTAAGTTCAGGTGTAAATGTAGTTTAAGTAATTTAATGTTATTTATATGATATGATGATTATTATCATGAAATATTATGCTTTGTGGATTATTATTTAGTAATATGCAAATTATGTGAGCTACTTGATAAATACGAAATGCTATCAAGTATAAGTTCTGACATTCCGTGGAAGACAGCAAAGATGTGTGATTGAGGAGAATCCCGTTTGAACCTTGGGAATAGATTAGGATACAAGTGACGTGGCACTAGGATATTTGAGTTTTGAGCTCGTTGAGTTGAGTCCGAGTTCGTGAGATGTTACTGGGCATCCGAACTAGTTGAGTTGAGTCCGAGTACACTTATGGATGCGAACGCCCGAGCTCGTTGAGTTGAGTCCAAGTTCGCTTATGGGCGGGTTACATGGTAGCTTGGCTACATAATTTCCGTAGGCTATTGAGTTTTTCTAGCTGTAGGTATGGCACTTATGTGCATGCAATCCGTGTATCCAAATTATATTTTGATGTGTTCAACGGGTGAATCTTAAGTGAATAAGGAGAATACTTAAGACGAAGGTGACATGTTGGTAAGTGTGGTGAATGAGAAATTTTGAACAGGTATGCGCTTAAACCCTCGGCTTGAGAACTTGGTATGATAAAATCGTGGTAAGATAGTAAATGCAAGTGTAACATGAATGTCTTGGTGATATTTATGCAAATGACGTCTTATGTTGGCTTGCATGATTATGTTACTTTCTAATTGCATGTGAACTTACTAATCATTTATGATTACTCCCTCCTTTCCATTCATTTTAGTTTTCACAAGCCAGCTCAAAAATCAGGAACGGTCGGAGGCTCGCTCACACTATCCGTGGACCATTTTGGTATAGTGGCTTGTATATTTTGAGTATGACATGTATATGATTATAATCATTTTGTGTATATGATCTTATGATATGGTTAAGAAATATTTGGTAATGATTAGCCATTGGAATGGCTAATCAAGATCATATTTGGTGTTATGTATACTTAATGTGCTATCTAGTCCATGGAAATTCATAAAAAGGTGAAATTTGCTATAAAACAGTATCATACAACAGCAATGATGTGAGTTTGAAAAATCACTAAAAATATTAGAGACAGAATTAGATGATGAATAAAATATGAAATTGAATCCTATTGAGTCTATTTTTATATGGAAGAAACAAAGTAGGTAAATGAGTTGTATTTTATGAGGAATATGAGTTTTGGTGGAATAGGGTCAGAGTGATTTCTAAATCCCTTGTTCTAAATTTATAAATTCACTAAAAATTGTAAAAAAAATAATTAGGAGTCATACTTTATATGTTTAGATTCCTTATTGAGTCTACTTTTAAGAGAAAGAAACGGAATATTCATTTGAATTATATATAAAGAGAAAAGTGATTCGTAGTAAATAGAGGTTAGAGTAGTCGAACACTAAAATGGGGGAAACTTTAACTAATAAATTGTACTAATTGGTCTGACCAAAAATTTTGGAAAAAAATTAGTAAATAGATATATGAGTATAGTTTCAAGAAAAATTTATGGATTTTAATTTTGAGTTTCGTAACTCAAGATATGATTTTTTTAGCAACTGTGACGCAGATGGGCCGTTTATTACAAAAGGGGAAATAAATTGTTTAAAATTGTTTAAGTGATAATTTAAGTCTGTTAACGCCTCGTGCTCGACTCTGACGATGGTTTCCGATAAGGGGGTGTTGTATTTGATGGTATCATAGCTATGGTTTAGTCGGTTCTTGAATTAACTTGGCGTATGTATGGGTTTTGCTATACATGCCATATATATATTGTGATAGTGTGACGACTCTTGACCTTTAAAATGATTTTTTATAATAAATGGATCTCAATCCAGCTGTGGCCAATGATGTAGAGAGCAATATGTCAGCTCATGCTGAAGGTGTGGTGCTGACTTAAAATCGACCTCCTACTATTAGTGAAGGAGGAGGAGAAGGGGCTTGGGAAGCCTTTCTCCAGATGATGAATGCATGGTACATCGAGTTCGTTTGTACAAACCTAAATGTTCAACAACCTCCCCACCTCCCCCGATTCCTCAACCTGTACCCCCGATGCCTCAAGGTATGGATCTGATGAAATTTCATAGAACCCCAGTTGACAGAATTCGCAAGCAAGGGGCTGAAGAATTCAAGGTAAATTTTGATGATGATGCCGAGAAAGTAGAATTTTGGCTTGAGAATTCTATTCAGGTATTTGATGAATTATCTTGTACACCTAAAGAGTGCTTAAAATGTGCTATATCCTTGTTGAGAGATTCAGCCTATTATTGGTGGAAGACATTGATTTCGTAGTACCAAAAGAGAAAGTGACTTGGGAGTTCTTTCAAGAAGAATTTCAGAAGAAATACATCAGTGAAAGATTTGTTGAACAGAAGCGTAAATGGTTTCTCGAGTTGAAACAAGGCAACATGACAGTTACTGAGTATGAAAGTGAGTTCGTTCAGTTGAGTAAGTATGCTAGAGAATGTATTCCTTTAGAGGCTAAAATGTGTAGACGATTTAAAGACGGACTCAATGAAGACATCAAAGTATTTGTGGGAATTCTTGAGTTGAAAGAGTTCGTAGTACTTGTTGATCGGGCTTGCAAGGCTGAAAAACTAATTAAAGAAAAGAGAAAGGCAGAGGATGAGACTAGAAATTTAAAGAAAAGACCGATGAGCAGTGCATTCCCACTGCAATCTAAAAAATCCAGAGATATGTATTCTCATTTTCATGTTTCGGCCGGACATTGATATAGGAATTATAAGAAGCAAAATGCGGTTTTAAATCTCAGACTACTTCTGTGGCTAGTGTGGGAAATTCGAGATTTATTAGACTCGAGTGCCAACGATGTGGTAGAAGTCACCTTGGTCCATGTAGAACTAACGAATGTTACTAGTGTGGTTCTCCAGATCATTTTATTAGAGACTTTCCCGAGAGAATTGAGAAAGAAAAATTTCAAAGTGCAAAACTTAGTGGTGCAGTTTCAAGAGGAAGATCTTCGAGAAATTCTGGGAATGAGGCAAGAGGCAAGAATGTAGTCAGAGATTCAGCGTTTAAATTTGAAGCTAGAGCTCCAGCTAGAGCTTATGCCATAAGGGCGCGTGAAGATGCTTCATCTCTCGATGTGATCACTAGTATTTTCTCTCTTTATGATGTTAATGTTATTGCTTTGATTGACCCCGGCTCTACTTATTCATATGTGTGCATGAAATTGGTGTCTAATATGAGTATACCTGTTGAGTCTATGAAATTTATGATCAAAGTGTCAAACCTATTAGGCAAATGTGTTATAGTTGATAAAGTATACAAGAAATGTACTTTGATGATTGGAGGTCATTATTTTCCAGCCGACTTGATGTTGTCACCGTTTGATGAATTTGATGTTATTTTGGGTATGGATTGGTTGACATTGCATGATGCTATAGTAAATTGTAAAGAAAAGGTTATTAAATTAAAATGTGAAAATGGTAAAATTCTGGGGTTGAATCAGACGAATCAGAGGCATTGCCTAGTGTGATTTCTTCGATGTCGGCTCAGAGATATTTGAGAAAGGGTTATGAAGCTTATTTGGCGTATGTGTTGAATACAAAGGAATTTGAGAAGAAAATTGAATCAGTGCCGGTTGTATGTGAATTTGCGGATGTATTTCTAGAAGAGTTGCTGGGTTTGCCTCATATCAGAGAAGTAGAATTTGGTATTGAGTTGATATCGGGAACAAATCCGATCTCGATTGCTCCATATAGAATGGCACCAACAGAGTTGAAAGAATTAAAGTCACAGTTGTAAGAGTTGACTGACAAAGGCTTTGTGAGACCGAGTTTTTCACCTT
The DNA here is from genome assembly GCF_007990345.1 of Gossypium hirsutum. Taxonomy (NCBI): domain Eukaryota; kingdom Viridiplantae; phylum Streptophyta; class Magnoliopsida; order Malvales; family Malvaceae; genus Gossypium; species Gossypium hirsutum. Next base: position 82,004,748 of record NC_053434.1, on the reverse strand, counting down.
GGGGTGCTCCCGTATTATTTGTGAAAACGAAGGATGGTTCTATGAGATTGTGTGTAGACTATCAGCAGTTAGATAAGGTAACAATCAAGAACAAGTATCTGTTGCCGAGAATTGATGATTTGTTTGATCAGCTGAAAGGAGCAACATGGTTTTCAAAGATTGATTTGAGGTCTGGATATTACCAGCTGCGAGTAAAAGAGTCAGATGTGCCTAAAACTGCTTTTAGAATAAGGTACGACCATTATGAATTTTTAGTTATGCCATTCGGTTTGAAAAATGCTCTTGCTGTGTTTATGGATTTAATGAATTGCATATTTCAGCCATACTTGGACAAGTTTGTTGTGGTATTTATTGATGATATCTTAATTTATTCGAAATATGAGATAGAGCATGTTAAGCACTTGAGGACAGTTTTGCAAACTTTGAGAGGCAGTTGTATGCTAAATTTAGTAAGAGTGAATTTTGGCTTCGAGAAGTTGGATTTTTGGGTCATATTGTTTCAAGTGATGGTATACGGGTTGATCCCAGTAAAATTTTGGCTATTGTTGATTGGAAACTGCCAAAAAATGTAACTAAGGTTAAAAGTTTCTTGGGTCTAGCTGGTTATTATCGACGATTTGTAAATGGATTTTCTATAATAGCTACTCCTATGACCAAACTACTCCATAGGATGTTAAATTTGAATGGACGGAAGAATGTCAACAAAGCTTTGAGAAATTGAAAAAGTTACTGACTGAGGCACCAGTGTTAGTACAACCGGAGTCAGGTAAAGAATTTGTGATGTATAATGATGCTTCTCTAAATGACTTGGGATGTGTACTTATGCAAGAAGGAAAAGTGGTGGCTTATGCTTCGAGGTAGTTGAAACCTCATGAAAGGAATTATCTGACTCATGATTTGGAACTGGCTGCTATAGTGTTTGCTTTGAAGATTTGTCGACATTATTTGTATGGTGAAAAGTGCCGAGTATATACTGACAAAAAAAGTCTCAAGTACTTGATGTCACAAAAAGACTTGAATTTGAGACAGCGGAGATGGTTAGAATTATTTAAAGATTACGAGCTTATGATTGACTACCATCCGGGGAAAGCGAATGTGGTTGCCGATGCTTTGAGTAGAAAGTCGTTGTTTGCTTTGAGAGCTATGAATACTCAGTTGAAGGTGTCTGACGATGGTTCGATTCTAGCAGAGTTGAGAACAAGACCGATGTTTTTACAAGAGATTTACATCACGGTTTTGGCAAAAGTTGCAAGAGGCATTAGGTACGAAGTTAAATTCCAGCACTGCGTTCCATCCACAAACTGATGGACAATCAGAGAGAGTAATTTAGATTCTTGAAGACATGCTTAGATGTTGTGTATTGGAATTCCAAGGTAGTTGGGAAAGATAGTTATCAAACAATTTTGAAGATGACACCTTATGAAGCATTGTACGGTCGTAAGTGTCGGATGCCATTGTATTGGACTGGACTCAAAGAAAATCAGATTGACGGAGTTGATCTAATTAAAGAAACAGAAGAAAAAGTGAAAATGATTCAAGATTGTTTGAAAGCTACTTCAGACAGACAGAAATCCTACGTGGATTTGAAACGGAAAGAAATCGAGTTTCAAGTCAGTGATAAAGTATTTTTAAAAGTGTCTCCATGGAATAAAGTTAATAGATTTGGTCGGAAAGGCAAGTTGAGTCCTCGTTTTATCAGACCGTATGAGATAATTGAAAGAGTTAGACCGGTAGCATATCGGTTAGCATTACCACCTAAATTAGAGAAGATTCATGATGTGTTCCACGTATCTATGTTACGCCGGTATCATTCAGATCCTTCACATGTAATTTCACCGACGGAAATTGAGCTACAACCGGATATGACTTACAATAAAGAGCCGATTAAGATTTTAGCTCGGGAGGTCAAGCAACTAAGAAATAAAAGTATTGCTCTCGTGAAAGTATTGTGGCAAAAGCATAGGGTAGAAGAGGCTACATAGGAGCTGGAGGAAACTATGAGGAATCAATACCCATACTTGTTTACCGGTAAGATTTTCGGAGACGAAAATCCCTAAAGGGGGGAGAATTATAATATCCCGAATTAGGGCCTAATCAGAATAGTGGTTTTGGGACCACAAATCTGACATAGAAATAATTATTTTATTATCATTTTAAGGTCTATGGCATGATTTCATAATTGTGTGGAAATTTCGTTTAGAAGTTTTATCGATAGAGGGTCCAATTTGATATTTAGGACTAAATTACAAAAGTTGTAAAATGTGTGTTCTAGTTCACAAAGGTACTAAGTACTTGTGAGTAATGGATTTTTAAAGTGGAGGTCCTTGGATAGTAATTAGACCATTATACTAGTTTGGACAAAAATACCTAAAAGAAGATAAAACACCATAGTTTTTAATTAAGGGCATTTTGGTCATTTAGTTATTAAAATGAATTAAAAATAAACTTAAAAGCCAATTTTTGTCCATCTTCAACCCTTGGCCGAATTTCACATGAGGAAGACATAGCTAGGGTTTTTCAAGCTTCCAAGCTCGATTGTAAGTCCATTTTAGCCCCGTTTTTAATGATCTTTACGTTTTTGGAGTCCCGACAACTTGATTAAGCTTATTCTAGCAATAATTTAACCTAGGGTTTATATTTGGAAAAATACCCATAGGTGAAATGTGTTTATTTTGATGTTTAATGGTAGAATATGAAGCTTGAAATTGTGTTAAACAACTTTTGCTAAGCGATTTTACGTGAAAACAAGTAAAACAACATAATCGGTAAAAATACCTAATGTTCATAAGTACATGTTAGAATGAGAATTTGATGTTGCCATAGAAGGGAAAAATGATCAGCATGTCATAAAACATAAGAAAATAGGATGAAGTTTAATTTCTGAGCCTTGGGGAAAAAGTGTAAATATGTAAAAGTTTAGGGGCAAAAATATAATTTTGCCAAAGTTTGAGTCAATGACTGTTTTAATAAATGTGAGTATTAAATAACCTAAATTTTTAAATCAAGAGAAACAAGATTCGAGTCGTGATCGAGGGAAAAATAAAGTATACGAGGAATAGGCTTGATTTCTAACATTTTGTACCGAGGTAAGTTTAGGTGTAAATGTAGTAACATAATTGTCATTTTATGTAATTTAATGTTATTTATATGATATGATGATTATTATCATGAAATATTATGCTTTGTGGATTATTATTTAGTAATATGCAAATTATGTGAGCTACTTGATAAATATAAAATGCTATCAAGTATCGGTTCCGACATTCCGTGGAAGACAGCAAAGATGTGTGATTGAGGAGAATCCCGTTTGAACCTTGGGAATAGATTAGGATACAAGTGACATGTCACTAGGATATTTGAGTTTCGAGCTCATTGAGTTGAGTCCGAGTTCGTGAGATGTTACTAGGCATCCAAACTCGTTGAGTTGAGTCCGAGTTCACTTATAGATGCGAACGCCCGGGCTCGTTGAGTTGAGTCTGAGTTTGCTTATAGGCGGGTTACATGGTAGCTTGGCTACATAATTTCTGTAGGCTATTGAGTTTGTCTAGCTGCGGGTATGGCACTTATGTGCATGCAATCCATGTACCCAAATTATATTCCGATGTGTTCAACGGGTGAATCTTAAGCGAATAAAGAGAATACTTAAGATGAGGGTGACATGTTGGTAAGTGTGGTGAATGAGAAAATTTGGACAGGTATGCGCTTAAACCCTCGGGTTGAGGACTTGGTATGATAAAATCATGGTAAGATTATAAATGCAAGTGTAACATGAATGTCTTGGTGATATTTATGCAAATGACGCTTTATGTTGGCTTGCATGATTATGTTACTTGCTAATTGCATGTGAACTTACTAAGCATTTATGCTGCTCACTCCTTTCCATTATTTGTAGTTTCCACAAGCCAGCTCAGAAATCAAGAACGGTTGGAGGCTCGCTCACACTATCCGTGGACCATTTTTGTATAGTGGCTTGTATATTTTGAGTATTGTATCGCCCCAATTTTCGAGTTTTCTGTGTTTCTGTGATTTTTAAAATTTGTGTGTGTTCTGGTTGGTTAAAATATATATTTTAGTAGGTTAGTGGGCCTTTGGAAGGCCCAAACTTAAGTTAAATCCATGGTAGTCTTCAGAATTTTAATTTTATGAACAGGTGATGCAATTGGCGTTTGGGCTTTTAACAGTAAATGGGTAAAAGATGACACAAAAAGGAGTGCGGTGTAGTGGCAAGGTGGCGCCACTTAGGGGACAAGGAAGTGACGCCATAAAGGAAGCAAGGGGTCCAAGGTTCAAGTCTTGGCTCTTGCAATATATTTTGGTTTTTCTTTTCAATAAATCTGGAAGCAAGTAGGTGCGCTTTAAAGTTTAATGTGTTGGATTTATGACGCAAAAGAGTTGATGGCCTAGTGGTGGTGGCGTCAGTTGGCATGTGAGAGGACTTTGGTTCGAATCCCTTGGCACGCAAAGGTTGATTATTTTGCTATGTTGGGACGGCAAGAGTTGAAGTTGGTTTTAAACTCTGGTGATGGAGGGATCCCACATCGGGAAGCTAACATAAGAGTAGATGGAGAGTTGGCTTTAAATAGAGCAAACCATGAGGAGTGTAGGCATACCCTTCTTGGCTGATCCCTTTTGCTTTGTGATGTGCTCGTTTGGGTTGGGCGTCAGCTAAGAGTGTTTGGAGCGCGGATTAACTGCAGTCTCCTAACAGGTGTTTATTTCTCATTACTCTAGTAGTAGGACGGCTATTTCGGGCCGCGATGGGCTGAAATGGGCCATGTGGTCCCAATGGGTCCGTAGGCCCAAGTGGATAAGTTGTAGAATTACTAGAATACCCCAGTAGGGTAGGACTATTGATTTACCCCTGGAGGGTAAAATGGCTAGTTTGCCCCTCGTGCGTAAATGACTAACTTGTGTGATGATTGGGTTAGTTGACGTGGATTTATGTTAGTTATCGTTAATTCGTAAGTCGAATGTGTTAGTGATCGATTGTAGGATTATCGCGTGGGAGATATTGTCATCAATCGTCATCAACCAGGTGTGTAAACGACACCCTCCCTTAGACTAATCGGTAAAAGCCGAAATCCCGAAACGTTGGCATTTTGTGAACTCGTGAGCGTGCGAGCGCTCGTGAGACAGTTGTTAATGAATATGATGCATTTGGATGATTAGAGTGTAGAGTGTGCATTTTCGTGCGCAACAGTATTTTTGGGCTTAATGGGTCGAAGACGGGCGAATGGGCCAACGGGCTCACTCTGGTAAAAAGACGAGGTAAGTACTTCTGATTACTTGGTAAACATTAGAATGAGCATGAAACCCTAGCAATAGGTTTTAATTACTCAAATACCCTTATGCATGCAAAATTACAATTTTACCCCTAGGGTTATTTTTTTTTTGAAAAGCATGATGTTCTATTTCTGTATACGTATTCCATGACATATTATTTCTGTTGCATGGGACATGGGTTTATATTGATGGAGGAAGCGTTCTGGTAGCCTCGCTGTAATCTAGTGGCCTCGCCATATATATCTGTTCTGGTGACTTCATCACAATATCTGGCAGCCTCGCTGGAATCTGGTGGCTTCGCCATATACATATATATTTGTTTTGGTGGCCTAGCCACAATATCTGTATCTGGTGACTTCGTCACAATATCTGGTAGCCTCGCTACAATTTCTATGGTGTGTAGCGGTTGGGTGGGTCGAGTTGTCTCCCCACATGGTGTAAGGCTGGTACGGGTGTGTTATGGATGGCTCTGGGTTGGGATTTCTGCATTCATGATATATTTGTTCTGTATCTGCTATGGGCCTATGGCTTCATTCTGATTTCTGTACTAGGCCAAGGCCCAGATAAGTCTGACTCTGAGGTTTGATCTGTTTTGGGCTATGGTTGGGTTATGTTACACACTGAGTTTATCGAACTCACCCTTTATTTTCATCTCTGCAGGAAATCCCCAACCATAGTGGGCTTGGAGCTGTGAGGGATTCGGAGTGGCCACATCATTTGTAAAGTTGGTTTTTCTAAGTTATTTTATTTTTTTATTTTTATATTCTGATTTAATTATGTTTTAAGTTGCAATAAGGCCGCTATTTAAATTTCCTTTTTTCCGCTATGGTTTTATTTTCTGATTATATTTATACTATGACGAAATTGCTAGTGTTAGGCTGCGCGGGTTTTCAGAATTAATGAACATTTTCAAGACTCAACAAGCACAACAAATGGATAGCCTAAAGATTGATAAACCGGTTTTTCATTCAACCACCGTTTTTACAAAGACCACCCCAATCACTTAAACCAGCGAATGTATACTAAGTCGTAAGTCCATGTGACATGTTAGATCTCGCCATTACGTCTGGGCCGGGTTTGGGGTGTTACATTTAGTGGTGTCAGAGTCAAGTTGCAACAACTCGGCGTGGAACGGGTCTAAAAACGGGAGTTTGTAAAGAAACACTGAATAAAGGTTTTCGAAAATCATTTTTTTTGGAACTTGATTATAAATTGTTTTGGAGAATGTATCCAATATTTTCTCTTTACAAATAGATGATTTTAAAGATTAAAATTAGTTTTCTAAAATTAAGATTTTTTAGAATGTGGCACACCGAATCTCCGGCCCAAGTCTGTAAGATTTCAGAGCCTTTTTGATTGTTTCTGAAATATCTGTTATATGCTTGTACAAAACCTTATCATTGTACTTTAGTTAGGGTAACACTAGAACTATAGAAACTCTGATAAGTAGACTGAGACTGTAGCTAGGCTACCGCAAAAGGAAAGAAACTCAAACTCTGAATTACTGTTATTCATAAGACATCTGTAATAAACACTAAAATATTAAACTAATTCATAAAATTCTTAATCAGATAATACGAAATGAGTACATGAGCAGCTCGTGGAAGAGGCCGTGGAAGTGGACGAGGTAATGCTCAGGCTGAATCTTCGTCTTCAGGACTTGTGCCTGTAGCAGATGCACTGGTACCACTGGTAGCAGAGGTAGAGTCTCATGATCGAGGTGCTGGGGACGATGCTCTGTCCCAGGTAATGCTCTAAGTTTTGGAAAGGGTTTCTGGGGCAAGTACGGGAAACAAAATTCGGGGGTCTATTTCTGAGCGGCTCCGGGCCAATGAAGCAGAGATATTTAGGGGCGTATTTGGTGTAGCTCCGAATGTGGCTGAGTATTGGTTAGAAGCCACAGAGCGGATTATGGATGATCTGGACTGCTCTATGGAGCAAAAGCTGAAGGAAGCCTTATCGTTACTTAGGGATGAGGCTTATCAGTGGTGGCTCATGGTGAGAGATAAAACTCCTGCTGACAGTGTGACTTGGGAGATGTTTAAGACAGCTTTCAAAGGAAAGTATGTTGGGGCTAGTTACGTGGACGCTCGCTGAAAAAAATTTCTGAACCTGGTCCAAGGGAGTAAGTCAGTGGCTGAGAATAAGTCTGAGTTTCTGAGACTGAGCCGGTATGCTTCTGGGATTGTCACTATAGAGTATGAGCGTAGCGTACGCTTCGAGGATGGTCTGAGAGATGAACTTAGGGAGCTGATTGCGCCGCAGAGGGAGCGTAACTTCGCTGCTTTAGTGGAGAAAGCTAAGATAGCTGAGGAAGTGAAGCATACAGAAAGACAGAATCGTGAGAAAGATCGGAACCTTTTTAGGAGAGATTCAGGACTTTCAGGTGGTATGAACAGGAATGTTAAGAGAGCAAGGGTAATGGAGCTAGTTCGAGCAGTGCCGATGAATGCTGTTAGACCTCAAGGTTGTAGAAATTGTAGGAAGATGCATATGGGCGAGTGTCGGAAATGTTCTAGTGCTTGTTTTCGATGCGGATCTATGGAGCATAGGATTAAGGATTGTCCCCAGGAACCAGATTAGGTTCAAGTTTTAGAGCAGAGGGTCGCTCAACCAGTGAGGGGTGGATCACAGTTTCTGAGAGGACGTGGGCAAGGCAGTGGAGGTAATGGAAACGGTCGAGGAAGAGGAGCGCCTGGCGGGGGTGCTGGATTTGCTGAGGCTCGTCAGCCGGCGTTGGTGTATGCAGCTCGTCGCCGAGAGGAGGGTGATGCACCTGACGTCATAACTGGTACGTTTCTGATTTTCAGTATGCCATACACTGCGTGTAACGCCCCCACGCCCGAAACTGTCGCCGGAGTCGAGCTTGAGGGGTTACCGAACATAATTTATCAAATTAAGAACTTCAAATCATTTGTTTCTACATTCACAGCTTTCTAACTACCCGCGTCACTGTTACAAGAAAAATCATATCTCGAGTTACAAAACTTGAAATCAAGATCCATAAGTTTTCCCTAAATCTAGACTCATATATCTATTGACTAATTTTTTTCTAGAATTTTTGGTTGGGCCAATTAGTACAGTTTATTAGTTAAAGTCTCCCCTATTTCAGGGTTTGACTGCTCTGATATATGTGTATTACGAATCAGATATCTATCTATACAGAATTTCAATAACTAAAAGATTTAATTTTCTTAAAACTAGACTCAATAAGGAATCTGTACATATAAAGAAAAACTTCTAATTATTTTTTTAAAATTTATTATGAATTTTTAAAGTCAGAACAGGGGATCCAGAAATCACTCTGCCCCTGTTCCACAAAAGTTTAAATATCTCATAAAATATAATTTATATGCCTGTTTTGTTCAATCCACATGAAAATATACTCCTTAAGATTCAATTTCATAACTTACTCATTATTTAGTTCCATTTATACTATTTTTAGTGATTTTTCAAATTCATGTCATTGCTGCAGCAATATTCTGTTTTAAGGCAAGTTTCATCTTTCCATGAATTTTTATGAACTAGATAACCTATTAAACTTCCATAATATCAAACATGATCTAAATTAGCCATCACCATGACTTATCAATATCAAACATTTTCTCAACCAAACATGGCCATATCATAAAATTATTTACACAAAATAAGTATATTGCTATACATGCCATACTTAAGTTTTACAAGCCATTTACCTAGATGAAAGTCCTTTGGATAGTGTGATTGAACCTTCGACCCGTCCCGATTCCCGAGCTGGCTTGTTCAAAACTACAGTAAATAAAGAGGAGGGAGTAAGCATAAATGCTTAGTAAGTTCATATGTAAATAACAAGTAACATAACAATACAAATATACCAAACAACTTTAGCATGGTATCACCAAAACATATGTCATATTTCTAAACATCATTCATCATCTTACCACCTTATCGTTGTTGTATCTATTTTCAACCCGAGGGTTAAGAACATACCTGTCCAAAGTGTCCATTTCACCACACTTACCAAAACGTCACTTGCATCTTAAGTGTTCTTCCATTTCACTAGAAATTTCACCCGTTGAACACATCGGAATACAACTCAGATACACGGATAATTTGCACAAAAGTGCCTCATATGTAATCAAGAAATCATGTAACCCGCCCCTAAGTGAACTCGGACTCAACTCAACGAGCTCAGGCATTCGCATCCATAAGTGAACTCGGACTCAACTCAACGAGTTCGGATGCCTAGTTACATCTCACGAACTCGAACTCAACTCAACGAGTTCGGACATTCGCATCCATAAGTGAAATCGGACTCAACTCAACGAGTTCGGATGCTCAACCATCCTAGTGACATGTCGCTTGTATCCTAATCTATTCCTAAGGTTCAAACGGGCTTTTTCCCTCGATCTCACATTTGTCGTCTTCCATGGAATATCAGAACCGATACTCGGTAGCAATTCATATTTATCAAGTAGTAAACATGATTTGCATATTACTCAACATTAAACACAAAGCATAATATTTCACGATTAAAAATCAGCGTATCATATAATTAACATCAATAACTTAAAAATAACAATTATGCTACATTATTTACACATGAACTTACCTTGGTACCAAAATATAAAGATTTTGCAATTTAGTCCACAATCTTTTCTTTTCCTCGATCGTGACTTGAATCTCGTTTCTCTTGATCTATGATGCCAAATTAATCTTATTTAATACATACATTCATCAAAACAGCATTTAATACAAACTTTGAAAAAATTACACTTTTGCCCCTAAACTTTTGCATAATTACACTTTTGCCCCTTGGCTCGGGAATTAAACTTTATTCCTTATTCTTATGTTTTATAACATGCTGATCACTTTTCCCTTCTATGGCAACATCAAATTCTCTCTCTAACATATACTTGTGACTATTAGGTATTTTTGCCGATTAAGCCCTTTTACTCGTTTTCACTCAAAACCGAGTAGCACAAGTTGTCTAACATAATTTAAAACCTCATATTCTATCATAAAACATCAAAATACACAAATTTCACCTATGGGTATTTTCCAAATATAAACCCTAGGTTGAATTATTGCTAACATAAGCTTAATCGAGCTACCGGGATTCCAAAAACGTAAAGAACATTAAAAACGGGGCTTGGAATCACTTACTATGGACCTTGGAAGCTTGAAACAAACCCTAGCGATGGAGAACCCTTGAAATTTCGGCCTAATGAAGAAGATGGACAAAAATTGGCTTTTAATTTTGTTTTTAATTCATTTTAATAACTAAATGACCAAAATACCCTTACTACTAAACTTTCCAAAAATTCCTTCCATGTCCTAATTTTGTCCATGAACTTAAAATTGGTCAAATTGCTATTTAAGCTCTCCTCATTAATATTCCAAAACAATTTCATACTAAAAACTTCTAGAATGCAAGTTTTGCAACTTATTCGATTTAGTCCCTACTTTCAATTTAAGCACTTTAGGCATAGAATTTCATCACGAAATTTTCACACAATCATGCAATCATATCATAATCATCAAAATAATTATAAAATAATTATTTCTATATCAGATTTGTGGTCACGAAACCACTATTCCGATTAAGCCCTAATTTAGGATATTACACTACGTTGATAGATGTTGGATCTACCCATTCTTATGTTGCATGTGCTATATCTGGGTCACTGGGTGTGCGCTCTGAGGAGACTGTGAGTGGGGTATCTGTACTAAGTCCTTTGGGTCACTCGGTTAGGGTAGGTAAACTGTATAGAGATGTGCCTATAGAAACTCAAGAAAAAGTTCTCTCTGGAGATCTGATGGAGCTACCTTTTGGAGAATTCGATCTCATTTTGGGAATGGATTGACTTGTTAAGCATAGGGCTACTATAGATTGTGCTGCTAAGAGAATAATGTTAAAGACCACAAAGGATGAGGAGGTTTTGGTGATAGGCGAGCGTAGGGATTATCTGTCTAATGTGGTGTCGGCATTAAGAGCCAAGAAGTGGATTCGAAAGGGATGTAGGCTTATTTGGCATTTGTATGCCAATCGAAAACTAAAGATCTGACAGTGGATAAAGTTAGAACTGTCAAGGATTTTCAAGATGTTTTTCCAGAGGAGCTTCCGGGTTTGCCCCCGAATCGAGAGGTTGAGTTTGGAATCGACTTGTTGCCTGGAACGGTACCGGTGTCCATTGCACCTTATAGGATGGCACCGAAGGAGTTGGTGGAGCTGAAAGCCCAAATTCAAGAGTTATTGGATAAATGCTTCATTAGACCAAGTGTGTCTCCGTGGGGAGCACAAGTGTTGTTCGTAAAAAAAAAAGATGGGTTAATGCGGATGTGCAACGATTATCGGCAGTTGAACAAACTGACGATTAAGAACAAGTACCCACTGTCGAGAATCGATGATTTATTAGACCAACTTTGAGGAGCTTCAGAATTTTCCAAGATTTACCTTCGATTTGGGTATCATCAGTTGAGGGTTAAGGAGGTGGATATTCACAAGACGACATTCTGAACTCGGTATGGTCACTATGAGTTCTTGGTTATGCCATTTGGGTTAACGAACGCACCTGCGGCATTTCTGGATCTGATGAATCGAGTGTTCCAGCCATACTTGGATCGATTCGTGGTTGTCTTTCTCGATGATATTATGGTTTATTCTGAAACTGAGGAGAAGCATGATGAACACCTTCATATTGTGCTGGAAGTGCTGAGGGAGAATGACCTTTATGCTAAATTCAGTAAGTGTGAGTTCTGGTTGGGAGAGGTAACTTTCTTGGGGCATGTTGTCTCTGCTGAAGGGATCAAGGTAGACCCTCGAAAGATTGAAGTGATTCTGGAATGGAAGCCACCAAGGTCAGTGTCGAAAATTTGAAGTTTTCTGGGTTTAGCTAGATACTATAAAAGGTTTGTGGAAGGATTTTCTGTGATGATAGTGCCTTTGAAAAAGCTTATAAGGAAGGGAGCACCGTTTGTTTGGACTGAAAAACAACAGGAATCTTTTGAGAAGCTGAAGAAAGTTCTGACCGAGGCACCTGTACTGATTCAGCCGGAGTCTGGAAAAGATTTTACCGTATGCAGTGATGCATCACATGTAGGGTTAGGCTGTGTGCTGATGCAAGGGGGTAAAGTGGTTGCTTATGCATCGCGACAGCTTAAACCACATGAAGTTAACTATCCTACTCATGATCTGGAGTTGGTAGCGGTAATCTTTGCACTTAAGATTTGGAGACATTACCTGTACGGAGAAAGGTGTATTATATACACAGATCATAAGAGTCTTAAGTACTTGCTGACTCAGAAGGAGCTGAACCTTAGGCAGCAGAGATGGATAGTGTTGCTTAAGGATTATGACTGTGCGACTGAGTATCACCCAGGCAAAGCTAATGTGGTGGCTGATGCCCTAAGTCGTAGAACTGTATCTGATCTGAGAGCTATGTTTACTCGTTTGAGTCTGTATGACGACGGTAGTCTGTTAGCAGAACTACAAGTTAGGCCGACCTGGGTGGATGAGATTAAGAAAAAACAGTCGAGGGATGAGTCCCTAGTTTCTCGATTCTGGCAGGTTAAGAATGGGGATACTTCTGAGTTTGGACTGAACAATGAGGGAGTTCTGTGTTACCGAGGTAGAGTTTGTACTTTGAAGGACTCTGACTTGAGGTAAGCAATTCTGAAAAAAGCTCATGGAGGTCTGTGTGCTATGCATCCTGGAGGGAGTAAAATGTATCGTGACTTAAAGGAGTTGTATTGGTGGCCTGGATTGAAGCGAGAGGTAACAGAAGTTGTGGGAAAATGTTTGACTTGTCAGCAAGTGAAAGCTGAACATCAATTACCTTCTGAACTTTTGCAGCCAGTGAAAGTACCACTTTGGAAGTGGGAGAGGGTAACCATGGATTTTGTGAGTGGGTTACCCTTGACACCATCGAAGAAGGACTCGATTTGGGTAATTGTGGATAGGTTGACCAAATCTGCTCATTTCATACCTGTTCGCACTGATTATTCACTTCAGAAGTTAACCAAATTGTATGTGGCAGAAATAGTGTGACTTCACGGAGTGCCAGTATTGATTATTTCTGATCGAGATCCTAGATTCACATCTCGGTTTTGGCAAAAGTTGTATGAGGTGTTGGGTACGCGGTTGAATTTAGTACAGCCTTTCATCCTCAGACTGATGGTCAGTCGAAAAGGGTTATTCAGATTCTGGAAGACATGTTGAAGGGATGCATTATCGACTTTCGAGGCAGTTGGGAGGATTCCTTACGGTTGGTAGAGTTTGCATACAACAACAGTTATCAGGCAAGTATTCGAATGGCTCCTTATGAGGTACTGTATGGGCGAAGATGTCGTACACCTAGTTGTTGGACTGAGTTGGTTGAATGATAGATTCTTGGACCTGAGTTGGTGGCAGATACTGAGGATAAGGTCAAGTTGATTAGGGACCGATTGAAGGAAGCATCTGATAGACAGAAGTCATATGTAGATTTGAAGTGCAAGGAAATTGAGTACTTTGTGGGTGATATGGTCTTCTTGAAGGTTTCGCCTTGGAAGAAAATATTAAGGTTTGAGAGGAAAGGCAAGTTAAGTCCACGGTTCATTGGGCCTTATCGGATTCTTAAGCGAGTGGGTCCAGTAGCTTATCAGTTGGATCTACCTCCAGAGTTGAATAGGATTCATGATATCTTTCACGTCTCCATGTTAAAGCGGTATCGTTCTGACCCTACTCATGTTGTGCCGGTTGCAGAGATCAAGGTCCAAATAGACTTGACTTTTGAGGAAGAGCCTGTGCAGATTTTGGATCGAGATGTTAAGATTTTGAGGAGGAAATCAGTTCTGCTAGTAAAGGTGCTGCGGCGTAATCATGGTAGAGAGGAAGCTACTTGGGAGCCATAAGTGGCGATGCGTCAACAATATCCTCATCTATTTGATTCAGGTAAAATTTCGAGGACAAAATTTCTTTAAGGAGGGTAGAGTTGTAACGCCCCAATTTTCAGGTTTTCTGTGTTTCTGTGATTTTTAAAATTTGTGTGTGTTCTGGTTGGTTAAAATATATATTTTAGTAGGTTAGTGGGCCTTTGGAAGGCCCAAACTTAAGTTAAATCCGTGGTAGTCTTCAAAATTTTAATTTTATGAACAGGTGATGCAATTGGTGTTTGGGCTTTTAAGAGTAAAGGGGTAAAAGATGACACAAAAAGGAGTGTGGTGTAGTGGCAAGGTGACGCCACTTAGGGGACAAGGAAGTGACGCCATAGAGGAAGCAAGGGGTTCAAGGTTCAAGTCTTGGCTTTTGCAATATATTTTGGTTTTTCTTTTCAATAAATTTGGAAGCAAGTAGGTGCGCTTTAAAGTTTAATGTGTTGGATTTATGACACAAATGATTGATGGCCTAGTGGTGGTGGCATGAGTTGGCATGTGAGAGGACTTTGGTTCGAATCCCTTGGCACGCAAAGGTTGATTATTTTGCTATGTTGGGACGGCAAGAGTTGGAGTTGGTTTTAAACTCTGGCGATGGAGGGATCCCACATCGGGAAGCTAACATAAGAGTAGATGGAGAGCTGGCTTTAAATAGAGAAAACCATGAGGAGTATAGGCATACCCTTCTTGGCTGATCCCTTTCGCTTTGTGACGTGCTCGTTTGGGTTGGGCGTCAGCTAAGAGTGTTTAGAGCACGGATTAACTGCAGTCTCTTAACAGGTGTTTATTTATCATTATTCTAGCAGTAGGACGGCTATTTCGGGCTGTGATGGGCTGAAATGGGCCATGTGGTCCCAATAAGTCCATAGGCCGAAGTGGATAAGTTGTAGAATTACTAGAATACCCCGGTAGGGTAGGACTACCGATTTATCCCTGGAGGGTAAAATGGTTAGTTTGCCCCTTGTGCGTAAATGACTAACTTGTGTGATGATTGGGTTAGTTGACGTGGATTTATGTTAGTTATCGTTAATTCGTAAGTCTAATGTGTTAGTGATCGATTGTAGGATTATCGCGTGGGAGATATTGTCATAAACGACACCCTCCCTTAGACTAATCGGCAAAAGCCGAAATCCTGAAACATTGGTATTTTATGAACTCACGAGCGTGCGAGCGCTCGTGAGACAGTTGTTAATGAATATGGTGCATTTGGATGATTAGAGTGCAGAGTGTACATTTTCGTGCACAACGGTATTTTTGGGCTTAATGGGCCGAAAGCGGGCTAATGGGCCAACGGGCCCACTTTGGTATAAAGACGAGGTAAGTACTTCTGATTACTTGGTAAACATTAGAGTGAGCATGAAACCTTAGCAATAGGTAATAATTACTGAAATACCCTTATGCATGCAAAATTACGATTTTACCCTTAGGGTTTTTTTTCTGAAAAGCATGATGTTTTGTTTCTGTATATGTATGCCATGACATATTATTTCTGTTGCATGGGACATGGGTTTATATTGATGGAGGAAGCGTTCTGGTAGCCTCGCTGCAATCTAGTGGCCTCGCCACATATATCTGTTCTGGTGAATTCGTCACAATATCTGGCAGCCTCACTACAATTTTTATGGTGTGTAGCGATTGGGTGGGTCGAGTAGTCTCCCCACATGGTGTAAGGCTGGTACGGGGTGTTATGGATGGCTTTGGGTTGGGATTTCTGCATTCATGATAAATTTGTTCTATATCTGCTATGGGCCTATGCGTTTCATTCTGATTTCTGTACTGGGCGAAGGTCCAGATAAGTCTAACTCTGAGGTTTGATATGTTTTGGGCTATGGTTGGGTTATGTTACACACTGAGTTTACCGAATTCACCATTTATTTTCATCTCTGCAGGAAATCCCCAACCATAGTGGGCTTGGAGATTTGAGGGATTCGGAGTGGCCACATAATCTGCAAAGTTGGTTTTTCTAAGTTTGTTTATTTTTATTATTTTTATATTCTGATTTAATTTTGGGTTTTAAGTTGTAATAAGGCCGCTATTTAAATTTCCTTTTTTCCGCTATGGTTTTATTTTCTGATTATATTTATACTATGACGAAACTGCTAGTGTTAGGCTACGCGGGTTTTCAAAATTAATGATCGTTTTCAAGACTCAACAAGCACAACAAATGGATAGCCTAAAGATTGATAAACCGGTTTTTCATTCAACCGTCGTTTCTACAAAGACCACCCCAATCACTTAAACCAGCGAATGTATACTAAGTCGTAAGTCCATGTGACATGTCAGATCTGGCCATTACGTCTGGGCCGGGTTTGGAATGTTACAAGTATGGCATGTATAGCATTATAGTCATTTTGTGTATATGATATTATGATATGGCTATTGGGTGGTAAGGAAATTTTTGGTAATGATTAGCCATTGGAATGGCTAGTCAAGATCATATTTGGTGTTATGTATACTGAATGTGCTATCTAATCCATGGAAATTCATAAAAAGGTGAAATTTGCTATAAAATAGTATCATACAACAGCAATGACGTGAGTTTGAAAAATCACTAAAAATAGTAGAGACAGAATTAGATGATGAATAAAATATGAAATTGAATCTTATTAAGTCTATTTTCATATAGAAGAAAGCAGGTAAATGAGTTGTATTTTATGAGAAATTTGAGTTTTGGTGGAACATGGTTAGAGCAATTTCTGAATCCCCTGTTCTAAATTTAGAAATTCACTAAAAATTGTACAAAATAATTAGGATTCATACTTTATATGTATAGATTTCTTATTGAGTCTACTTTTAAGATAAACAAACGGAATTGTCATCTGAATTCTGTACAGAGAGAAAAGTGATTCGTAGTGAATAGAGGGCAGAGTGGTTGAACACTGAAACAGAGGAAAATTTAACTAATAAACTGTACTAATTGGCCCGACCAAAAATTCTGGAAAAAAATAGTAAATAGATATATGAGTCTAATTTCAGGGAAAATTTACAGATTTTAATTTTGAGTTTTGTAACTCGAGATATGATTTTTTTAGCAACTGTGACGCAGATGGGCAGTTTATTAAGAAAGGTGAAATAAATTGTTTGAAATTGTTTAAGTGATAATTTAAGTTTGTTAATGCCTCGTGCTCGACTCCTGCGACGGTCTCAGGTAAGGGGGTGTTACAGAAGAGTTTAAATCTAATGATGATGATGATGTTGAGCGGGCTGAGTTGTGGCTTGATAATACTATTCGTGTGTTTGACGAGCTATCTTGTACTCCGAATGAATGTTTAAAGTGTGCCATATCTTTATTACCAGACACCGTATATCACTGGTGAAATACACTAGTATCGGTGGTTCCGAAAGAGTGAGTAACCTGGGAATTCTTTCAAACTGAGTTCTGTAAGAAATACATCAGCCAAAGATTTATCAATCAGAAACAAAAAGAATTTCTGGAATTGAACTAGGGTCGTATGCCCGTAACTGAGTATGAACGGAGATTTGTGAGACTAAGTCGATATGCTCGTGAATGTGTTTCAACTGAAGCTATCATGTGTAAAAGATTTGAAGACGGTTCGAATGAAGACATTAAATTGCTGGTTGGTATACTTGAAATCAAAGAGTTCGTGGTACTTGTTGAACGATCTTGAAAAGCCGAAGAACTTGAGAAAGAGAAAAGAAAAGCTGATTTTGAAGCCAGAGATTCCCGTAAGAGATCAACGAGTAAGACTTGTCACTCAGCATCGAAGAAGTTCAGAGATGATTCTAGTCGATTTAAAGCTACTTCGGAATTTTCTAGACGAGACCGCGATCGACCTCCTGTGAGTTCACGAGCCACTTCGATTGCTAGTGTTGGAAATAATCGGCAGAATAGACTCGAGTGTAAGCATTGTGGTAAATGGCATTCTGAAAATTGTAGATTGTATGATCGATCTTGTTTTAAATGTGGATCGATGGATCATTTTATCCGAAACTGCTCGATATTAGCCGAGCAAAACATTGTTCAGAACGCGAGACCGAGTAACATGTCAGTACGAGGCAGACCACCCAGGCATTTAGGTAATGTGAGTGGCAGTCAGAGAGGGATGAAAGATTTAGCAGTTCGATCTGAGGCTCATGCACTTGCCAGAGCCTATGCTATACGAGCTCGTGAAGAGGCTTCTTCCCCAGATGTTATTACTGGTACTTTTAGTCTTTATGATACTAGTGTTGTTGCATTGATTGATCCTGGTTCGACTCATTCTTATGTGTGTGAAACATTAGTATCCAGTAATACTTTGCCTGTTGAGTCTACTGAGTTTGTGATTCAAGTATCAAACCCCCTGGGACGGTGTGTTCTGATTGATAAAGTATGTAAAAATTGTCCGCTGATGATTCGAGATTCATGCTTTCCAGCTGATTTGATATTGTTACCTTTCGATAAGTTCGATATAATTTTCGGTATGGATTGGTTGACTTTTCACGATGCTATTTTTAATTGCAAAAGAAAGGCCATTGATTTGAGATGTCAGAACAACGAGATTATTCAGATTGAATCTAATGATCTGAATGGTTTACCAGCAGTAATATCTTTGATGTTAGCTCAAAAGTATGTGAGAGAAGGTTGTGAAGCTTACCTTGCTTATGTGCTTGATAGTAAAGTAACTGAAAAGAAGATTGAATCTGTACCAGTTGTGTGCGAGTATCCGGATGTGTTTCCTGAAGAATTGCCAGGTTTGCCACCTATCCGAGAGGTAGAGTTTGGTATTGAGTTTGTACCGGGGACGAATTCGATTTCAATAGCTCCGTATCGGATGGCACCTACTGAATTAAAAGAGTTGAATGAACAGTTGCAAGAGTTAACAGATAGAGGTTTTGCATGATCGAGTTTCTCTCTCTGGGGTGTGCCATCTAAATATGTATTGATTATCGCCATCTAAATAAGGTGACTATAAAGAATAAATATCCATTGCCACGAATTGACGACCTGTTCGATTAGTTGAAAGGGGCTTCAGTGTTTTCAAAGATAGATTTGAGATCGGGTTATTATCAGTTGCGAGTCAGAGACTCCGATGTCCCAAAACTTGCTTTTCAAATGAGGTACGGACATTATGAGTTTCTAGTTATGCCATTCGGACTTACTAATGCACCTATTGTTTTTATGGATTTGATGAATCAAATCTTGAGGCAGTGTTTAGATCTATTTGTGGTTGTGTTCATTGATGATATATTGATCTACTCCTATGATGAAATCGAACATGACGAGCATTTGATACTTGTGTTTTAGACTTTGAGAGAAAAACAGTTGTATGCGAAGTTTAGTAAATGTGAATTTTGATTACGCGAAGTTAGATTTCTGGGACATGTTGTTTCAACATCAGGTATTCGGGTTGATCCGAGCAAAATTTTAGCAATACTTCACTGGAAACCTCTAGAAACGTTTATGACGTCAGAAGTTTTCTGGGACTTGTTGGTTACTATAGACGGTTTGTGAAAGGTTTCTCTATGATTGCAACCTTGATGACGAAGCTACTGGTAGAAAGATGTTAAGTTTGAGTGGTTAGAAAAGTGCCAGAAAATTTTTTATCAGTTGAAAGCCCTTTTGACCGAAGCTCCAATGTTAGTTCAGCTAGAATCAGGTAAAGAATTTGTTATCTATAGTGATGCATTTTTAAATGGTTTGGGTTGTGTTTTTATGAAGGAAGGCAAGGTCATAGCTTATGCCTCGAGACAGTTAAAACCGCATGAAAGGAATTATTCGACGCACGATCTAGAATTGGCAGCTATTGTGTTTGTATTGAAGATATGGTGCCATTATCTGTTCGGGGAGAAATGTCATGTTTATTCTGATCACAAAAGCCTGAAATATTTGATGACTCAAAAAGATCTGAATTTGAGACAATGCCGATGGTTAGAATTGTTAAAAGACTATGAACTTGTGATTGACTATCACCCAGGAAAGGCTAATGTTGTTGCTGATGCTCTAAGTTGAAAATCCCTATTTGCTTTGCATGCAATGAATGCACATATGGTTATATCAGATGATGGTGCGATAATAGTTGAGTTAAAAGCAAGACCTTCATTTATTCAGTAGATTTGCGAAGCTTAGAAGGTTGATAATGATTTGATAGCAAAACGAGCTCAATATGATTCGAACATTGATTCAAAATTTCAAGTGGATGTTGAGGGATGTTTGCGGCTCAAAAACTGAATATGCGTTCCAAGAAATACAGAGTTGATTTAGATGATTTTGAATAAAGCTCATAATAGTCCGCTATCTGTGTAACCATATAGTACGAAGATGTATAATGATATGAAACAACACTATTGGTGGCAGGGTATGAAACGAGACATTTCTGGCTTTGTATCGAAATGTTTATTCTGTCAGCAAGTAAAAGTTGAACATCAGGTACCTTCTGGATTGCTTCAGCCGATCATGATACCAGAATGGAAATGGGACTGAGTCACGATGGATTTTGTATTCGGTGTACTGATGACATCAAGCAGGAAAGATGCAATTTGGGTTATTGTGGATAGATTAACTAATTCAGTTCATTTTGTTCCAGTTCGTACATATTATTCGCTCGATAAACTTGCTTAATTGTATGTTTCTCAGATTGTGAGAGTACACGGAGTACTTATTTCTACTGTGTCCGATAGAGATCCAAGATTTACATTGCAGTTTTGGAAGAAACTGCAAGATGCATTATGTACTAAACTACATTTTAGTACTACTTTTCATCCCCAGACAGACTGTCAGTCTAAGCGAATCATTCAGATACTTGAGGATATGTTGAGATGTTGCATTCTCGAGTTCGAAGGTACGTGAGAACGATATTTACCTTTGGTTGAATTTGCGTACAATAATAGTTTTCAGTTCAGTATCAAAGTGGCACCTTACGAGGCTTTGTACGGTCGTAAATGTTGTACACCATTGTACTGGACTGAACTCAGTGAAAATAAAATACACGGGGTCAATTTGATTAGAGAAATAGAATAGAAAGTGAAAGTGATCCGTGAAAGTTTGAAAGCAGCATCAGATCATCAGAAATCATATGCTGATTTGAAATGGAAAGATATAGAGTTTTAGATTGGAGATAAAGTTTTCTTGAAAGTCTCACCGTGGAAGAAAATACTTAGATTTGGTCGTAAAGGCAAATTGAGTCTGAGATTTATTGGGCCATATGAGATTATTGAACGAATTGGACCGGTTGCTTATAGACTGTTGTTGCCATGTAAACTAGAAAAGATCCACAATGTATTCCATGTTTCGATGCTTCGGCAATATGGATCTGACCCCTCGCATGTGATTAGTCCATCAAAGTTTGAGATTCAGTCAGATTTGACTTACGAGGAAGAAGCGATTCATATTCTGGCTCATGAGATTAAAGAGTTACGAAATAAAAAAATTCCATTGGTTAAGAATTGTGGCATAAACATGGAGTTGAGGAAGCAACATGAGAGCCAGAGGATACAATGAAAGAGCATTATCCGAACCTATTCACTGGTAAGATTTTCAGGGATGAAAATCCCTAAGGGGAGAGACTTGTAACAGTTTGATTTAGACCCTAACCGGAACGTTGGTTTTGGGACCTTGAATCTGAGTCAGAAAAATATTTAAAAATTATTTATTGTGTTTATTATGTGTGAATTTATGTGTGCGAAAATATCGTTTGAAAATTTTATTGTTTGGATGTTCAATTTAATAGAAGCGTTTAATCGCATAAGTTGAAAAATAGATAGTTTATTTTATAAGAAACAATTTGTTAATGGCTTTGTAAATTGAAGTATTTAAGTTGCAAATAAAACTTTAAATTATGTGGTTGCCGAATGTGTCCATATTAAGTATGTTTTATTATTAATTTTAAAAGGTTAAATATGTAAAATAATAAATAATATACATGTTATCATAAAACATAAAATATACATAATTGTTCATTTTATTTTCTTGGTGACTGAAACATTAAAAAGAAAAGAGAAAAAGAAAGCTTAGGTATTCAGCAACATTGAAGCTTGATTAAGGTATGGACTTTGCTAGATTTTTGATAATTTTTACGTTTTTGAGATCGTTGCTTCGAATACTATCCGACCCATACTTGAATTTTTGATTTTGATGAATATTTTGAGTTATGCCATTGATGAATACTTGTGTTTTGTGATGTTTTATGATGAAATATTAAAGATTTGTTTTAGATTAACATGTTTTGTATTGAAGTTTTTGAAGATTTTGAGTAATTAGGACTAAATTGCAAAAATAATAAACTGAGGGACTAAAATGCAAAGTAAATGAAATTTATGTATTTATATGTGTTAGATGAACATTCAGCCTAAGCATGTTGAATGAAGATTTTGTGTATTTTGTGTTTTATGCAATTAGGATTAATTTGTAAAAGTATGAAATATTAGGAGTAAAATAGTAATTTGCCCATTTATGTGTTGTTAGATTAAATTGAATAAAATTGTGTTTAAATGAGGTTAATTTGAAATTATATAGATCAAGAACAAAAGAAATCGGACTTGGTTCGGGGAAAAGCAAAAATAGTCAAATAGCAGATTTATAACGTTCGTCGATATTCGAGGTAAGTCTTTAAGCAATTAAACATCATTTATATTGAATGTAACTTGGTTTAATATGCTGTTTTGGAATCTATAGATTTATAAAAGAGGTACCCGAATGTGTTTAAGCATAGAAATATTGTATTTGAGTTTAATTCGATTGAGTTATATCATTTGAAAGTACGTATAATCTATATGGAATATCTGGAGTTTTTGTTTTATGAATTGTGTATGAGACAGCTTTATAATAGTGATATTTGGGCTTTTATCCTAGCAAGCCTTGTGCTGGTGAATTTGATCCGGCTTTATGCCTAGCAGGCTTATTGCCGGTGAATAAAAAAATTAGACCTTGAGTCTAGCAGGCCTTGTGCCAGTGTGTGATTCAGGCTTATGCCTAGTAGGTTTTATATCGGTGATTTATTTTCAAGCCTATGCCCATAAGATTTCAAGTTGATGTGGGAATTGAGCAAGTAAAATTGAGCTAAATGACCTTGTATATTCGGCCACATAGGTATGTACATATGTGATGTTGTATTGGATTTTGAATATTTGGCCATAAAGGTATGGACAAACGTGATATTATATTTGAATTTATATATTCGGCCATATAAGTAAGTACATATGTAATGTTAAATTTGATCTTGCTTAATCGGCCATATAGGTAAGCACATATGTGATATTATATTTGATCTTGTATATTTGGCCAAATGAGTGATGTTGGTATACAAAGTTTAATTTTGTTTTGTGAGTTTGTGTAAATGTGTGGAAATATATTTGGATATATAATGATATTTGGTTTGGTTTAATTAAGTTGATAATATTATTGAAATGTTTATTTGCTTATGACTTACTAAGCTAAGTTACCTTACTCTATGTGTTATGTTTATTCTGTTTTATAGATTTTGGATTCAAGTTACAAGCTCGGGGATCATCAGCAAAGTCTTTCACACTATCGACTGTCTTCGGTATTTTAAATAGCAAACTTTTGAACCTATGGCATGTATAAGCTAGATTATGTTTTGGAATATTTATTTTGGTCTGTGTTTAATGAGAGCCATGCAAAAATGGCTAAGTTGATTATTGAATTTATGTTATTTCGGGTATAATTTTTAAGTGTGCTATGCATGAATGATGATGGAGTGAATTGAATATGACCTTGGTGATTTGGTTATGGGATTAGTTTAGATGATAAAAATATAAGTGTTAATGGTGATGAAGTTCGGTCAAGATATATTTATATATATAAATGGTATAAATGATAAGAAGTGAACTTGTGGTTTGACTTATGTGTGATATTTATGGTTAATGTATGTGGTTATAATGTTATATATATTATGAATGAATGACATATGTGATTTGTATTATATCTTTTGGAAATGGATTGTAAATGGTTGGTGAACTTGATTATGGTTGATAAGTTTAATATAAGCATTATATGTGAATGGACATTTGATGATATATATATAAGTTCGAATATGATAAAGGTTATTTATGACATGTTATATCTTATAAAGGTTTTGTAATTTGGCTTAACTATTGAGTAAGATGTTAATTATATTTATATGTACATGTGTATGTATGTGTAATTGAATGATGTTGGTCAATATGATTTGGTTAGTAATGGAAGTGTATTTGTGTATATGATGTTTATGTGGTTCGTAAAATAGGTATAAATGGTGAAGTTTAATATTGAATAGGTATTAGATATGTTTTGTTATTAAATATGATTTGTGCTATAAATGAGAACGTTCAGAAATGTACTTAGGTTCTGTAATGCCTTGTGACCCTAATCTGGCGACGGATACGGGTTAGGGGTGTTACATGATAGATCCCTTAAATGTAATAATTTTGGTTGAATTTTTGTAGTAAATTTATTAGGTTCAAAAAGCTCAATAATTTTATTATTCGTTTCTTTAATTTCTACTTCTGTAGTATTAGTATATTCATTAATAGAAGTCCAACTTATTGCTAGATCTTCTGCTAAATCATTTATTTTAGAATTTTTTGTCTGAATTCTTAAAAATAAACACTCTTCTATTAGAGGATTTATAATAGATATAAAATAATTTGGTTTAACTTTAAAATCTATTACACCAGTATGTAAATTAGACTGAATACCTCAATAAGTGCTTTTATTGGATTTTCAAATCTTTTATCTAATAAAACTGCTATTATAGGTATAACATGACCTTTTCTAAATAAAGCTCTAATTGTTATCATAATTATACCTAAATGTATATATCTAACTTGAGGATATTTCTTCCTAAGTTTTTTAATTTTATCTTTAGTAAATAATGGAATTTCTGTTAATCCACCTCTAGTATCTTTAGTGACTGTATTGCCACTAATTTTTTCTACGTGTCTTTGACTCCATATCTTGAATTTAGAAATTTTTTATATATTTCTTCTTTAGAAATATGATTTTATTTATTTTTTCTATCATTTCATCAGAAAAGTCTTTTTCTTCTCCGATTAAATTTCCTAATTTTATATCCTGTTGTTCAGATTTAGGAATTTCTTCTAATTGATTTTTAGAACTACTTCCTACATGAAACATAAATATATATTCTTCATCATCTGAATCAGAGTCTGTTTCTGATATTAATTTATGTAATATTTTTTCAGGATTTATTTCCTCTTCTAAACATATTTATTTCCTCTTCTAAACATATTTCTAAATCTTGTTCTTCAAGAGTTTTTATCATTTTCTTTGCATTTTTTCCTTTATTAGGACAATTTGTTGCTATATGACCTTCTTCATCACATATGAAACATTTACATATTTGTTTTTCAGATTTTTTAGAAGTTTTTCTTCTAACAAATTTTTTCTTTTTATTATAACCAGTATATTTTTTATTTCCTGGTTTCCATCTAACTAATTTATATATTCTATTTTTCTTTCTGTGTTTTTTTATAAGTTTTAGGACTTACTAATTTACATCCAAATTGCCACTCATTTTCTAAAATTTTAGTACAATGTTTAGCACTTAATTTATTTTTAACTTGTTTAGAAGCTTTAGTTTGTAAGCAATGTAAAGTTATTCTTTCTTTTGCAAAATTTATTCTATTACCTATAGAATCTATATTTTCTAGTTCTACTCCAACCTTTTTGCTATGTTTTTCTAGATAATTTATATTTTTTTTGTATGCAAATTTCATCCCATAGTGGTGGTAATTTATGAAAATATTGGTTTTTCTAAAATTCTATGTTTTCATTTTTTAGTTTTTGATATTCATGAAGAAATTTTTTAGAAAATTCTTCTAAATATCTAATATCACATAATTTAATCTTTGATAATATATAACTAGATATACTATTTGATCTTTTTTATCAAATAGCCACAAAATTCTGTTTTTAGAATAAAAGTTAATCCTTTTAAAAGATCTTTAGGAGTTCCTATCTGATTAATTAACTGACTTTTTTCTTGTTTTCCTTTTTCAGATTCCACCCAACGTCTTAAAAATTGTAAAACATCCCCTTGGAATGGTCCAACAAAATAATTTAAGAATTTTTCTTTTGACCAAATATTGTTGTTGTTTACAACAATTGTTATTGACTGTGCTCGATCATCTATAGTTTTTTCATATTCTGATATTATAGGTGAATTGAACAAAATTATCAATTAAACAAAATTACTAGGCCAGACTTTAATTTATCTCTATACTAGTCTCGTAAATATTGAATATTAATATTTACAAACGTGATTTGCAAAAATATAATTTCAAAACTACAATTTCAGACACCATTGGAAATCAAGTTGTTAAAAGACAACATATTAGTCTTTTAATCAGTTTGCTCGTTTTCGATTAGACTAAAAACATGTTTAGGTTCGTGTACTAATATAAGTTATCTTTTTGTATTACGATCCAACCACATGATACTGCTTAATATTAGTTTAAATGTTAGATAACCAGTGAACAACACTTGCTTCTATTTCACTTAGCGTGCAAAAATCACAATTATACAAAGTATATTAATATAATCAATGAATTTGTTTTATTTAAGCAATCTGTTCGAAAAAAATTACAAGTTTACAAACAAACATACTACACTCAAGGTACCAAATCCAATAAAGAAATGATATCTTCTAAAAAAATCCCATCAAATTCTGTCATATGCTTTATGAAGATTAACTTTGATGGCTATATATCCTTTCCGCCCTTGTTTTGTGAACATAGAGTGTATAACCTCTTGACCGATGATAATGTTATCTGAAATTCTCCTTTTTGGTATAAAGCTAGCTTGATTTTGAGCAGCCAAATGAAACACCCCTAACCCATCTCCATCGTTAGATTAGGGTTACGGAGCATTACCGTACAAACCACAACAATAATGTCATTTAGTATTAATTACTAAAAACTTATTACAAACTTAGAAAATATATACATTTGGGACTTAAATCAAGCCTTCGAAGCCCTAAAAATAGTTCAGAAAAAATTCAAGACTAAATTAAAATAATTGAGTAAATTTGGAAAAAAGTTGAAAATTTTGAAAATAAGGGTCACACGGCAGTGTGACATAGCCCAAACCGTGTGCTATTCGAACAATGGAACATACAATCGTGTCTCAGCTCGTGTCTTAGACCATGTAATACACTGACTTGGGTAATACGGTCGTGTCACAGGCCGTGTGCTAGACCGTGTAACATCTGACTTGTGTCACACGGCCGTGTGCTAGATAGTATAACTCACTAAGTTGATATACACGGCTGTGTCTTCGGCCGTGTAATACTCACACTTGAAATAAAAGTGACACACAGCTGTGTAGCCAGGCCGTGTGGCAGCCTGTATCCTAGGTTGTGTGCTCCATAATTTGACCCTATAAACAAGCCATTTTAAGTCCAAAACTTGCCCAACCATCCATTCCATTTGAGCATACATCCAATAGACCTAAACACCTTTCAAACACATATAGCATACATTCAATAGACTTAAACACCTTTCAAACACATATAAACATACCAATTCAATAAACCTATTTCTTCTAACCAACATTCCATTCAAAGGAACCTCTGTAACACCCCTAACCCGTATTCATTACTGAAACAGGGTTACAGAGCATTACTAGAGTTTACAGATCAAATAAATATACATTTCATATCATATAACATTAATGTCAGAAACCAATCGAAATCAAACATATTGTCCTTTATGCGAGCCCTCGAGGCCCAAAATACACATTCAAAACAAGTCGAGACTAAATCAGGTACTTGAATAATTTTTCAGAAAACATTAAAAATTTTCAAAGCTATAGGGGTCACACGGCCGTGTGGCCAGGCTGTGTCCATGCCCGTGTAACTCCTTGACTTGGGCCACACGGCCAAGCCATACGCCCGTGTGCTAGGCCGTGTGAGCATACTGACCTGTGTAATTTAAAAGATATAGGGAACACACGACCATGTCACCTGGCCATGTGTCACACATGGCTGAGACACACATTTGTGTCTCTGCCCGTGTGGATTAAAATAGGCCATTTTCCAAGCCACATTTCTCACCCAATTTGACACCGACCTAACTCAACATTTTTTGCACATCAATAAGCCATAACAAGGCATTCAAAACAAGCCAAAATCAAGTCTTAAACAAGAAATATCACCACATTCAACCAATATGCCCTTAGGCACCTCAAATGACAACTTAAAAACATGTCAACCAAGTATCCAAACTTACCTAAATGACCAAATACATATATGCATATCCAAACCACATTTTACTTTTCATCATTCTACCATATTAAAAACACATCAAATATGGAAAGGCCACATATATATATGCATCAAAATATACCAAACACAAGCCATATAAGTGGCTAATATCAACAAAACAATTATATTTCAACATTGGCCAAATTAACCTATACATGCTATTATAACCGGAATTAATTTACTGAAAGTACCAAAAGGACCGATGGATAGTGTGAAATAGCTCCGACCAGCTTCCAACCCGTACGAGCTTCCAAATTACTATAAAACATGGAAAATAACACAAAGTAAGCATTTAAGTTTAGTAAGTTCATATAACACATAATTTAACTTACCATATATCCATAAAATAGGTAAATAACAGAACTCATGTAATCTCGTAACAGAACTGTGCTTGTTGAACCATTTAAAATATCATTGGATACACGGTAGTACACACGAAGTGTACTAAACTGTAATTCATCAATTCATATTCATGTATGCTCATAAGAGCTATGAATCGGTATGCTCTCACGAGTTGTGAATCGGGAAGAGCATACGAGCTGCAAATTAAGAAGCTCATACGAGTTGTAAATTAGGAAGGTCATACGAGCTGTGGTGTGTCTGCAACACATGTAGGACCCAAACCAAATCGATAACCCTAATGACATGTCATTTGTATCCTACGAATATTTAAGGTTCAACGGGATTCAGTAATCATCGGGTATGTGATCGGTATTTATGTATGGCAATAATACAAATCACATACATATGATTTATTTAAAACATATAAATACTCAATTTAATTAGATGAACTTACCTCGACAAGTGTATGTAAACACGGAGGCGACTAATCTTATATTTTCTCTTTACCTTGATATAACTTTGTACGACGTCTGACAGGATCTATACGAATAAATTTAGCTCATTTCAATATAATTCTCATTCAATTTAATCCAACATGGAAATTTGGCAAAATTACTATTTTTCCCTACACTTTTTAATTCATTTGTAATTTAGTCCCTAGGCACTAAAAATGAAATCCATACAATTTAATCCTTACTTAAGCCTAGCCGATTTTATATATATTAATAGTAGCCCATAATTTCACAAAATTCACAAATTTTATCATAAATTTATCATATTTTTCAATTTAATCCCTAATTATAATTCTATCAAAATTGTCTTTACAAAAGTTGTTTATCTAATAACAACCATTTATTTTCTATTATCAAACTTTAAAATTCAAGCATATTCATCAATGGCAAAACCCTAACACTTTAACAATTTTGCAAATTAATCCCTGAGCTAGCTAGCTTAAGCTACTATGATCTCAGAAAAATAAAAATCATAAAAAATGGGACAAAAATACATACATAATTGAGCAAAATAAGCTTGTCCAAATTCAAGCTTCCATGGCTAGGTTTCTTTCTTTCTTTCTTTTTTTAATTTTTGGTGGAAGATAATGAGAATAGATTATTTTATTTTATTCATTATAAGTTTAATCACTAATTTCTAAAATTAACCTTAATATTTCATTCAATTTCCAATAATGACTATTCATACTTATCCTGTAACAGCCCATTTTTTGTCAAATCGGAACAATGGTTTTGGGACTAAAAATCCAAAGTTAAAATATTTATTTTATTATTATTTTAATATTTACAGCATGATTGAGTGATTGTGTGAAAGTTTCATTTAGAAATTTTATCGTTTGGTTAGTCAATTCGATAAAAAGGACTAAATTGCGTAAAGTGTAAAACTTGAGTTTTAATAGCTATAGAATATTAAAGTGGAGGTCCTTAAGTAGTAAATAGACCATTTATCTTTATAGTGGATGATAATGGCTTGGCATAATTGAAATCCTTAGTTAATAATAAGGTTAATTTAGTAATTTGGTTAATTTAAGTAAAAATAAATAAAACAAATTAAAAGGTACCTGGTATCATTACTGGCTATAACAGTCTTGAAGGTACCTGATGTTCAGTTTTAACTTGTTGACATATCAAACATCTAGATACAAAATAAAAAATATCACGTCTCATTCCCGGCCACAAGTACCTCTTTTTCAAATCATTGTACATTTTATTACTCCCTAGATGAATAGACAAGCTACCACTATAAGCTTCATGCAAAATTTTCTATATAAGCTCTAGATTCTTCGGTACACAAACTCTACTTATGAATAATAAACAATCATCGAGCCTATTTGAAATTCTAAATTAGAAGTCGACTCACACTTTCCCCGTTTAGCTAACATCTCATTATCATATTTCAGAGCTTCACATATTTTTTGTAAAAATGTTGGTTTAGCTTTTAACACGGCTAAAATCGAGCCATCATTATATAGCGACAGTTAGGTATTCATTGCTCGCAAAACAAACAAGGATTTTCTACTCAAAGCATTATCAACTACATTTGCTTTTCTCAGATGATAGTCAATAACTAACTCTTAATCTTTCAATAGTTCAAGCCATCTACGTTGTCTCAGATTCAAATCTTTCTGCGACATAAGATACTTTAAACTCTTGTAATCGGTAAATATATGACATTTTTCACCGAAAAAATGGTGTCGCCAAATTTTCAAAGCAAATATAATAGCTTCCAACTCTAGGTCATGTGTCGAATAGTTCTTTTTGTGTAGCTTTATGGAAACACAAAAATATACACACTTTTTCATGCTCTTTTTAACTGAAATTCATGCAGTTTTAATAAAATTCTTGTCGAAAAATATATAATTATTATAAAATAATTAAATTACACTCAAATTATCAATACATTGAATTTTAATTAATTTTATATCAAATTTTGATTATTTTCGACAGATTTGCACGAAGGGCAAAAAATGGCTCGGTAGACACTGCTAGAAGCGTAAAACCGAGAAGCATTTTTGAAGCATCAAGGTGACTTAATTTTTCAGCCTAAGACAGTCCAATTATGTGTATTAATTCATAATATAATTAATTTTAATTTTAATCCAATTTAATTTGGTTAAAATAAATTATTGTTAATTAATTATGAAAAAGGGACCAAGTTGAGCTGAACCAAGAAAACTGATCCAACCGAGCACTGGGCAACCTAAAACCATCCCACATGTTGACCCAATTAGCATGCTTGGCTGATTATTTGGCTTGCAAAATGGCCTTGAAGACTCCTTCAAATTGTATTAAAACCCCCCTCTATTTATGCTTTTCTAGATACTGGATAGACTCGCAGGGCGAGACTATTACTGTTTCCTCGATGGAAACTCGGGGTATAATCAGATTACAGTAGCACTGAAAGATCAACACAAGACAACATTCACCTACCCGTACGGTACATTTGCATTTAGGCGCATGTCATTTGGTTTATGTAATGCACCTACTACATTCTAAAGATGTATGATGTCTATTTTTACTGACATGGTTGAGAAAGAACTGGAAGTATTTATGGATGAATTTTCAGTATTCGGAGATACATATGATGATTTTCTAGCCAATCTAGCTAAGGTAATAAGGTGATACGAAGAAACAAACCTCGTACTGAAATGGGAAAAGTTCCGTTTCATGGTACGAGAAGGTATTGTTCTAGGGCATTAGATAACGAGACATGAAATCAAGGTAGATAAAGCAAAGGTAGACGTTATTGAGAAACTCCCACCTCCAAATTTATAAAGAGTGTTAGGAGCTTTTTGAGCCATGATGGTTTCTATTGAAGATTTATCAATGAATTCTTCAAAAATTGTTAAACACTTATGCAGATTATTGGAGAAGGACACGTCGTTCAAATTTGATGAGGAGTGCTTATGATCTTTTAAAGATTTGAAGATTCAGTTAGTTTTGGCACCCATAATCGTCACACCAAACTAGGATTTGCAATTTGAATTGATGTGTGACACAAGTGACTTCACCACAGGAACTGTCATGGGCCAGTGAAGAACAAAGTTTTTCATCTCATTTACTAAGCAAGTTGGACTCTGACAGGAGCTCAGTTGAATTATACGGTAATAGAGAAAGAGTTACATGTTATTGTGTTTGCTTTTGACAAGTTTTGATCTTACCTTGTAGGTACCAAAGTGATTGTCTATACGGACCACTCAGCAATTAAGTATTTACTTGCCAAGAAAGACGCTAACCCGAGACTAATCCGATGGGTACTTCAACTTCAAGAGTTCGATCTAGAAATTCAAAATCGAAAGGGAGTAGAAAACCAAGTAGTAGACCACTTGTCTAGATTGGAGTCACAAGAAGGAAATTCTCCACTTATACCAATTCAGGTGACATTTCTGGATGAACACATACTAAAGGTAAATCATGTCCATAATACCCCTTGGTTTGCTGATAATGCTAACTATTTAGCTTGTGGTTTGATGTCGATTGATAAGACGTATCATCAAAGGAATAAGTTTCTTCATGATATGAAGTACTATTTCTGGGAAGAACCATACTTGTTTAAAATGTGTTCAGATCAAATGATCAGGGGATGTGTGGCAGAAGATAAAGTACATAACATTCTATATCATTGCCACTCAGCTCTGAGTGGGGGACACTTTGGAGGTACACATACTGCGGCCAAAGTATTGCAAGCCAGATTCTTTTGGCCAACACTATTTAAAGACGCGTATGCTTACGTAAGGAGCTGTGATCGATGTCAAAGGGTTGGAAACGTCACAAACAAAAATGAGATGCCTCGAACAAACATCATTGAGGTAGAATTATTCAATGTTTGGGTTATTGACTTTCTCGGTCCTTTCCCTCTGTCTTTTGGTCACAACTATATATTGGTAGCAATAGACTACGTGTCTAAGTGGGTTGAAGCTAAGGCATATTCGATGAATGATGCTAAGATTGTGAGGAATTTTTTGCAGAAGCATGTGTTCACAAGGTTTGGAACCCCAAGAGCCATCATTAGTGATGAAGGGTCCCATTTTGTGAACAAGTGGTTGAAATGGTTACTTGACAAACATAGAGTGAAGCACAAGGTTGCCATAGCTTACCACCAGCAGACAAATGGGCAAGCTGAACTGGCAAACAAAGAGATCAAAGGTACACTCGAGAAGGTAGTTTGCCTGAACCGACGAGATTGGTCCAAAAGATTGGATGATGCTTTATGGGCCTACAAGGTAGCATACAAGACACCTTTAGGGATCTCACCCTATAGGTTGGTCTTTGGGAAAGCCTATCATCTGCCTTGGAGTCAAAACACAAAGCTTACTGGGCTCTCCAACAACTCAACTTGGATCTTAAGCTTGCTAAAGGGAAATTGATGCTCCAACTCAATGAGTTAGAAGAGTTCCGAATGTTCTCATACAAGAATGAAAAATTACTCAAGAAAAGACTTAAGAGATGGCATGACAAACACATTTGGGTTCGAGAATTTGAAGCAAGTCAGCAAGTCTTGTTATTCAATTCTAGATTAAGGTTCTTTCCAGGTAAGTTAAAATCACGTTGGTCCGGTCCATTTACGACTCACCATGTTTAACCATACGGAGTTGTCTAACTTCAAAGTAAGGGAGGGAATTTTCAAGTCCATGCTCAGAGCTTAAAACATTACTGGGGGATAAAATTGAACAGGACCAAATCTCGTTCATTTTATCAAATATTTAATTTTTCTTGTTTTTCTTTTTAAATAAATGGTTTAGGGTATATTTTCGGGATTAGTATGTTTAAATAAATTTTGTGTAGGAGTTTGGAATTTAAGCAGGACCGCTTGTGACCCCTCCAATCTTTCCTAGGAGTTGATTTTAACATAAACTTCCGAGAAATTATTCCCTAAATGGAAAAATAAATTTTTAAGTTTTCAAATAAAAGGGTCAATTTTGATCCAAGTTTTAAATTGCAACTCAATTTCAAATTTTCTTTAAGTCTAGGTACTTAATTGAACTATTTTTAAAATTTAGTTGCTCTTTTTGTAAATACCAAAGATTAGATGTCTTTTCTTGTAAATATTTTCAAAAGGCATCTAGAATAAATTTTTTTAATTTAATTTAATAAATAAGATGATAATCATTAATATATAATTATATCCATTATAATATGTATTAATTATTATCAACTTTGCGTAGAATTAGGATTAGTTTAAATTTGATCATATTTTATTTAATAAGTATTTATTTTTAATAAATTAATAGTAAATAATAATTAATATGCATTATATTAATTATTAATTGTTGTTAACTCTATGTTGAATTAGAACTTATAATATCTTAATTATTAATTTGTTTTAAGAATTCTAATTAAACTCCTACTCCTTTCATTATAAATTTCACACAGCTTTGTCATTATTTTCATTCATCCCTCTATCAATCCTAGCATCCAAAACCCACCAAGTACCAAATCAGGTAGTGCCAAACTCTCTAGCAACAACACTGCCCAGCTCCGCACATCACCCTTACGTCTAGCAGCAGCCCAATTTGGCAAGCAGCTATGCACGCACCCTGTAACGCCCCAATTTTTGGGACTTCTGTTAATTTTGGTGAATTTTGGAATTTTTGTGTTTTAACTGCTTGGCGTAGGTATAAGTATGTTAGTGGGCCTCTAGAAGGCCCAATTTTAAGATTAAGTCTGGGGTTTAATTAATTTTAATCGATAAGGGAAAAGGGGGCTCTGGTTAACAGGGGTCTTAAATATTTTTTGGGTAAAATAAGACATAAGGAAGCAAGTGGAAAAGTGGCATGTGGCGCCACTGGGAAGGCTATAAAAGTGGCGTGTAGAAGTGTAGGAAGAGCCCAGGTTCGAGCCGCAAGACAAGCAAATAAGGTGTTTATTTTTTGTACACAAAAAGGGGAGGTGATGGAACTCAAGGGGGAACTCTGTTAGGGAGAGTTTAAGATGAAAAGGGGATTGAGTAAGGATACAGATAAGGGAGGAAATCTAGGAGCTGATCAAGGAACAAGAGGTGGTCGGCCAAGGGACTTTAGCATGGGAAATTCGGCTAGGGTAGTGCTTGTATAAATTTGGCACAAGGGGGTAAGTGAGCCGTTTTCTGATCACTCTTCCTCTCCTTTTTATTTTTCTTTTTCTCTCCATTTGTTATTCTTTCCTTCTTCTGTTCCCCATAGCCGAATCCTTAGCCACCTTACTCTATACCACCTTCCTTCTATTATTTTTAAAACTATAGCCGAATGCCTCAAATCCCAAAATCCCGAAAACTTGATTCCTCTTATACCGATTTCCCTAGCCAATTCTCTTAATTTTTCTCATCATCTTCGGCCGATTCTCTTATCCTCTAAACCCCAAGTTTCTGTCTACAATACCACAGTAAAACCCTCATATCTTATTTTTCTCTACACTATTGCAAAAAAAAGCCGAAAATCTCACACTATCCTAGGGACATAGCCGAATATTGAGATCACTGAAGGCTTGACTTTTGTTATCATTTGAGGGATTAGAGCTGTATCAAAATCAAGTAGGAACTAAAAGGGGGACATTGACTGAAAGAATCGGTGGTAAGTCTTTCCAACTTAGTCTATCTTTCGTATTTTAAGAAAAGCCGGAATCCCTAAAAGTTAGGGAGGTTGTCGATTTGGACTTGTAGCCCTAAGGGGGTTGTGATAACAATATTATTTTGGTAATAGTGTGATTAAGAGGCTATTGATCAAGGGCTTGGACAAGTGGAGCGAATGGATCTGGATCGAGACGCTACTTTCAGCAAAGGTAGGAACGCTAAGGCCTAAGGTGTTATTGGTCGAATTTGGTAAGGAGTTAATATGTAGTTTGTTTCGGTAGTTAGATTAACGTGGTAGGAGTATAATTGTAGGTAGTTCGTGTATGGATCTCATCAGTGAATCGTCATAAAACAGGTGTGTAACTGACACCCTCTCATAGACTAGATTGGCAAAAGACGAAAAGCCAAAATGCCGAAAAGTCGGTATTTTGGGAATTTGCGTGTACGAATGCTCGCAAGATAGTTGGGTGTGTATGTTTGGTAATCTAAAGCAACAAACTGCAGTACGCGCGATTTCGTGCATTTGGGCTTAATGGGCCAAAAATCGGGTTTATGGGCCAACGGGCCCAATTCGGTAAGAATGCGCGGTAAGTGTTCTGATGGTACATAAATGGTTAGATATGAATGAAAACCCTAAAAGTAGCTAAATTACTATAATACCCTTATGTATGGAAAATTACCATGATACCCCTGGGTGTAAATGACCGATATGCCCCTAGGATTAATTTTGTCTGGAAAGCATGTTGATTTAAATCTGTATGTTGTATGCCATGAATGAATCTTTGTGCAAGGGGACATGGGTTATATTATGGAGGAAGCGTCCTGGTGGCTATGCCACAATTATCTGATCTGGTGGCTCTACCAGATATTTCTGTTCTGGTGGCTCTGCCACGATTATCTGTATCTAGTGACTCTGTCACATTATCTATCCTGGCAGCCATGCTGCATATTTCTGAGGCGTGTAGCGGTTGGGTGGGTCGAGTAGTCTCCCCACATGGTGAAAGGTTGGTAAGCGGTGCATGTGGTTGGTTATGGGTTGGGTTTTGCATATACATGAAATATCTGATCTGATCTGTTATGGGCCTATGGGCTTAATTCTGTATTCTGTTCTGGGATAAGGCCGATTTATTCTGTTTCTGTGGGTTGAGCTGATATGGGCTATGGTTGGGGTAATTTTACACACTGAGTTTCCCCAAACTCATCCCCTCTTCTCATCCATGCAGGTAATCCCCAGCCATAGTGGGCTTGGAGCTGCGGGGGATTCGGAGTGGCCACTCGTTCTGCAATATGGTTTTCTTCTGGTGAATTAGACTTTATTTTTCATTTACTTTGATGATTTGGGTTTTATTATGTAATAAGGCCGCTCTATTATTTTTTTTATTATGGGTTTGGTTTATATTTTATTATGATGAACTTAATTTATATTAACTATCAAAATGGGCTAGATCTAGGGTTCGTTTTCAAAATCATAAATTGATTTCAAAGGAACACGATCTCAAACAAGGCTTCTACTATGATAACGTTTTCCAAAATTAAATATGTTTTATTTTAAAATGAACATAATTACAATGGTAACCTAAAGAAATACACGATGTTAGAGTGTGGTAATGGCGGTGTGCATGTCTGGGATTGGATCCGAAAGAGCTTGGTACTTAAGCAGTCCGATGGACTCACCTCCTCTTTTCTGGTTTCCTACCTGGTGCACAGCTTCCATTCACTTTAACCCTTAATGAATTAATCCTTTGAACATCAAGTACGATTTTCTGGACTAAGAATGGAAAAATGTTTTAACGCTTTGCCGTGACACGTCGGATCCGGTCATAACGTCTAGGCCGGGTTTTGGGGTGTTACACACCCAGTAGCCCTCACGCACACTGTGTGTACCAGCAGCCTGTTCTTTGTCGCTGCACCTACTGCACGTACAGCTCCAGTAGCTTGTTAGGCCTGCTCGAGCACTTGTTTTCTGCCCACTTTCCCACATCCACGCGGCACATGCATGCCCTACTGATCATGCAAGGATTTTCCCGATAGTGCCGCCTGCTGCCCGCGTATCTACTCGCACCAACACCCTTGCCTATCACACCACACCGTCAAGACACCCTACAACCATCCCTAAGCCAACCCTTTCTTCTTTATATTTATTTTTTTGAGTTCTTAATTTTTATAAAAAGTGGTAAGACAAATTTTTCTCCTAAATTTTATTTTATTTAATTATTTAATTTTCCAATTTATTGAATTATTAATATTTTATACTATTTAAATTTTTGAGAAAATATTTGTTTCCATCTTATGTTCAGGTTAATCATACCTTGCAAGAGAACTCGTGCCTCTGCCCAAATTAACAAATCGCAAAAATAAATTCCACTATGAAGAAGCCAAAGCGAGATATGAAAGCATTTTCAAGAATCAACAATTGCACCCAAAAAAAGGCTTTACGCTGAAAGAAAGCAACTATATTGATTTCATTGCACACATTCGACAAATTGCTGAAGCTCTCAATTAGGAGTTATTTTGTGAGAAAATGTAACACCACTTATCCTTATTCAATGCCGGAACAGGATACGAGGCATTCCTAAACTTACATCACAAGCAAACATATAATTTCGAGTCATAAATTTTCATCCCAATTAAAACCATTTACATTCAAACATAAAGTCCCTAATGTGAGCCTATGAAGCCCCAAAACATGCTTTTGAAGTAGTTTGGGACTAAACTAACAACTTGGGAAATTTTTACAAACTTAGAAAATTTTTTCTATGAACAGGGGTCACACGCCAGTGTGGTTTAGGACATGCCCGTGTTGGCATGCCGTGTGGTCACACACAACCGTGTCCGTAACCCGTGTAACTCTCTGTTTTGCAATGCATGAACAAGTTGAGGTCACACGGCTAAGTCACATGCCCATGTGGTTAATTAAATTTTTATAAAATAGGTACAGACCTCACATGGTCGGGACACAAGCCCGTGCTTGAGTCCGTGTCCCTCACAGGCTGAGACACACGCCCGTGT
The DNA here is from genome assembly GCF_007990345.1 of Gossypium hirsutum. Lineage (NCBI taxonomy): Eukaryota > Viridiplantae > Streptophyta > Magnoliopsida > Malvales > Malvaceae > Gossypium > Gossypium hirsutum. Next base: position 81,965,941 of record NC_053434.1, on the reverse strand, counting down.
CTCTGCCCGTGTGCTCAATTATGAGCATTCTGTTTATCAAAATTAAGGTGTCCGGGACACACGACCAAAACACATGCCTATGGGCCAGACCATGTGTGACACACGGTCTATACACACGCCTGTGTGTCTACCCGTGTGGACAAAATAAAGGCTATTTACCAAACCATTTGTCACCCTCATTTACGCCTACACTTGCACAAGTTCAAGGCATAATTCATAGCACACTTGGACAACCAATACATCCACAAACAAGGCTAATTCATGTCATTTCATTATCACACATAGCATACTTACAACATCATATTCTACCAAACCAAATCAAACCAAACTGACATCCACAATTACCAACACACATACTTTTATCATGCATAATTCTTCATAAAATTTCATAGTATACCAATGAGCCAACCTCAACTATTTAACAACAATCCATTGAGCCACATTCAACCATTTATCAAGTATTTATAAACCACATCATACAAGAGATTGTTGCACATGCATGTATATATATAAGCTTACAACAAAATCAACCAAAATGAGACAAGTTACATGGCCATAAGCCACATCAAACCTTTGACAATTACAAGCCCATACATTTGGCCAAATTTATAATGACACATATAACAAAATGACCAAGTCCCTATACATGCCATATTCTCAAAATGTTTAAAATCATCGGTACCCAAAATGATAGATTGATAGTGTGATATGATCCTTGACAAATCTCCAACTCGAGTTAGCTTGGTGACACTATAAAACATGGAAAAATAAATGGAGTAAGCTATATAGCATAGTAAGCCCGTATGTAAGAAATAACCAAACCTTACCATGCATTAACATCCAAATAATAACATAAGATAAATGTAGTTATTCATAATCTCATGGCTTTAATTTACTTCCATCATAACTTACCTTGAAGTCATTATTCCACAAATTTTATAATCATAAGCTTATCATACATACTTGTATCATTTCTGATAAACGCCAAATTATACATATTTTTACCCCAAATACTTAGCATATTTATGGATGTTTATCACTAGATTTGTGGATTTTGGTGCTCTTAATCCGGTTATTTCATGTTTTATACTCAAGAGAGCACCAAGAGTCAAAAGGAGCCAAAAACGATTCAAAAAGGAACAAAACAGACCAAATCGAGTAGATGACACGGCCTAAGCCTTTCCACACGGGCTTCTTACACGCCTGTGTCTTTCAAGGGTGTCGGCCAAGGGCTTTCACGATTCAAACGGCCTGGCCATTGACCTATACGGTCGTGTGCAAATTAATGGATCGAACACGGCCTGGTAATCATGTCACATGGCCGTGGCATACGGGCGTGTCCCTTTTTTCAAAGAGTTGTATTTTACACAGAAAAGGATACTTAGGGAAGAAGAAAGCCAATCCAAAGCCTATATAAACACCCTAAGTAAGACTCAAAATAGAGCCCTCTTCCAAAACTTTTCTGGAATACAGAACCACATGCCAGGAATTACTTGAAGGAGGTCAGACGATCCATCCCAAAAGCCGGAGCTACTCCAAGACTGAAGATCTTTCTCAGAATTCTTTCAGGGGTTTTAGAGTTTTCTTTATGTTTTGTTATTTTCATACTTTTGAGATGTACTCTTATCTTATTATGAACTAAACCCCTTAGATACCTAAGGGGGTTGAAACCTATGATGGATCTTCTTATTATTATCTGAACTGTTTGATAAATACTTGATTTGTTCTTAATTATGTGTCTTAATGATTGAGTTAATATTCCGGGTATTAATTCATAATTTGATGTGCTTATGTAAAGGAGCAAAAGTCCTTGTCTAAGAATAGATTTGGCATAATTAAGCGGAGTTGATCGAACGCCTAGAAATAGGGTTACGAGATTTTATCGGATTAGGGTGAAACCTAATATGGGAGTCCATAGATCGATTTACTGCTTCCCTAGGGGTTTTAATTAAGAAAGAAAATTTGATTAATTCAACTGAGGGTTAGATGTTATTAGTCTCGAAATAGATAATAATATAGGTTAGGGAGTCTTACGGATGAAGTCATGTGAATAAATCGTCTGGTTCAGAGTCAGATAACGAATGAAATCTAGGTGGATTCCTCTTTGGGTGTCATCTTTATCAAATTAATTTTCTTCAAGTCTTTTTCCAACTTTTCTCTTTACTTTAGTTTAATTAGTTAACTAGTTTAATAAACAACCCCTATTTATTTCTAGGTTAGATAATAAAAAGATAATTATTACTAGTACTTTTGGTTCCCTTGGGTACGATATCCCGGTCTTGCCATTACTATACTATTGTTCGATAGGTGCGCTTGCCTTTTCGTCGTGATAATAGTTAGTCTAGGTTTGATCTTCATTATAAATATTTATTACTTGTTACGAATCACGCGATCAAGTTTTTGGCGCTATTTCCGGGGAACTAAGTTATTAGGAACGCTTAATTTTATTACTTTAGCCATTTATTTTTCTTGCAATTTAATTTAATTTAATTTTTTTTATTATTATTTATTAATTTACTTTTTCTTTCTCTTGGCAGGTTTTTATAGTTTATGACTAGAAGAAACCCGTCGGGACCATTACTTTTTGATGAAGAAATCGATCGTACTGTTCGTAGAAATCAAAGAGAAATAAGGCGCAGCTTAAGATACACGAAGAACTAGCAAAAAGACGATACTCAACCCCCAACCGAAGAGATGGCTGAAAATCAAGACAATCAGCTACCTCCTGCAATTGTGGCTAATCAAAATCCTGCTCCACGTACTATGTATGATTATGCTAAACCTTCTCTAACAGGAACTGAATCTAGCATAGTTAGACCTGTTGTAGCTGCAAATACTTTTGAATTAAAACCTAACACTATTTAGATGATATAGTAGTTTGTTCAGTTTAATGGTTTGCAGGATGAAGATCCCAATGCTCACTTAGAAAATTTCCTGGAATTTTACGATACATTCAAAATCAATGGCATCTCTGATGATGCCATTCCTCTTCGGTTATTCCCTTTTCCATTGAGGAACAAAGCTAAACAGTGGTTGAACTCATTGCTACGAGGGTCAATTACTACTTGGGAACAAATGACCGAGAAATTTTTCCTAAAATATTTTTTCCGCCGGCTAAAATGGCTAAATTATGTAATAATATCTCTTCTTTTGTGCAGATGGATTTAGACACACTTTACGATGCATGGGAGAGATACAAGGACTTACTGAGAAGGTGCCCTCACCATGGGTTACCACTTTGGTTGTAAGTACAAACATTCCACAATGGTCTGAATCCCTTGACTCGACAAATGGTTGACGCAGCTGCTGGCGGAACCATCAACAACAAAACACCTGAAGAGGCTTATAAATTAATTGAAAAAATATCACTGAATAACTATCAGTGGCAAGTCATGAGGACTAAGCCAACGAAAACAGCCGGCGTTTTTAACGTCGACTCAATTACTATGCTGTCAAATCAGGTAGAACTTTTCAATAAAAAGGTTGATGATTTTCTTAGTTCTACGCAGGTACATCTAGTAATGAGGTGTGACTCAAGTGGAGGAGGTGTGCATACAGAATATCAATCCTTCAATCCCACAACTAAAGAGGAACAAGTCAACTATATGGGTAACAATAACTTCAGATCTCAAAATAACCCATACAATAATACTTATAATGCAGGTTGGATGAACCACCCAAATTTCTCTTAGGGTGGCCAAGGAAATCAAAAGCCACAAAATCCTCAAGGTTTTCAACCGCCACCTTATCAACAAGAGAAGAAACCGAACCTTGAGGAGATGCTCTCAAAATTCATATTAGTGTCAAAAACTCATTTCCAAAATACTGAGACATCACTTAAGAATCAACAAGCATCGATCCAAGGGCTCGAAACTCAGATCGGCCAACTATCCAAACTAACCTCCGAATGACCACAAGGTAGCTTACCAAGTAACACTGAACCCAACCCACGGGAACAACTCAACGTAATTAATATCCAGAATAACGAAGGAGTCGTTGAGCCTGAAACAGAACCAAGGCAAGAAACAGTGGTAAGCAAAGAGGGAGACGAGGTAGATCAAAATACAAACAAACCAGTGACTGTCGAATATAAACCTAGTGTCCCATACCCTAACGCAACAAGGAAAGACCTCTCAGACGAACAATTTGGTAAATTCCTTAAACTTTTGAAAAAATTACATATTAACTTACCGTTTATTGAAGCTTTGTCGCAGATGCCAAATGTAATGAAATTTTTAAAAGAGCTTTTAGTAAATAAGAGGAAGTTGGACGAAACGTTGCATGTGGAGCTAAACGTAGTCTGCTCAGCTATTCTATAGAATAAGCTACCCCACAAATTGAAAGATCCAAGGAGTTTTACAATTCCTTGTTTAATTGGTAGTTTCGATATAAGTCATGTACTAGCTGATTTAGGGGCTAGTATTAACGTCATGCCTTACAAAATGTTTAAACAACTTGGTCTTGGGAAACCTAAACAGACTAGGATGAGCATTCAATTGGTAGATAAAACTATAAGATTTCCTAGGGGTATTATTGAAGATGTACTCGTGAAAGTAGATAAGTTCATATTCCCCATTGATTTCGTTGTTCTAGACATAGAGGAGGATAATAACACCCCTTTGATTTTAGGGAGGCCCTTTTTAGCAACTGCTAAAACAATTATTGATGTTGGCACAGGTGAACTTACACTTCATGTGGTAGACGAAATGATCACCCTTCAAGCTCGTAATTCTGACATTACATCAAACATTGAAGGTAATAGTCCACACCAATCTACTAAAACTGACAATATGACTTTGCAGAGAAATTGAGCTTCAAAGACGTTCACAAGCTATGTTCCGGAAATGATAGAGGATATCATGAAGAACGAAGGCTACGGATAGAGGAGCTAGACGAATAGTGAGCACACAAACCAAGAACACATGATAAATCGAAACTACGCCAAAACAAGCACGATACCTCTCCTAATCAACATAAGGTTGGCGATAAAGTCTTACTAGATGCCGTAGATCCCCACATTGTCACTACCATATCGAATGAGGAAATCCCTCTTATGGTACTCAGTATTTTTCCATTCGGTATGGTGGAGGTGAATCACCCAAAGTTCGGCACTTTTAAGGTAAACAACACCAGATTAAAACCCTATTTTGATGAGGTTGATTGCAGGAATGAGGAGTATAAACTCCTCGAACCACCTTGACCATTCACTAGAGAGGTAAGTCAAGCTTAAACTACAAATAAGCGCTTCTCAAGAGGCAACCCGAGCACTAACATATTTTGATTTCTTTATTTTTAAATTCTAACAATTTAAATCATTAACTTTATCTTTGAATTGCAAAGTTTTTCAACACACACGGCCAAGAACACGGGCATACCTAAAGCCGTGGCCAAACAATGGAAGAGACATGGTCATGCTATATGGCCGTGTGAAAGCAGGACATGATTTCCCCAAAACACGAGATGCGATAAATCCCTACGGCCATGCGACATGGCCATAGATAAACTTCATAGGTGAACACGGGCATGCTAGGGGCAAGGTTCGATTTTGTTTCTTCGACACGAGCGTGAGACACGCCCGTACCTTTAAACTGTCGACAACAATACACGGGCGTGGTACCCTAACACACGGACGTGGGAGAAGTGAACAAAGCTAGGCACGGCCGTGCGACATGGCCGTGTGCCACACACGCCCAAGACACATAGTCTTGGGATAGTAACCGGGCACGACCTAAATCGCAAAATTTGAAAAACACTAGCTCACCCTTAGAGTACACGGGCAGGGCCCTAGGCCGTGTGACTGTCCCCTATATAAGAAAAACACTATTCATCTTCTTCCTCCTTTCAAAACCCTAGCCGAAATCTACCCTTCCCCACCCCCTAATACCTATTCCGGCCACCATTCCCCAGATTCTCACTTCCCCAACCCCAAACCACCCTCAAATCCACTCCCCCTGCATCAATCCTCACTTTCCCCTCTCTTTTCCCTCTATTTTTCCTCCACACGGCTGTACACTCATGCCCCATGCCCGTGCTCGCCATCACCACGCCCGTGCGCCACCCTACAGCAGTTTTGGTTCACTTTCTCAACCTTGTTTTTCAAATTTGCTTTGCTACATTAGTATTCTATATGCTTTACAAAGATATTGTTAATTTGTTCTAATTAAGTTAGGAATTTGCTTTAGTATTTTCTATATTTGAATTGTTTAAACTACTAAATAGCATATAGTAGTTCTAGGATTCTTGCTTAACCAATGATGCATTTTTGATCTCAGTATATGTTTCTGAATAATCATATAAAGTTTTCACCTCTCGCTTGATATTGGAAAATGTTAACACATCTTGAAACTACTATATCAATGTTCATACATTTTCAGGTACATTATGTCATTATTGAGAGGCAAGAGGGCCGCGGTCCCATCCTCAAAAAGACGTAAGAGACTGGGTTCTTCCTTGGTACGTGCTACAATTGAAGTTCGGCACCCATTCCTTGAGTTTTCACAAGCTTCGAAGGAGGAGCTATTTCAGATACTACGCGCACAACCCCTCACTACAGGTCACTGCATCGACTGGGCTGCCGTATAGCAAGTCCAGCTAGCTGATGCCATCTGTGCCTTCCTGTTCACAGACCCATGGGAACAGTTCTTCGCTATTACTGATCCCACTTATTTAAAGCTAACTTTAGAATTATGCTCTACTTTTCATTTATAGGTGGTGATGACGAACAATGACGACCCCGACACCATTCACTTCTGATTAGGTGGTCTAGTTCACGCGATGAGTGTCCCAGAGTTTGGAGTCACTCTGGGACTTTACACCGATGTGTTTATGGAGGAGGAGGACATGAATGCACTACCACGCAATATCCACATTTCTCCCCCTTTGTGCTGGAAGGCTTTGGCACCACTCTTTTCCACCTACGACCCCAGCCGCTCGAAGGCCTTAGCTCTCCGTCCTTCCCTACGATATCTCCATGCCATATTGGCACACACCTTGACCGGAAGGAGAGAGAGCACTAATGTCATCAACACCCACGACGCCTACTATTTATGGTGCATGGTGAGTGCACACGTAACTGACTTGGTGTATTTCATTGCTTTCGCCATTCGCCATCAGACCGAGCAGCATAGGAAGGGAGTAATCTCTATCGACCCCTATGTGACGCGCTTTGCCAAACATTTCAGCCTCCTCAACACCGTGGCCCAGTCATCAGTGCTTACACTGATAGGTCAGATGTCCCCACAGGGCATCACAACTATGTTACACTTGAGGATGATTGATCGCCGACGTGGGACTGATCCTCCTCAGTACCGTCTCACTCATTCCATTGAGGAGGAGGATCTTGAGGACATTCCTGATAATGTCCCCCCACAGCACGAGGAGCCTCCTACCACACCACCTAGGGAATGACCAGTTCATGCGGCTGCTTCATTGGCACACATTTCCGATCGACTCGCTCACTTCGAGTAGTATTGCACTAAACAGTTCGAGATGATTCACGAGCGAGATCGACGACGTGATAGACAGATGGACGACATGCAGACCATGGTGCAGCAGCTGTGCCAGCACTTTCACATTGCCGCCCGAGCACCACCACCAGTGGGCCCCACTGACGAGGATCATTGAATCTTCCTATCTTTTTATTTTTATCTCTATTTTTCTTTTTCTTTTTTATTTTCATTTCAATCTTATTATTTTCTTTTGAAAGACATATCTATATTAGTAAATTTTACTTTCTTCATATTTCTGGTATTTCTAACAAGTAATCCCACTACGCTCTCTTCCACAACAACTCTTAATAAAGCTCTTCATGATTCTACAAACTTCCAAGCAAAGCTGCTAGGAATACTTTACGAACTGAGGAAACAAATAGGGTACAATACCCAACGAGTGCCATGTTTAACGACCCAATTTCTTCATCTAGCCAAGAACAGTGACAGCTACCACTTTCCCCAAACACTCCAGCCTCAGAATCAAGCTCTACATCCATATAGCAAGGAGTTTCACCTCTTTCCCTCTTATGATTTTCTTTATTTTGAATAATCTATCTTTGTACATTGAGGGCAATGTACATCTTAAGTGTGGGAGGGTGAACATGAACATGAAACCTAACTTTTTGCATTATTCTCAAATCCCTGAATTTGGTCTTGTGCTTAAGTGATTTTCTCATAATCTTGATCGAATGAATTCTGATTGATCTATAATTATTGTTGATATGTCATGGATTAGATCATGGGAATTATGCATGATCATTTGATTATAGGACATTAGAGAATAGAGCATGATAAATTGATATTTTGAGAACTAAAATTTTTAGACTATTTTCCTAAATTGAGGTATTATCTTGAAATCTTAAGTATATAGGAATGACATCAAAAACCCAAATTTTTTGTGAGATTTCTGAGCCTTTTGAGCATATAGCTTTCTTTCTTGCTCACTTCTTTTGTGGTTTGAGTGTGTCAACATTGAACTGTTATTCTGGAACTTGCTTCGATTATACATGTCGAGATCACACGTATGATTTGATATACTGAGATGATAAAGGCACTTAAGATTTAACCCACTTCCTCCATAAAAAGCCTTTCCATATAATTAAACCCTTAGCGAACCCCCTTTGAGCCTACTAACCTTTTTTATTGATTAACCCTCATCATTAACCCATTAACCCATTATTGTTGAAATCCTCTTACTTAATTTACCTTTTTATCGAGATTAAATTTAATATTGTTACCTCACTATGTTCACCATTTTTTGTTACTAAATCATGAAGTATGATTTCTATATTGTACTGACTTGATTTGTTCTAAAAAAACTCAGTATTGTTATTGTAATCCTTAGCAAGCTAAAGTTGTCATGAGCTCATGTAATATAGTTCTAGATATTTGTTTGTGATTCAGTAATTAAGTTTTTGATAGTGGGGTAATATATTGAAATTATCTCGATTCTAACCTTTGTCTCTTCAGCTTGTATCCATACCCGTCGCCTAAACCCCGGTACAACCATGCAAAGACCTTTTGATTTGTGTATCATATCATTTACAAGTGGTGGAGATTTGATTTTCATGCAAGCCTATGGTAATATCTTCTCATGTTATACAATCGAGTGCTTAATCTTGAACCTTAAACACTTTGAGTGATTTGAGTGAATCATTAGTGAGGATGTCCTCTCTTGTATATTTAAGACTAAAGTTAATTACTTAGAGGAAGGAGATTACCTATAATTTTATTATCAAAATATTTGATTTAGATTGTTTGAGGCTTTTAACGCCCCTATAGTTGAATTCTCACTGTATGATTTACCGTGGAATAGTTTGTAACATTATCATTAATGATTGTGTGATTGAAAGGAAGGAATTCTAGCAGTAAATGAGAGTTTTGCTTGAGGACAAGCAAATGCTTAAGTGTGAGGGTATTTGATAAACGCCAAATTATACATATTTTTACCCCAAATACTTAGCATATTTATGGATGTTTATCACTAGATTTGTGGATTTTCGTGCTCTTAATCCGGTTATTTCATGTTTTGTACTCAGGGAGCACCAAGAGTCAAAAGGAGCCAAAAAAGAGCCAAAATGGAACAAAATGGACCAAATTGAGAAGATGACATGGCCTAAGCCTTTCCACACGGGCTTCCCACACGCTCGTGTCTTTCAAGGGTGTCGGCCAAGGGCTTTCATGATTCACACGGCCTGGCCATTAACCCACATGGCCGTGTACAAATTAATGGATCGAACACGTCCTGGTAATCACGTCACACGGTCGTTGCACACGGGCGTGACCCTTTTTTCAAAGAGTTGTATTTTACACGTAAAAGGATACTTAGGGAAGAAGAAAGCCAATCCAAAGCCTATATAAACACCCTAAGTATGACTTAGAATAGAGCCCTCTTCCAGAACTTTTCTGGAATACAGAACCACACGCCAGGAATTACTTGAAGGAAGCCAGACGATCCATCCCAAAAGCTGGAGCTACTCCAAGACTGAAGATCTCTCTCAAAATTCCTTCAGGAGTTTTAGAATTTTCTTTATGTTTTGTTATTTTCATACTTTTGAGATGTACTCTTATCTTATTATGAACTAAACCCCTTAGATACCTAAGGGGGTTGAAACTTATGATGGATCTTGTTATTATTATTTGAACTGTATGATAAATACTTGATTTCTTCTGAATTATGTGTCTTAATGCTTGAGTTAATATTCCGGGTATTAATTCATGATTTGATGTGCTTATGCAGAGTAGCAAAAGTCCCTGTCTAAGAGTAGATTTGGTGTAATTAAGTGGAGTTGATCGAACGCCTAGAAATAGGTTACGAAATTTTTCTGGAATAGGGTGAAACCTAATATAGGAGTCCATAGATCGATTTACTGCTTCCCTAGGGGTTTTAATTAAGAAAGAAATTTTGATTAATTCAACTGAGGGTTAGACGTTATTAGTTTCGAAAGTGATAATAACATAGGTTAGGGAGTATCACGGATCAAGTCAAGTGAATAAATCGTTTGGTTCAGAGTCAGATAACAAGTGAAATCTAGGTGGATTCCTCCTTGGGTGTCGTCTTTATCAAATTTGTAACACCCCTTACCCGTACCCGAGGTCGGGATAAGGTACGAGGCATTACTGGACAAACATACAAACATTAAACTAAAATATAGGCCATAAAATTTCATTCATTTTTCAAAACGTTCATTCACTTACACATAGTCCCTTATTTGAGTCTACGGAGCCCAAAACATACTTTAAAAAGGGTTTGGGACTAAACCGAGAACTTACAAAAATCTTGGAAATTTCAGGCTTTAAGGCTCCACACGCCCATGTACCAAAGTCGTGTTCCATACACGACTGAGACACATAGTCGTGTCTCTGCCTGTATAGAATATACCTAGGCTATTTTCCAAGCTTCGGTCAACCTTAATCTCTTACACACTTATACATTTATACTAAGATTATCATCTTACCAAATATCTTCAGCTTAATCATCAAGCATTCATATTTAAAACTAGATCATATCTTTATAAAATACCACAACTCATATGCGCAGAATAACATGTTTGCCTGAAATATTTCAATTCAACTCCATACCCAACAAGCATTACAATGAGACTAGTCATATATATACATGTCATGATACATATCATTCTCTTTCTGTTTTCTTATAAACACATCATTTATTTCATTATATCAATATTTCATATACCATAGTTTCCATGTATTCCACATATATTTATTTTCCTCCTCCTCCTCTCCATTCCACATCCTTAATGTATATAGCATTCTTGTAAGTACGATTTCACAATTTACTAATAAATGCTCATATCAAACTATCCACACGAGTCATAGTAACTTACTTATTTATAATTAAAGCTACAGAGCTCAAAATTAAGATCCGTAAATTTCCCCTGAAACTAGACTCACATATCTTTCCATAATAAAATTTTCATAATTTTTAGTTTATCCAATTGGTACAGTTTATTCATTAAATTTTCCCCTGTTTCACTTTCTGACAGTTATGCCTTCTCTTCACTAAAAATTAATTATCTCATAGTACAGAACTCAGATAATGTTATTGTTGATTTATATTGAAAATATACTCATTAAGGATTTTAAAGATATAAGTTTTAGCCTCTAATTATTTTTCTCCAAATTTTTGTGATTTTCCAAAGTCAGAACAGGGGATCACGTAATCATTCTGAACCAGTCTCACAAAAACATAAATATCTCAAAATATAGAACTCCTTTTCTTTCTATGTTTCTTTTATATGAAAATATACTCATTAAGATTTAATTTGATATCTTATTTAGTCTCTGATTAAATTTATACTATTTTTGGTGATTTTTCAAAGTCACATTACTACTACTGTCCAAAACAGTTTTATTGCTAATTCACTCTTTCACACTTTCTTTGTATTAACCTCATTTTAACATACATATCACAAATCATTTTCATCACATTTCATACATCACAAGTATAGGCCCATGATTACAAGCTCACCATAAAATCATCCTCATGTATAACTTACTTGTTTATAACCTTACCACATCTCGTTCACTTAATGTACACATCATTCACATAACCAAGTTCCTGCACTTATTCATCACAAAACTCACAAAGCAATACATAGAGAGTCTCCCGTTGAACACTTCGGATCAATCCTCGATACTTGGTGGTTTCAGCATATAGCTCCACCCATCATATAGTTCGGCTCTCTTGTACACATGGTGAACACTTAGTACCACCCATGTGACCTAGCCAGTTTATCTCGTAGCTCTCTTGTCTACATGGTGTCCTTCACCTGGAACCACGCATGCGACCTAGCTACATATATCCCGTAGCTCTCTTGTCTACATGGTGTACACATAGTATCACCCATGCGACCTAGCTACATCATAATGTCTTGTAGCTCTCTTGTACACATGATGTGCACTCAGCACCATACATGTGACCTAGCTACATACCATCTGTATCATCCAATCTTTCCGAAGGTTCAACCGGGATTTCTCTCTCTTTTCCAACAATTTCACCAATCAAGTAATTATCAACAAGCCTATTTCCAATATTATTATAAAATATCATAATACAAGTAAAATTGATGTGTTACTTACATATAAACTTACATCTCATTTAATATCAATGCAATAACATTAAATTACACATTGCCTTATTAAAAATCATATGAACTTACAATTTCCCATAATATCCATAATCATAGAAATCACATTTATGTATGATAATTCAATGCACTTCATGTACCATAGACATATTTTTAAATCAATTCATAAACTGGGCACCATAAACATTTAATTTAACATAATTCAATTAATTCACTAAATTTAACTTTCAAATATAAATTATAGCATTATTGTTGTATTATTATCACACCAACTTACATACTTTCAACACCTCGGCAATTATAGTAAATATATCAAATTTACATTGAAACATGCATAAATTAATGCTTATTATACATATGAACTTACCTCGATACTAAAACGGTCATTTTACCTACTTTTCCAATTTTCGATTTTTCTCTCATTCTAGGTTCAAATCTCATTTTTCGGGATCTAAAACATCATATTTTACTTATTTAATTAATGTACTATTCAAAACAGTCCTTAACTTAAACTTTGGAGAAATTACAATTTTTCCCCTAAACTTTTGCATATTTACACTTTTGCCCCTAGGCTGGGAATTAAATTTCATCCTTTATTCTTATGTTTTATGACATGCTGATCACTTTTCTCTTCTATGGCAACATCAAGTTCTCACTCTAACATATACTTATGACTATTAGGTATTTTTACCGATTAAGCCCTTTTACTCGTTTTCACTCAAAACCGAGTAGCACAAGTTGTCTAACATAATTTAAAACCTCATATTCTATCATAAAACATCAAAATAAACACATTTCACCTATGGGTATTTTTCCAAATATGAACCCTAGCTTAAATTATTGCTAGAATAAGCTTAATCAAATTACCGGGATTCCAAAAATGTAAAGAACTTGAAAAACGGGGTTAGAACGAACTTACTATTGAGCTTGGAAAGCTTGAAAACCCTAGCCATGGCTTCCCCCATGCTAATTTCGGCCTCCATGAAAAAGATGAGTCAATTTTGGCTTTATTTTCCCTTTTTATTTCTTTTAATTACCAAATGACCAAAATGCCCTTCCTTACTAAACTTTCAAAAATTCCATCCATGTCCAATTTTTGTCCAAAACTTAGAAATTGGTCAAATTGCTATTTAAGACCTCCTAATTAATATTTTAAAGCAATTTCATACTAGAAACTTCTAGAATGCAAGTTTTGCAACTTATTCAATTTAGTCCCTAACTTCAAATTAAGCACTTTATGCATAGAATTTCTTCACGAAAGTTTCACACAATCATGCAATCATATCATAGACCTCAAAATAATCATAAAATAATTATTTCTATCTCAGATTTTGTGGTCCCAAAACCTCTGTTCCAACTAAACCCAATTTTGGGCTATTACGCCGGGATAAAGTACGAGGCATTACTGGACAAACATACAAACATTAAACTAAAATACAGGCCATAAAATTTCATTCATTTTTCAAAACATTCATTTACTTACGCATAGTCCCTTATTTGAGTCTACGGAGCCCAAAACATACTTTAAAAAGGGTTTGGGACTAAACCGAGAACTTACAAAAATCTTGGAAATTTCATGCTTTAAGGCTCCACACGCCCGTGTACCAAAGTTGTGTTCCATACACGACTGAGACACATGGTTGTGTCTCTGCCTGTATAGAATATACCTAGGCTATTTTGCAAGCTTTGGTCAACCTTAATCTCTTACACACTTATACATTTATACTAAGATTATCATCTTACCAAATATCTTCAGCTTAATCATCAAGCATTCATATTTAAAGCTAGATCATATCTTTATAAAATACCACAACTCATATACGCAGAATAACATGTTTGCCTGAAACATTTCAATTCAACTCCATACCCAACAAGCATTACATTGAGACTAGTCATATATATATATACATGTCATGATACATATCATTCTCTTTCTGTTTTCTTATAAACACATCATTTATTTCATTATATCAATATTTCATATGCCATAGTTTCCATGTATTCCACATATATTTATTTTCCTCCTCCTCCTCTCCATTCCACATCCGTAATGTATATAGCATTCTTGTAAGTACGATTTCACAATTTACTAATAAATGCTCACATCAAACTGTCCACACGAGTTCTAGTCACTTACTTATTTATAATTCGAGCTACAGAGCTCAAAATTAAGATCTGTAAATTTCCCCTGAAACTAGACTCACATGTCTTTCCATAATAAAATTTTCATAATTTTTAGTTTAGGAAATTAGTACAGTTTATTCATTAAATTTTCCCCTGTTTCACTTTCTGACAGTTATGACCTCTCTTCACTAAAAATTAATTATCTCACAGTACAGAACTCGGATAGTGTTATTGTTGATTTATATTGAAAATATACTCATTAAGGATTTTAAAAATATAAGTTTGAGCCTTTAATTATTGTTCTCCAAATTTTTGTGATTTTCCAAAGTCAGAACAGGGGATCACGTAATCATTCTGAACCAGTCTCACAAAAACATAAATATCTCAAAATATAGAACTCCTTTTCTTTCTATGTTTCTTTTATATGAAAATAGACTCATTAAGATTTAAGTTGATATCTCATTCAGTCTCTGATTCAATTTATACTATTTTTGATGATTTTTAAAAGTCACATTACTGCTACTGTCCAAAACAGTTTTATTGCTAATTCACTCTTTCACACTTTCTTTGTATTAACCTCATTTTAACATACATATCACAAATCATTTTCATCACATTTCATACATCACAAGTATAGGCCCATGATCACAAGGTCACCATAAAATCATCCTCACGTATAACTTACTTGTTTATAACCTTACCACATCCCGTTCACTTAATGTACACATCATTCACATAACCAAGTTCCTGCACTTATTCATCACAAAACCCACAAAGCAATACATAGAGAGTCTCCCGTTGAACACTTTGGATCAATCCTATTTACTTGGTGGTTTCAGCACATAGCTCCACCCATCATATAGTTCGGCTCTCTTGTACACGTGGTGAACACTTAGTACCACCCATGTGACCTAGCCAGTTTATCTCGTAGCTCTCTTGTCTACATGGTGTCCTTCACCTGGAACCACGCATGCAACTTAGCTACATATATCCCATAGCTCTCTTGTCTACATGGTGTACACATAGTATCACCCATGGGACCTAGCTACATCATAATGTCTTGTAGCTCTCTTGTACACATGATGTGCACTCAGCACCTCACATGTGACCTAGCTACATACCATTTGTATCATCCAATCTTTCCGAAGGTTCAACTGGGATTTCTCTCTCTTTTCAAACAATTTCACCAATCAAGTAATTATCAACAAGCATATTTCCAATATTATTATAAAATATCATAATACAAGTAAAATTGATGTGTTACTTACATATAAACTTACATCTCATTTAATATCAATGCAATAACATTAATTACACATTGCCTTATTAAAAATCATATGAACTTACAATTTCCCATAATATCCATAATCATAGAAATCACATTTATGTATGATAATTCAATGCACTTCATGTACCATAGACATATTTTTAAATCAATTCACAAACTGGGCACCATAAACATTTAATTTAACATAATTCAATTAATTCACTAAATTTAACTTTCAAATATAAATTACAGCATTATTGTTGTATTATTATCACACCAACTTACATACTTTCAACACCTCGGCAATTATATTAAATATATCAATTTTACATTGAAACATGCATAAATTAATGCTTATTATACACATGAACTTACCTCGATACTAAAACGGCCATTTTACCTACTTTTCCAATTTTCAATTTTTCTCTCATTCTAGGTTCAAATCTTGTTTTTCGGGATCTAAAACATCATATTTTACTTATTTAATTAATGTACTATTCAAAATAGTCCTTAACTCAAACTTTGGAGAAATTACAATTTTTCCCTTAAACTTTTGCATATTTACACTTTTTCCCCTAGGCTCGGGAATTAAATTTCATCCCTTATTCTTATGTTTTATGACATGCTGATCACTTTTCCCTTCTATGGCAACATCAAATTCTCACTCTAACATATACTTATGACTATTAGGTATTTTTACCGATTAAGCCTTTTTACTCGTTTTCACTCAAAACCGAGTAGCACAAGTTGTCTAACATAATTTAAAACCTCATATTCTATCATAAAACATCAAAATAAACACATTTCACCTATGGGTATTTTTCCAAATATGAACCCTAGCTTAAATTATTGCTAGAATAAGCTTAATCAAATTACCGGGATTCCAAAAATGTAAAGAACTTGAAAAACGGGGTTAGAACGGACTTACTATTGAGCTTGGAAAGCTTGAAAACCCTAGCCATGGCTTTCCCCATGCTAATTTCGGCCTCCATGAAAAAGATGAGTCAATTTTGGCTTTATTTTCCCTTTTCATTTCTTTTAATTACCAAATGACCAAAATGCCTTTCCTTACTAAACTTTCAAAAATTCCATCCATGTCCAATTTTTGTCCATAACTTAGAAATTGGTCAAATTGCTATTTAAGACCTCCTAATTAATATTTCAAAGAAATTTCATACTAGAAACTTCTAGAATGCAAGTTTTGAAACTTATTCAATTTAGTCCCTAACTTGAAATTAAGCATTTTATTCATAGAATTTCTTCACGAAATTTTCACACAATCATGCAATAATATCATATACCTCAAAATAATCATAAAATAATTATTTCTATCTCGGATTTTGTGGTCGCAAAACCTCTGTTTCAACTAAACCCAATTTTGGGCTATTACAAAATTAAATTTCTTCAAGTCTTTTTCCAACTTTTCTCTTTACTTTAGTTTAATTAGTTAATTAGTTTAGTTAATTAGTTTAATAAACAACCCCTCTTTATTTCTCAGTTAAATAATAAAAAGATAGTTATTACTAGTACTTTTGGTTCCCTTGGGTACGATATCCCGGTCTTGCCATTACTATACTATTGTTCGATAGGTGCGCTTGCCTTTTCGTCGTGATAATAGTTAGTCTAAGTTTGATCTTCATTATAAATATTTATTACTTGTTACAAATCACACGATCAATTTCGTAATAGCTTCATATTTATTCTCATCATAGACATACCCAATGAACCACTCGAAATAATAATGTTGGATAATCAGGGAAAACATGCACATAAGGTGTCACATATGTAGCCAATGCTACCTTTATATCATAACACATATGTGCTCGCTCTCGAGCTATCATCGGGCCTGCTCACACAAGCTGTCAGTCGAGACGTAGCTACACGGTGTTGCTCAAACAAGCTGTCAAGTATTCGTAACATATGTCGGTATACTCAGCCACCGGTAGGACGTATAGGACTAGCACCTGGAATCACATAACATAAAATACTAGTGACATATCACTTGTATCCTAATCTATTCCTAAGGTTCGATTGGGATTCCTCGCTTACGAAAATGTCGTTGAACGTTATCGTAATTTCATTTACATAATTCACAAAATATTAAAGCATTTAAATACAATCATAATAAAGCTTATTTGTCATACGAACTTACCTCGGTTACAAAAACGGCCAAAGGGAGCTATTCGTCAATTACTTTATTTTTCCTCCGATCTTGACCCAAACTTCATTTTTCTTGATCTATAATACCAAATTTAACTTATTTAATTATCACAATATTCAATTCACCCTAAAACCAAATTGTGGAAAATATTACATTTTTACCCTTAACTTTTCAATATTTTACATTTTAGTCCTTAGGCTCGTAAAATGAATTTCTTTCAGTTTTATCACAACCCAAGCTTAGCCGGATATGATTTGTACTCATAACAACCCATATTTTTCATTTATTCAAAGTTTTCTACACATTTTATAGCCTATTTAACGTTTTATCAAAAATTACTTTACAAACGTTGTTTAACTAACAACGAACATACATTTTCTACCATCAAATATCAAAATAAAAGCATATTCAAAATGGGTAAAATTTTGGACTTTGATTTTGTTTTAAATTAGTCCTTGAAATAACTAAATCAAGTTACACTAATCTTAAAAATATAAAAATCACAAAAAACGGAACAAGAACGGACTTACAATCGAGCTTGAAAGCTTGGCCAAACCTAGCTATGTCTCATCTTCTAATTTTCGGCTATGATGGACTAAATTGAAGAAGATGACATCTTTTATTAGTTAATTTTGTCTTTATTTACTATATTACCAAAATGTCATTCACTTAAACTTTGAAAATTTTCCCTAAACATGTCCATTTTTGTCCATACTAAAGTATAATGGTCTAATTACCATTTAAGGACCTCTAATTTAGAATTTCATAACAATTTACTACCTTTAGCCTATAGAACTCAAATTTTGCACCTATTGTAATTTAGTCCTTCTAGTCAAATTGAGTACTCAATTGATAAAATTTATTAATGAAATTTTCACACAATCGTTCTATCATGTTGTAGACCTTAAAGAGATAATAAAATAAACATTTCTACTTTGGATTTATGGTCCCAAAACCACTGTTCTGATTTGACCCAAAAATAGGTTGTTACAGAAAAGACCTAGTGCAGATGAGGAGTTAGTTCGTGAATTTTACGTGAATTTGACCTCTAGCGAATTGACGGATGTTTCTATTCGCGGAATCAAGGTATCAATAACCGCAAATGCTATTAATGGATTCTTTGAATTACTTTATTTCGAAGACGACGAATATTCTTCCTTGATGAGTAATATCTAGGCTAAAAATCTGTAAGAAATTCTCGAGGAAATTGCAGTTTCAGGTTCTAAGTGGACTGTCTTAAAGCAAGGAATTCACACTTGTCGTGGAGAATATTTGATACCACTAGTGAATGTATGATTTTATCTGGAAAGACCATTGATGTGGGAAAAATCATCTTGAGAGAAATGCGAAATTATGCCGCTAGACGTACTGGACTAGCTTACTTTCCCTTTACGATAAAAATTTTGTGCTTGAAAGCTAAAATTCTTGCAAACGTAAAGAAGACAGGTTATAGCCAAGGCATAATCACAAATTGGGACCTCTACTGAATACTTGAAGACTCTGTTTTACAGCAATGAGTTGAAGAGAGCGAGGATCCTGAAGAAGAAGAAGAACGTCCCATAAAGATTGAACGAAGGTAGTCTGTTGAAATCCCTGATAAGGCAGAACCAATGGAACCAGTAACCGAACCTGACGTCGCAACTTCAATGTTCAGGGCTCAGTCGCCTTGTCCAGATCTTTGAGATGAGCTGTCAAAATTGATGAAAATCATGCAACTTATGCAGTGGCAGCAACAAGCTTACTGGAGATATTAAAAAATATAGGATGACTCAATGAGAAATGCTCTTACGAAAATAGACAATGACCTGTTTATTTTTGTGCTTGAGTTTCCAAATTTCGTATTTGAACCATGCAGTCCACTATCGAAGAGGAAGTGAAGCGAGTCATGCAAAAACAATTTTGATGGAGCAAAAGATGAGTCGAATTTGAAGGGATCTGTAAATAAATAAAAAAGGAGGATCTTGACTTTATGTTATTTTCGTTCTTAGGTTATTTAATAGGATTAGGTTTTATTAGGAATTTTTATTTTTGCATAATAAAATAATAGGTGGAAATCATAAATAAAAAAGAACAAGTTACAAAGTAAAAAGAATGGCAATTGATATATACATGTCTAGGATTGGATCTAGAGATTGCTGGGTACTTAAGCAGTCAATTGACTCACCTCCTCTTTTCTAGAATCCTGCCTGGTGTATAGTATCTATTCACTTTTAACAATGAGGACATTGTTCATCTTGAGTAGGGGAACTGAAAAATTGAAATTATTTCCACTTAGAATAAATTTTTCTTTCAGTTATGATTGGTTATATTTTGTTCAAAAATTTGAAAATTTTTAAGTATGCTAAACTTCAGTATGAATAAAGTTAGATTATTTCAATAATTGTTATGTTAACTAAAATATGACATAAATGTAATTCTAATAAAGCATGCAAATCATACCATAAAATTTTTAGTTCCTGAGGAAAGTTAGGCATGAATGAAAGTTTAAGTCTATAGAATTGACTCAGTCTAGTAGTCATAATTTCTCCATTGTAGCATGTTTCATAATTAGCAAATCATTTTAAATATCTTAGTAAAAGTACACGTTACTTATGTATATTCATGTTTCCATTCATATAGGTCAACATATTTCAAATTGTAATAACTCTTTCTTTCCATACTTTCTTAACCGTTTTAATAGGAAATTAGGCCAATATTTCCTTTCACTCATAATCGATAAATCACAATTCAAATGAACATTTACTATCTTGCCAATCAATTGGGCCTCCAAGGTCTAACATATAGTCATCAACCGTGCTTCCATGCATTTATACATCACGACCATAAATCAACAATCATAGGGCTATCTCAAAGTCACTTTCATAATGATCATAACTCACACTAACATGAAGTCAATACTTAAAATCTTTACGTACATACCTGTACCATTTCGTAACATAACCACTGACTTTCTCATCTATGGCATACCCGTTGAACACTTGGAAATCTTTGTACATAAGTGCCACATATGTAGCTAAAGCTACCTCATATATATCACATGAATGTTCACTCTCGAGCAAATCTTGGGCTTGCTCACCCAAGCTGACGGTCAAGACGTAACTATACAGTGCAACTTACACAAGCTGTCAGGTATCCGCAACACATGCCGGACTATCCAGCCATTGGTAGACGTATGAGACTAGTACCCTGATCACATAATCACAAATATATCACAAA
This sequence comes from Gossypium hirsutum, assembly GCF_007990345.1. Classification (NCBI taxonomy): domain Eukaryota; kingdom Viridiplantae; phylum Streptophyta; class Magnoliopsida; order Malvales; family Malvaceae; genus Gossypium; species Gossypium hirsutum. The sequence goes on along the minus strand of NC_053434.1, from coordinate 81,944,572 downwards.
TATCCTTGTGACATTTCACTCGTATCCCATTCTATTCCTAATGTTCAAACGAGATTTTTCTCACTTATCCAAATTTCGTCAAATACAACCATAGAATCGATCATTTATTTCATACATTATCAAAGCATTTAGAATATTTAAAAACAAACATAACATAGCATTTTTTACATATGAACTTACCTCGACACCAAAAATGGCAAAGAGGAACTGAAAAGTCATTTACTCATTTTCCCTCGTTCTAGGCTCGAATCTCATTTTCTTTGATCTATAGCATCACATTTAGCCCACTTATTTGTTACATTATTCATTGTGACCCAAAAATCATACTATGAAAAAATTACTTTTTCCCCTAAACTTTGTCATATTTACACTTTTTCCCCTAGGCTCAAAAAATGAAATTTATTCAATTTCTTTAACATACAAGCCTAGCCAAATCATTTTCATAACTATAAAATCCCACAATTTCCATTAAAACACACTTTTACTACATATTTTATAACTTTTACAATTTAGTCCTTTTGGATGTTTTCACCTAAAATCACTTAGCAAAAGTTGTTTCTCCAACCATAAACATGCATAATCTACCATTAAAAATCAAAATGCACATTTTTATAACATGGGTCAAACCCTATACCTTCATCTTAACTCAAATAAATGGGAGAAATAGGTAGATCATGTTACGAGGATTTCAAAAAACATGAATATCACTAAAAACGGCGCTAGAACGAACTTACAATCGTGCTTGAAAGCTTGAAAAACCCTAGCTATGGATTCCTCTTGCAAATTTCGTCCAAGGAGGAAGATGGAAAAATTTCTGGGCTTTTATTTTTGTTTTTAATTCATTTTAATAACTAAATGACCAAAATGCCCTTAATGAACAACTTTGGAAACATGCCTAACCATGTCCATTTTTGTCCACCAACTTAACCAATGGTCTAAATACCATATAAGGACCTCCAATTTAAAATTTCATAACAATTGGACACCTCTAGCATGTAGAACAAAACTTTTTCACTTTTTACGATTTAGTCCATTTAACTAAATTAAGTGCCCAAACGTCAAAATTTTCAAACGAAATTTTAACTAAATCATTTCATCAAATCGTAGACCATAAAAATATAATAAAACATAAATTTTTTTATGTCAAATTTGTGGTCTAGAAACCACTATTCTGACTAGACCCTAAATCAGGATGTTACAACTCTCCCCCCTTTAGGGATTTTCGTCCTTGAAAATCTTACCAGAAGATGTTGCTTCCAACTTTATGAATCACTTTCATTAAATTCTCAGAATCACAAATCAATTTTAGCCTCATATATCTCTTTCCAGTAACCTTTGAACTTTAGAACACAGTGTCGGTCAAAATTTTGAATTACTCTATCAAGAACACATAGCTCAGTTGATCTGTTAAATAGGAACTCTGTACATACTGAATGATCATACAGATCTTTGCCAAACAATCAAGCACAATCCATATAACATCTTCCTTTTCAGAGGAAATGACAATCCCAATATGAAATCTATAGTAACTCTATCTCAATATCACTCTCGCATAATCACTGACTGTATTAGTCTTGAATACAGTTGATGTTTTACTTACTTGCTAACAAATAGATATCTGATCATAATTTAAAAATATTATGGTACATATTCATTCACTAGAAAGTCTACCTCATATAATTGCACATTTTACTACTCTTGAATGAATAGACGTGCTACTACTGAGCCTCGTACAAAACTTTTGCATAAGTTCTGGATTCATAAGTACGCAAATTCGATCTAGAATTAATAATAATAACATGAATCATGTTTGATCTAAAATTCAACATCAGAAGTAAATTCACTTAGAACTTATTTAGATTACCATTCACTATCACATTTCTAAGCTTCTTCCTTACGCACAGAAAACTCCGCTTTAGCATTTAATATAGCTAGAATTAGACCGTCATCAAATAAGGTCAGTCAAGTAACCAGCACTTGTAACATCCTAATTTTCGAATTTATTCACGGTTTTCAATATTTTGTAAAGATTTTAAAATTTTGTATTTGGATGTGGAGTTAATATTTTGAGTAGGTAAATGGGCTTATAGAAGGCCCATGTGTTGGCCAAAACCTGGTTGAATTTTTGAATTTTTGGACTTAGGAGTTAGGGGTTCTGGCTAAGTGGCCTTAAGTGGAGTGATGGGTAAATTGCATCACAAAAAGAGCCTTAGTAAAGTGGCAAGGGTGACGCCACTAGGCTCCTAAAAAGGTGGCGTGTGGAGCTTTGAGGGAGGCATAGGATCGATTCCCAGTGTTGACAAATAGATGCATTTATTTTTAAGTGCTAGAGGGGTAAGTGTTGGAGTCTAGGTGGATTCTGCTAAAGGAGAGTTTAGATCAGTCCAAACGCTTGGATTAAGGAGTGATAAGGGGAGAGATTTAAGGGATTAGGAGAGAGGTTAGGAGTTGGCCGAATTTTGGGAATTGAAGGGGGGAAAAATCGGCAGACGGTTATGAGGTTAGTATTTTGGCACCTAGGGGATTGAGTGGTGCCGTTCTTTTCTGCTCAGACATCACAAGGTTTTCTTTTCTCTTTTCTTCCTCTCTAGCCGAAACTACCACCTCCCCTATTCTTCTTTTTCTATTTTTCTTCTTCAAAACCATTCATCAATTCTGCTGTTCATCAATACTTTTGCCGAATCCATAAAAGCCGAAATCTTGTGATCACTGCTTGTGCTGATTTCTTCAAAGCCAGGTCCTTCTATTTTCTTTTATTTTTATTTAATCTACGATCATCTTTTCTTAATCCTAGATACATGACAGAAATTCTACTTCAAGGTCATAGCCTCATATCGTCATCTCCTTCACCACCCAAAAGCCGAAAGTACCATTGGTTTAGGGGCTTATAGCCGAAACTTCTTCAACCCTTGGATTCGGGTTTTACCATTGTTCTAGGGATAAATCTGCACCGGATTGCGTGGAAATCAAGTAGGAGTAAGGGGTAAGTACTTATCATCTCAAATCTGTTCTTATTTTACGATGTTAGGAAAAGCCGAAATCCCTAAAAATTAGAGAGGCTTTCGATTTGAGCATAAGGCTTTAAGGGTTTGTAACTGATGTTTTCTTTCGGTGATTAGAGTCTTCTTAAGCGTTGGATCAAAAGCGTGAATCATTGGAACAATCGAATTCGGAGCTAGCTATCGATTTTGGCAGAAGGTAAGGGTTCAAAGGCTTTTTAGGAACATGGTTCGACTTTGGTTGAGCAAGTTTTGGGTTTAGTGATTACGGTTTGTAAATAAGAATTGTACTAATCAATTGTAGGACATCGAAAGGGATCTCGGTAGCAGTCGTCACGAATCAGGTGTGTACCGAACACCCTTCCTTAGTTCAATTCGGCAAAAGCCAAAATGCCGAAATTTCGGCATTTCATAGGCTTGTGAGTATTCGAATGCTCTCAAGACATAGAGTAATTGTTAGATCTAGCACCGCAAAGTGGTAAGTAAGTTCGTGTGACATTTTAGCGTAATTCGGAAAAAGGGGCCAGATGGGCCAAAATTGGGCCCAATGGGCTTACGGACCAATATGGGTAAGAGATGGGCAAAGTAGCATGTTAGTTAGATGGTGGAACCAATTTGCATAAAACGGCTAAAAATTACTGAAATAACTTGTGTAGTTGCGTAAGTACGAAATTACCCCTAAAGAGCATAATTACTGAAATACCCCTAGAATTTAAATTAGCTAAACTGCATGATTGATTAATATTGTATTGTACATGATATGCTTTATTAATATCTGTTGCATGGGATTAGGGTATTGATGGAGGAAGTATTGAAAGTGGTTCATCCACGTACTGGAGGCTTTGCCTCAACTTACTGATATTTGAGCAGCGTGCTGCCACTGTGGAGTGTAGGGTTGGGTGGGTTGAGATATTCCCCACATGGAGTGTAGGGCTGGTACGGGGCAGTGTAGCGGTTGGTGGGTTGAGTAGTCTCCCCAGTTGGGCTTGCATGCATTACTACTATTGTTACTTATGTTACTGTACTGGGCCTAAGGGCCACACTGTTATGTTAAAAAGGGCTAAGGCCTTGCTACTGTGTTCTGAAAAGGGCTTCGATCCACTGTGTACTGTTATCTGAATAGGGCTTAGGCCCAATGGGCTCGAGCTGATTTGGGATTTGGATGGGTTTCTGTATACACTGAGTTTTCCCAAACTCACCCCCTTATCCCTTCCATCCTTGCAGGTGAGCCCTAGTTGGTGGACTTGGAGCTGGGCGGGATTCGGAGTGGCCACACGTTTTCTGCAAATTCGTTTTCTTCTGGTGAACTAGATTTTTCATATTTTTGTTTATGGTTTTGGGTTTTTTTTGTAATAAGGCCGCTAATTATTTTTATGGTTTGGGTTGTTTATTTATTATTTAATTCTATTATGATAAAACTGATCTATGATAACTAACGAAATAAATTAGCTCTGGGACGCGTTTTCAAAAACATTAAGTGATTTCAAAATAACACGAATACGAGGAAGACTTCCGCTAAGCAAACGTTTTCAAACTTAATCACTTTCTTAAGATGGACATAACCAAACGGTTTTCTCAAAATTATACGAGATGTTAGAGTGTGGCAATGGCGGTGTGCATGTCTAGGATTGGATCCGAAGGGAGCTTGGTACTTAAGTAGTCCGACGGACTCACCTCCTCTTCTTCCTGGTTTCCTACCTGGTGCACAGCTTCCATTCACTTTAACCTACTTTTAAAAGTGTCTTTTACAACACCAACTAAGTTTTCCAAACTAAGTAATACGGAATGTTTTGAACGCTTCGATGTGGCGCATCAGATCCGGTCATAACGTCTAGGCCGGGTTTGGGGTGTTACAGCACTCACAAAATAAACAAAGATTTTCCATCTAGGCATCTGTAACTATAACTGCTTTCTCAAAGATTAAATCAATAACTTACTCAAATCTTTCATCATCACAAACCATTGACACTGTCTTAAATTGCAGACCTTTCTAGGACATTCAATACTTTAAGTTTTTGGACCAGGAAGCAAGTGAAATTTCCCCTCGAACACATAAAGTCATCCAATTCTCAACATAGACATAATAGCGTCTGTCTCTAAATCACCAGTCTAACAGTTCTTCGTAATGTGACCTTAACCATCTAAATATACAAACTACCACTTTATATTCTTGTATTAAAACACATTCCAATCTGTTCAATAGTACATCATAAAAATCACAAATTCTTTACTCAATTCAGCCAATTCCAGAATCATTGATCGGTTAACAATACCTTTAATTGTTTGGAACTTTACTAACACGAATAGACTACCCAGACTTTCATAAATGCGTTAACCTTTCAAATCAGAACAACTTTAACTCGTAATAACATCATTTGGTTAGAAAAATCCAATAAGTATATCTCTATATCATACTTTCTAGAATATAATTTCTTTATTCAGACTATCCGTCTATATATATATTCATGAATTCACATAATTTATTCTTTTAGCTGAGAACATGCTTAAATACATATAACTCAAACTACATCTCAACAAATCAGCTTACTCTAATAAAAACATTTGGGTTGATTTCAACTATCGAATAATAACATATCACTATAATCTTTTCAATCGTATTAGCTCTAGGAAACAAATATCCTGATTGAATTTGTTGAATTTAATCAAACTTACCAGCTCTAGAATTTCTATTGTAGCAAAGATAATACACTTTCTAAATATGCATAAAAGACAAAGCATTATTCAATAGATACAGAAGAATAGTCTCGCATAAGTTTTCACCATCTACTTTTATTCCAAACATACTAGAATAGAGTCCCGAAGAGAGAAATAAAACAATACTGATCATAAACCAACCAGGTTAATAGTGCTTTCGACTAATATTAGAGTTAGCTAACATTCTCGCAACAGAACTTTATCAAAAAATGAACAATCCCACACATATCTCTGAGAATAAGGAATATATAGAATATTCAGAAGAGGTCATCATAATTTATTCAACCATAACTATTACACATAGACACCTTTACAACGCAATTATCATTTTTCTGAATAATTTTGTCATCGTAAATCCTCGTATTATTCTATTCACTAATGAAAATCAATTCAGGAGGGATTTCGGCAAACACATACTTTAGACTCCATACCTAATTGAGTCGATTAGCCTAGACTAACTTTTTCTTTATCCGTGACATTGCATAATCGGTATAATCCTTAAAACATTCTGATATTTCTTCCAAAACTGTTTTAACCTTCCACTCTATTCTCATCTCTGTATGCAGTACTAATTATTCCACTATTGTACTTTTTGGTTTCACACTTGTGAGCTTATTCAACATAATTCTCATAAATCTTCGTCATAAAAGCAACATTAGTAAGGAGGTTAGGTCGTAAAGCCTCTAACTCAACTCTCATAATTACACACATATGACTTAGCATTCATCATTAACATTATATCATCATAATCACATAGTTTACTCCAAGCAAATTAACACACTTATTTATTTTACAAATGTTTTCTGTCATCCATAATTTCAAACAATGAATTTACTTACTCGAGCTCAATATTAATATCTAATTAAACTCCAACACTTAGTTTCAATTATACTTACCAACATTTTTCAAATTAGAAAACGTCTTCCGGTTTTGAGTATGTCGTTTACTTGATGCCATAGTCCAACTATGGTCTTATGCGAAGTCTCATATCGATGCCATGTCCCAGACATGGTCTTACACGAAATCACATATTGATGCCAACGCTATATCCTAGATATGGTCTTACATGGGATCACATATCGATGCCAATGCCATGTCCCGGACATGGTCTTACATGGGATCACATATCGATGCCAATGCCAATGCCATGTCCCAGACATGGTCTTACATGGGATCACATATCGATGCCAATGCCATGACCCAGACATGGTCTTACATGGGATTACATATCGATGCCAATTCCATGTCCCAGACATGATCTTACATGGGATCACATATCGATGCAAATGCCATGTTCCAGACATGGTCTTACATGGGATCACATATCGATGCCAATGCCATGTCCCAGACATGGTCTTACATGGGGTTACAATGCCATAGCCCAGCTATGGCCTTACATTTCATTACAATGTCGTAGCCCAACTATGGTCTTACATGTACTCAACTGTACTACCATGGTCCAACCATGGTCTTATCCGTCAATTCATCATTGAACGATCGTACTCATCTTGTGCGTTCTACTCAATTTGATCTCCCAGTTCAATTTTCATACCATTATAACATTTAGGGTTCCATAACAAAGTCATAAAAGAAAACATTATTTATTCTGTAATTTAACAATTAAACATGAGATTCAACTATATGGATATACTGATTATGCATTATTCAAACAAGTGTACATACACACATATTTCGTCCATTGGGTAAGTTTACTTATCATATTCACTTAATCAAATAGGTTGGGTACATAACATCATATGAATGCCAACATACATGGATGAGTTTATCACAACATAAACCTTCGTTTCATTTCACTTTTCCACATTTCTCAACTTATGGTTATCTCATTTTGTATACTAACACATACATATCATGAACTTCTATTCATACCTTTCCAAATTTTGACACTTCATAAGCACATTTCAATCATCTCAATATCAATTTTAGAATTATCAAAAATAGCTCGGTTGGAAGTCATCTCTGTCTTAACAAAATAATTTCATTAGAATCGGGAGATTTCACACTATCACGAGTAGTAATATGGCATGTATAGCTAGACTCAAATACGCTAGGTTAGTCAGAGAATCGACTAAACATAGCTTTGATACCACTAAATGTAACACCCTTTTACCCATATTCAACACCAAAATAGGGTACGAGGCTTACCGAGCTAAACTCATACATTCATACAAAACTGAGACATGAATTTTTGTCCAAATTTAAAACACATAGTTGCCATAAACACGGCAGGAGCATTCGTTAATCCAAATAGTAGTGGCCATACCTCATTCTAAAAGCAGTCTTAGGTACATTAGACTCTTTAACTCGTAACTGGTAATATCCAAACCTCAAGTCTATCTTAGAGAACCATGTTGCTCCTTTCAGCTGGTCAGACAAGTCATCAATCCTTATATAGAGTAATAGAAATAGATGTTGTCCTTGGTAACTCAATATCGAATTCAACTTCTCTAATTAGAGGCAAACCTGGCAATTCCTCCGGGAATACATCCGCATACTCATATACGACTAGCACTAATTCGATTTTCAATTCGGATTCCTCTGTATTCAATATGTATGCCAAATAAGCTTCATACCCTTTTCTTATACATTTATGAGAAGTCATCGAAGAAATTACCATTGGCGGCTTATCGACATCATTTGATTCAACCCGAAGAATCTCACTGTTTTCACATTTCAATTCCATAACTTTCTATCTACAATGCACTATAGCATCATGGAGTGTCAACCAATCCATACCCAGTATGAAATCAAATTCATCAAAAGGCAACAACATCAAGTCAGCTGAAAAACAATGACCTTTAACCATCCAATTGCATTTCTTACATACTTTATCAACTATCACATGCTTTCCTAATGGGTTTGACACCTTAATCATAAATTTTGTAGACTCGACAGGTATATTCATACTAGATGCCAATTTAATACACACATATAAATGAGTAGAGCCAGAGTCTATCAAAGCAATAACATTATTATCATAGAGAGAAAAATTACCAGTGATCGCATCAGGAGAAGTTGCGCCTTCGCGCGCGTGTATAGCATAGGCCCTCACTGCTGTATCTCGTGTAACATTCTTACTACCAGACTAATTCCCGGCATTTCTCGAGGGTTTTCTCCTAGAAACTACGCCACTCAGTCTTGGACTCTGAAATCTTTCTTTCTCCATCATTTCGGGACAATCCTTAATAAATTGGTCTAGAGAACCACATCTAAAAAATCCTTCACTCACCCTACAGTTGCCAGAATGACGTCTACCACATTGCTGGCTTTGACCTTGGAAGGTTTAGCGTTACCCACACTTGCCATGGATGTAGCCTGGGATCTGAAACCCAAATTCTGCTTTCTATGATTCCGGTATGAGTGTCCAATTGACACATGTGAACGGGAGTACATCTCTTTAGCTTTCTTAGACTGAGATGGCAACAACTTATTCGGATATCTCTTTCTTGTGTCTCTAGCCTCAAACTCGACTTTATTCTTTTCTTTGACCAATTCTTCGGCTTTACAAGCCCGCTTAATTAGTACCACAAATTCTTTCAACTCAAGAATACCCACTAATGTCTTAATATCCTCATTCAGTCCATCTTCAAATCTTCTGCACATCTTAGCTTCGGAGGATACACACTCCTCAGCAAATTTGCTGAGTCTGACGAATTCTCTCTCATACTCACTAATTGTCATACGACCTTATTACAAATCTAGAAATTCCTTACGCTTCTGATCGATGAACCTTTCACTAATGTATTTCTTTCGAAATTTCTCTTGAAGGAATTCCCAAGTAACCCTCTCTGGTGGTACCTTAGATAGCAATGTTCTCCACCAGTGATACACCGCATCTTTCAACAAAGATATGGCACATTTTCGGCAATCCTTGGTGTATAGGATAATTCATCAAATACCCGTATTGAGTTCTCTAACCAGAACTTTTCTTTCTCAGTGTCATCATTGGCATTTTCCCTAAATTCCTCACCATTTTGTTTTTTAATTTTATAAGAGGTGTTCTACCAAATCTCATGAAATCTATACGTTGAGGCATCACAGGTGCGGTTTGAGGATTTAGGGGAGGTTGAGCATTCTAGTTCATTCAAATGAACTCCATATACCATGCATTCATCATGTGGAGAAATGCCTCTCTACCTCATTCTCCTCTACTGACAGTTTCGGGTCTATTCTCGGATGGCACTGCTTCAGCTGGAGCAGATGTGTTACTTTCTACATCATCCACCACTGCTCTGTCGGGATCCATTTGCTATATGAAAACACATTTTAATATTGTCAGGAGTCGTCACACTATCATTATATATATACGTACGGCATGTATGGCTAGACTCAAATACGCTACGTTAGTTTGAGAATCGACTAAACCATAGCTCTGATACCACTAAATGTAACACCCCTTACTCGTACCTGAGGTCGGGATAGGATATGAGGCATTACCGAACACATACACAGTCATTCATGCAAAACATTTGCTATAAAATTTTTCTTTAAAACAACTTCATTCATACATAACAATTTGTCCCTAATATGGGCCTGCGAGGCCCAAAACAACCATGGGAAGGGATTTGGGAGTAAATTGAAGACTTTAGAAAAGTTTGGGAAAATTTCCCTAGTACAGAGCTAGACGCCCGTGTGAGACAGGGGACACGCTCGTGTGGTCTCGACATGCCCATATCCTCTAGCCGTGTAACCCTCTGACTATGATGTCAGCACCAATTTAGGGTCATATGGTTGTATCACATGCCCGTGTGGGCAGACCGTGTGGTCAATTAAAAATAAATTAATTTTTCATAAAATGGTGCAGACTTCACACGGCCGGAGTGCACGCCTATATGGGTAGGCCGTGTCTCTCACACGGCCAAGAGACATGCCCGTGTCTTAGCCCGTGTATTTACTAGTAGGCATACTAACGTGCAAAACTTAGGTGCAGGAGACACACAGCCATTCAACATTCCCGTAGGGCAGACCGTGTGTAACACCCCAAACCCGTCCTAGAATTATGGTCGAATCTAGTGTGTCACATCGATGTGCTTTTCGAAAATAAGACTTGTTGTTAAGAATCTGAATTTAAGTTAAAACGTTTTAGTTTTTATTGCTTGCAAAAATTTGGCAAATTAAGTTGTTACTAATTGAAATAAAATTTTCAAAACGATTGCCATATTTATCACTGTTGATTCCTTAAACTGAATAAAATCGCGGAAGCTTTTAAAAACCTTGAAGATTAAAATGCGTGTTTTCCTAGAAAACAGTTATTATTTTGAAAACTCACCTTTTTCCTAGTCTAGCAGTTTAAGGTATGAAATCAAAGCCCCAATAAAAGTTAAAACCACAAATGGCCATATTACAAAACCAAAAACCCAATATGAAATTTAAATAAATAAAGTCAAAAGTAGAACAGCAGCAATCGTGTGGCCACCTTCGAGTCCCTTGTAGCACGAAATCTTCTAAGAATGAGGATTACTAGTACAATTAAAAAAAAGGGCGAGTTTACGAAAACTCAGTGTGTAATCCCTATCAGTCAAATAGTAAACAAAGCATGCAGTAACAGTCTCGGCCTAAGCCCTATCCAGTATCATTACAGTCTGGGCCTTAGCCCTATAGAGTAACAGAACAGTCTGGGCTTTAGCCCTATATAGTAGCAGTGTGGGCCTAAGCCCAATACAATATCAGTACAGTGTAATACAATTATGCACCCCACCCAAATCCAGCCAGCACACCACCCGTACCAACCAACACACTATGTAGGGATATAAATCGACCCACCCACCCAACACGCCAATATCGCATCAAAGCTACCAATAATAATAATGCAACATAGCTGCCAAAAACAGTAAATTTGGCAAGCCACCAGCATCAGTAATTGTGGCATAGCCACCAGTAACAGTGAATGTGACATAGTCACCAGTACAATACTTCCTCCATATCAAAATCCCAACCCCATGCAGTATGTCATGTCATAAACATTACGTGTATGCAAAGTCATACTCAGTACAATCATATATGTAAATCATAATCACATCAATCACACGAAACATAAGGGCATAATCGTCACTTTACCATACAGGGGTATTGCTGTCATTTTACCCTACAGGGGAATTATGGTCATTTTACCTTATAGGGGTATTATGGTCATTTTACCCTATAGGGGTATTACGATCATTTTAAAAATTAGGGGTATTTCGATAATTTTACAAATCAAGAATACTTCGATAATTTCACAAATCAGGGGTATTTCGGTAATTTTACAACCTAGGGGTATTTCGATAATTTTACAAATTGGGGTCTTAACGACCCAACTGAGGGTCCATCGTCGGCTCAAGTGACTTAAGTAATCTAAACAGATATAACGGTGCAAATAGGCTAAGGCCCAACTCAGCCCAAGTGGGCCCACACGCTCGTGTGGCCTATTTAGCCCAAATTTAGATACGGCTATTTGTACACCATAGCCCGATTCATTAACAGTCACTTACCACAGATATTAAATGTGTGGGCCCACGAGCCCATTGGGCCCACACAGCCCATTTTAGACTATCGAGGCCCAAAACAACTTAGGTCATGTGCACGACATGACAAGTCTATCTACTTCTCGCTTAACTGCGAAAGGGCCTACTTAGGCCTATACGGCCCATTTAATCCAGAACTATTCATGGCTGTACGAACGACGTAGCCCAGTCCAAAACTTACCACATAAGATACATTTTATCCGTGTGGGCCCACCAGCCCATTGTGCCCACACGACCCAGTCCAGCCCAACGTGGCCCAGAACGGCCTATGCCATGTACGCGACATGACAAACCCAGCCATATTCCACCTAGCAGCTAATTTGACACAAGCAGGCCCACGGGCCCATTGGGCTTATTTGACCCATTTCGTGGGCTAAATGGCCCACTACGGCCTAAGCCCACGAATTCGCTCATGGTGGCCTTCCTCATCGTACACCCACGTTCTATGAGCTTGATTCACCACACGCGCGATCGCACGCTTGTGTGGCATCATACGCCATATTTTCGACTTTTCGACATTTTCCTGATCTACAGTCATAGGAGTGCAAACAACACATACTTTCGGCTTTTCTGCCGATTAGCGAACATGGTATATGGTTACACACCTTTGTTAACAAAGAAAGCGGCTCCTTGAGCACCAAACCTACATCAATTCCAACGCACAATCAATCGTATGCCGATAAGAATGCAACCAACCTTATTAACCCTTACTCAAATGAATGACTTGAGCAAGATAAAGGGAATACTTACCGAACTGCAAGGTTAATTAGGGAGAAGGGACAATCATCCTAACCCACTAGAATAGAGGAGCAAAGCTAGCACCACTCATCCCTAGCCATTGAATGGCAATAAAGAACAAGGTTAAACATAGGATTACCAACTGGGAGGAGAAGATTTTCAAAGAATCAATACTCACCACTTGATCACAGAATATTCACACAAGTCAAAAATCAAAGTAGAGAGGGAGAGTGTTGATATTCGGCCAAAGTAACACCACTTGAAAACACCACAGAAAAACAACAATCGGTCTACAAAGAAGAAACCGAGGAATAGTATTCGGCCAAGAAAACTGAGAAGTAGTAGAGGTGAGAAAAGAGCAGTGGTTCGGCCAACCAAATGAAAAGAGATTAAGGGGAAGAAGCAAATTTTGATTTTAGCACAAAAATTAAGTGTCTAATCAGCCAAAGAAGTAGTGGTTCGAGATAGGGAAGGAAAAATAAAGAAAACGAGCAAAAGGAGGAGGCAATTGAAGAATTTGGCACCAAAAGTATAAAAACCAAATGCCAAAAGGACACATAAAACCGAAACTTGAGGAACAACACTCAGCTGAAATTCTGAGTACCTCCTATGCAAATTCGGCACAATATCACACTAACTCAAACTCCTCTTTTTCCTCCTAAAAATTCTCCTTTATCTTCTCCACGATCCACTCCTTAACCAGTTCAAACTTCCCTCAGCAGAGTTTCAATCAAACTCCACCTCTCTCACCACAAAGAAATAAAATGAAATATCCCTTTGCATTCCATGGGATTCAAACCCAAGCTCTCACAATAGCCATATCACGCCACCACCACTAGGCCATAAGTTCACTTGTATCACCTTCCTCCTATAATTATTTATAAAGCCTACAAGGCAAAGTCTGAATTCACTTAAATAAATAAAACAAAAATTCTACCTATGCCAAGACTTGAACCTCAGACCCCATGTACACTCCACACGCCATTTACCAATAGACCTCTAGGCTTTTTGTGTCATGGTCTACCCAAATTTAAATATAAGCCTATCGGCCCAAAGCTAGGGATTTACTAATAAAACAAAATTTTTGCTAAAGCCTAGGTTTGAACCCAAGATTTCTCAGACACTCCCAGAACTCTTAGAACACTTAACCACTAAAGCAGATACCCACTTGTGTCATTTCCTTTCACAATTAAATACTTATATACAACCTCCTTACAGACCCATACTCAAGGCCCAATACTTATAGCCCAAATTCGGGGCGTTACACTGTATGTCACACACGGCCTAGACACTATCTGTGTGGACAATTTGTAGGCTATTTCCAAGCCAATTGCCACCCTTAATCACTCATGCACTTAAGCAAATTTCATAACATGCAACATGTCCCACTTAGACACTCAATACTCAACACCATAGCACTTTCACATTATTATAGTTTCATCCTGTTGCACCTTCCCTTAATCACACCATTTGGAAGCATTTTATACAAACTTCATACATCCATCAAGTAATCGTATTCCACATCCTCAAGACAATATCTCATCATATATCCATCATAAAAACACATGAACATCATCAAAGCATCAACACATGCATGCATGAACAATTAGATATTACAACCCAAGAATCAAACATGAGCCATATCACATGGCTATTACAAAATGAATCATCAACATCATAGGCCTTCACAAATTGGCCAAACAGCATGACACATAACATGAAATGACCAAGTCTCCTATACATGCCATCCTCAAAATAACAAATTCACTATACCCAATGTTCTTTTGATAGTGTGATCGAATGGTCTGACAACTTTTGATCCCCGAGCTAGCTTGGCAAAACTACAAAGGATGGAAAAGAGAGGGGAGTAAGCATTTAAGCTTAGTAAGTCCACCTGTAAATAATATGCAATATTAATAAACCATAATCATGCAAGACATACATTCTAGCTCATTTATCGAGTGTTCATATATATATATGAATATTCTTTTTCGTCACATACCATCCTTTAATGAGGCATCACTTATGAGTATAACGTACGTAGCTGTACATATCTGTAGCATATCAAATAACTTTACCTTCATTACCATGCCATCTTGGGACTTTCATCGTATCATTAATTATAATGCTCGTTGAACACTCGGAATACTATTGGATACACAGAAACTTGCACATAAGTGCCACATAAACATACATAGCTGAAGCTACCTCATATCATGCAACGATCACCATGGAGCTACTCACGAGCTTACTCATATAAGCTATCGATCAAGGTGTAACTACACCGGCTGCTCACAAACGTTGTCAGGTATCCTACCACTCAAGGATTACCTAGCCACTGGTAGGACACACAAGACCATTGCCCGGAACCCAATCATATGTATCGCATCCATTATGAACTCGAGCCACTCAACGAGCTCGGATGCTCGCATCCATAATGAACTCGGACTACTCAACGAACTTGGATGCCACATATATCACAAACCCGGACCACTCAACGAGTTTGGACTTCTTAATTCCTAGTGACATGTCACTTGTATCTTAAACTATTCCTAAGGTTCAAACAGGGCTTTTCTCACTTGCACAATGCACCTCTATTACACTTGCTCATGACCTCGTGGATAGTGACCATAATATCATTCATGCTTACAATAGCACCATTAAACATAGCATACATAATAGTAATAAAATAATTATCACATAATGTTAACACAGCATAACATACCACATTGTCACATTATTTACACATGTACTTACCTCCGTATAAAATGATGGTAATCGAGCCTAATCGTTGTATACTTTATTCTTCCCTCGATCTTGACCCGGTTCACGTTTTTCTTGATCTATAATGCCAAATTTAACTTGTTTATTAATCACATTATGCAAATCGATCCATAATTCATGCTTTGGTAAAATTACCTCTTTACCCTTATCTTTCCATTTATTTACGATTTAGTCCTTAGGCTCATAAAATGAAATGCATACATTTTCTTGGTTACCCAAACCTAGGCAAACCTTTAATATTCTCATATCAGCCCATATTTTTCTTTATTACACATTATTAATACTTACTTTTACACTTTTACAAAAAATTCCCCTTTTTTAGGTGTTTTCATTAAAAATCACCTAGTAAATGATGTTTATCATGCATCAAACATTCATATTCCTCCATTAATCAACAAAATAAATGCATTTACACATGTTCCAATTTCATACATGAACCCTAGCTCAAAATATAGCTAGAAATGGGTAGATCATGCTTCAAAGACTTCAAAAATACAAAAAAAATTAAAAACGGGGCTAAGGAGCACTTACAATCAAGCTTGGAAATATTGAACAAAACCCTAGCTATGGCTATTGAGAAATTTGGCTAGCACATGGGGAAGATGGACACAGTTTTGCTTTGATTTTCCCTTTTTATTCTATTAATTACCAAATGACCAAAATACCCTTAGGGTCTTTCTTTCAAATTTTTCCTATGCATGTCAATTTTTGTCCAAAATTGTAGAAATTGGTCAAATTGCTAATTAGGACCCTCTAATTCAAAATCTAAAGCAATTTCATGCTTAAAGCTTCTAGAATGCAAGTTTTTTATTTTATTCAATTTGGTCCCTAAAATTCAATTAGACTTTTTATGCATAGAATTTCTTCACAAAACTTTCACACAAGCATGCATTGATATCATATACCTCATTAGAATCATATAATAATTATTTCTATCTCAGATTTGTGGTCTCAAAACCACTATTCTAACTAGGCCTTAATTCGGGATATCACAACTCTTCCCCTTTTAGGGATTTTCGTCCCCGAAAATCTTACCGGTAAAAAGGTTTGGGTATTGCTTCCTCATAGCCTCCTCAGGTTCCCATGTAGCCCCATGTCTTTGCAATAAAACTTTCACAAGAGCAACACTTTTTTTCTCAATTGCTTAACTTCCTGAGCCAAGGTCTTAACTGGTTCCTCACCATAAGTCATATCCGATCTGATTTCAACATCTGTCGGTACAATCACATGAGAAGGATCGGATCTATATCGACGTAACATGGATACATGAAACACATCGTGAATCTTTTCTAACTCAATCGTCAAGGCCAATCGATAAGCAACAGGCCCTATCCTTTTAGTAATATCATACGGTCCTATAAAACGAGGACTCAACTTTCCTTTTCTTTCAAATCAAAAAACGTTATTCCATGGAGATACTTTCAAGAATACCTTATCATTGACTTGATACTCAATTTCTTTCCTTTTTAAATCCACATACGAATTTTGTCTATCCGATGCCGCTTTCAGATAATCACGAATTACTTTCACCTTTTCCTCGGTTTCCTTAATCAAATCTATTCCACGAATCTTATTCTCCTTAAGCTCAGTCCAATACAATGGTGTACGACATTTATGTCCATACAATGCTTCATAAGGTGCCATTTTCAAACTCGTTTGGTAACTGTTGTTATAGGTAAATTCAACCAAAGGTAAGTACTTTTCCCAACTACCTTGGAATTCAATAACACAACATCTAACCATATCTTCTAGTATCTGAATTACTCTTTTGGTTTCTCCATGAATCTGTGGACGAAAAGCAGTATTAAAATTCAGCTTTGTACCCAAAGCTTCTTGTAACTTCTTCCAAAACCGTGAAGTGAACCTCCAATCTCTATCCAAAATAATCGATAAAGGTACTCTATGAAGTCTCACAATATCAGAAATATACAATTTAGCTAACTTATCAAGTGAATAATCAACATGTACCGGTATAAAATGAGTCGATTTAGTCAATCTGTCAACTACAACCCATACGGCATCTTTCTTTCTTGGCGTCAACGGCAAGCCTGTCACAAAGTCCATAGTAATTCGGGCCCATTTCCATTCGAGAAATAAAATAGGCTGAAGTAAACCTGAAGGTACCTAGTGTTCGACGTTTACTTGCTAACAAATCAAACACCTCGACACAAACTCGGATATATATCTTTTCATGCCATTGCAACAATACATTTTCTTTCAATCATTGTACATTTTCGTGCTACCCGGGTGAACTGACATACCTCTATTATAAGCCGCATGCAAAATATTCCAAATCAACTCAGGATTCTTCGGGACACAAATCCTTCCACAGAACCTCAGAAAAACCATCAGAATCTCTTTGAAAATTTGATTCACTGCTAGACTCACACTGAGCTTTCTTAGTTTGTAACTTTTTATCAGGTTTCCGAGCATCAAAATCTATTGAAGAAAAGTCGGTCTAGCTCTTAACTCTGCTAGAATTGCACCATCATGAGATAGGGTAAGCCGTTCGTTCATAGCTCTCAAAGAAAATAAAGACTTTCTGCTCAAGGCATCGACAACTACATTTGGCTTACCGGGGTGATAATCAATCACAAGCTCATAGTATTTTAACAATTCAAGCCATCTTCGTTGCCTCAAATTCAAGTCCTTTTGGGTCATCAAATACTTAAGACTTTTATGGTCTGTATAGACATGGCATTTCTCCCCGAATAGGTAATGCCGCCAAATCTACGAAGCAAATACAATGGCGGCTAATTATAGATCATGCATAGGATAGTTTTTCTCATGGGGCTTCAGTTACCTCGAAGCATAAGCCACTACCTTGCCTTCTTGCATAAGCACACAACCTAGTCCACTCAAGGACACATCACTGTAAATCACAAATTCTTTCCCTAATTTCAGTTGTACTAACACGGTGCCTCGGTCAATAACCTTTTCAACTTCTTGAAGCTCTACTAACATTTTTTTGACCATTCAAACTTGACATCTTTTTGAAGTAGTCTCGTCATAGGAGTGGCTATCATAGAGAACCCTTTCACAAACTGTCTATAATAACTGACTAAACCCAAAAAGCTCCTAACTTTAGTTACATTCCTTGGCGGCTTCCTTTCGACAATAACAGAAATCTTACTGGGATCAACTCGTATACTATCTCTTGAAACAATGTGGCCTAAGAACCCGACCACTCGAAGCCAAAACTCACTTTTACTAAACTTAGCATACAACTGTTTGTCCCTCAAAGTCTACAAAATAGTTCTTAAGTGTTCGGCATGCTCTGCCTCATCTCTAGAATAAATCAGAATATCATTGATAAACACCACAACAAACTTATCCAAATATAGCCTAAAAAGTCGGTTCATTAAATCCACAAACATGGCAGGAGCATTCGCTAATCCAAATGGCATAACAAGAAACTCTTAGTGGTCTTAAATCGTTCTTAAGGCAGTCTGAGGCACATCAGACTCTTTAACTCGTAACTAGTAATATCCAGACCTCAAGTCTATCTTAGAGAACCATGTTGCTCCTTTCAGCTGGTCAAACAAGTCATCAATCCTTGGAAGAGGATACTTATTTTTTATTGTCAACTTATTAAGCTGCCGGTAGTCAATGCATAATCTCATAGAACCGTCCTTCTTTTTCACAAATTGTATAGGAGCACCCTACGACGAAAAGCTTGGTCTCACAAAACCTTTGTCAGTCAAATCTTGCAAATGTAACTTCAATTCTTTCAGCTCAGTTGGGGCCATTCTATACAAAGCAATAGAAATAGTTGCTGTCCTTAGCATTAACTCAATACCGAATTCAACTTGTCTAATTGGAGGCAAACCTGGCAATTCCTCTAGGAATACATCCGCATACTAACATACAACTCGAACTGATTCAATTTTCAATTTGGATTCCTTTGTATTCAATATGTATGTAAAATAAGCTTCATACCCTTTTCTCATACATTTATGAGCAGTCATCGAAGAAATTACCATTGGCGGCTTATCGACATCATCTAATTCAACCTGAAGAATCTCACCGTTTTCACATTTCAATTCTGTAACTTTCTGTCTACAATTCACTATAGCATCATGGAGTGTCAACCAATCTATACCCAGTATGACATCAAATTCATCAAAAGGCAACAACATCAAGTCGACCAGAAAACAATGACCTTTAATCATCAAAGGGCATTTCTTACATACTTTATCAACTATCACATGCTTTCTTAACGGGTTTGACACCTTAAGCATAAATATTGCAGACTCGATAGATATATTCATACTAGATGCCAATTTCATACACACATACGAATGAGTAGAGCTAGGGTCTATCAAAGCAATAACATTAGTATCATAGAGAGAAAAATTACCAGTGATCACATCAGGAGAAGTTGCGTCTTCGCGTGCACATATGGCATAGGCCCTAGCTGGAGCCCTAGCTTCAGATCTCACTGCTATATCTCCTATCACATTCTTACTACGGGACCAATTCCTAGCATTTCTCGAGGGTTTTCCCCTAGAAGCTTCGCCACTCGGTCTTGGACTTTGAAATTATTCTTTCTCCATCATCTCGAGACAATCCTTAATAAAGTGGTCTAGAGAACCACATCTAAAACAAGATCTTTCACTCACCCTATAGTTGCTAGAATAACATCTACCACATTGCTGGCATTCGGCCTTAGCAAGTTTAGCGTTACCCACACTTGCCACGGACGTAGCCTGAGATCTAAAACCCAAATTTTTCTTTTTTGCTATTCCCATATGAGTGTCCAGCCGATACATGTTAACGGGAGTACATCTCTCTAGGTTTCTTAGACTGAGATGGCAGCGACTTGGTCTGATATCTCTTTCTTGTGTCTCTGGCCGCAAACTCAGTTTTCTTCTTTTCTTTGACTAATTCTTCAGCTTAACAAGCCCGCTCACAACTCAAGAATACCCACTAATATCTTAATATCCTCATTAAGTCCATCTTCAAATCTTATGCACATCTTAGCTTCGGGGGATGCACACTCCCGAGCAAATTTGCTGAGTCTGACGAATTCTCTCTCATACTCACTAACTATCATACAACCCTATTTCAAATCCAGAAATTCCTTATGCTTTTGATCGATGAACCTTTCACTAATGTATTTCTTTCAGAATTCCTCTTGAAAGAATTCCCAAGTAACCCTCTCTGGTGGTACCACAAATATCAATATTCTCCACCAGTGATACCTCGCATCTCTCAAGAAAGATATGGCACATTTTAGGCACTCCTCGTGTGTACAGGATAATTCATCAAATACTCGTATCCAGTTTTCTAACCAGAACTCTTCTTTCTCAGGTTCATCATTGCCATTTGCCCTAAATTCCTCAGCACCTTGTTTCTGAATTTTATCAATAGGTGTTCTAGCAAATCTCATGAAATCCATACGTTGAGGCATCACAGGAGTGGGTTGAAGATTTGGGGGAGGTAGGGGAGGTTGAGCATTCGGGTTTGTTCGAACGAACTCCGTATACCATGCATTCATCATATAAAGAAAGGCCTTCCTACTTCTTTATCCTCTACTGATAGTTTCGGGTCTACTCTCAGATGGCACCGTACCTTCAGCTGGAGCAGACGTATTGATTTCTACATTGTCAGGATCCATTTGCTATATGAAAACACATTTTAATATTGTCAGGAGTCGTCACACTATCATTATATATATGTATGGCATGTATGGATAGACTCAAATACGCTAGGCTAGTTTGAGAATAGACTAAACCATAGCTCTGATACCACTAAATGTAACACCCCTTACCTGTACCCGAGGCTGGGATAGGATACGAGGCATTACCGAACACATACACAACCATTCATGCAAAAACCGGGCTATAAAATTTTTCTTTAAAACAACTTCATTCATACATACACAAATTATCCCTGATGTAGGCTTGCGAGGCCCAAAACAACCATCGGAAAGGATTCAGGACTAAATTGAAGATTTTAGAAAAATTTGGGAAATTTTCCCTAATAAAGAGCCACACGTCCGTGTGAGACAGCGGACACGCCCGTGTGCTCTCGACACGCACATGTTTGCCAGCCGTGTAACTCTCTGCCTATGATGTCAACACCAATTTTGGGTCACACGGCCGTATCATACGCCCGTGTGGCCAGACCGTGTGGTCAATTAAAAACAAATGAATTTTTCATAAAATGGTGCACACTTCACACGGCCAGAGTACACGCCTATGTGGGTAGGCTGTGTCTCTCACACGACCAAGACACATGCCCATGTCTTAGCTCGTGTGTTTACTACTGGGCATACTGACTAGCAAAATTTAGGTGCAGGGGACACACGGCCATTCAACACCCCCGCGGGGTAGACCATGTGTCACACACAGCCTAGACACAAGCCTATGTGTCTACCCGTGTGGACAATTTGTAGGTTATTTACAAGCCAATTGCCACCTTTAATCACTCATGCACTTAAGCAAATTTCATAACATGCAACATGTTCTACTTAGGCACTCAATACTCAACACCATAGCACTTTCACATTATTATAATTTCATCCTGTTGCACCTTCCCTTAATCACACCATTTGGAAGCATTTTATACAAACTTCATACATCCATCAAGCAATCGTATTCCATATCATCAAGACAATATCTCGTCATATGTTCATCACACAACCACATAGAACATCATTAAAGCTTCAACACATGCATGCATGAACAATTAGATATTACAAGCCAAGAATCAAACATGAGCCATATCACATGGCTATTACAAATAAATCATCAACATCATAGGCCTTCACAATTTGGCCAAACAGCATGACACATACCATAAAATGACCAAGTCTCCTATACATGCCATACTCAAAATAACAAATTCACTATACCCAATGTTCTTTTGATAGTGTGATCAAATGCTCTGACAAGTTCGATCCCCGAGCTAGCTTGGCGAAACTACAAAGGGTGAAAAAGAGAGGGGAGTAAGCATTTAAGCTTAGTAAGTCCACATGTAAATAATATGCAATATTAATAAACCATAATCATGCAAGACATAATAGCATAACCACCAAGATTATTCATCATTCAAGCATTCTAGCTTATTTATCAAGTGTTCATATATATATATGAATATACTCTTTCGTCACATTCCATCCTTTAACTAGGCATCCCTTATGAGTATAACGTACATACCTGTACATATCCGTAGCATATCAAATAACTTTACCTTCATTACCATGCCATCTTGGGACTTTCATCGCATCATTTATTATAATATACGTTGAACACTCAGAATGCTATTAGATACACGAAAACTTGTACATAAGTTCCAAATAAATATACATTGCTGAGGCTACCTCAAATCATGCAACGATCACCATGGAGATACTCACGGGCTTTCTCATATAAGCTATTGATCAAGGTGTAACTACACGGGCTGCTTACAAAAGCTGTCAGGTATCTGACCACTCAAGGATTACCTAGCCACCGGTAGGACACATAAGACCATTGCCCAGAACTCAATCACATGTATCGCATTTATTATGAACTCGGACCACTCAACGAGCTCGGATGCTCGCATCCATAATGAACTCAGAGTACTGAACGAGCTCGGATGCCACATATATCATGGACCTGGACCACTCAATGAGTTCAGACTTCTTAATTCCTAGTGACATCACTTTTATCCTAAACTATTCCTAAGGTTCAAACAGGGTTTTTCTCACTTGCACAATGCACCTCTATTACACTTGCTCGTGACCTCGTGGATAGCGACCATAATATCATTCATGCTTACAATAGCACCATTAAACATAACATATATAGTAGCAATAAAATAATTATCACATAATGTTAACACAACATAACATACCATATTGTCACATTATTTACACATGTATTTACCTTGGTACAAAAATGATGGTAATCGAGCCTAATCGTCGTATACTTTATTCTTCCCTTGATTAAGACCCGATTCACATTTTTCTTGATCTATAATGCGAAATTTAACTTGTTTATTAATCACATTACACAAATCGATCAATAATTCATGCTTTGGTAAAATTACCTTTTTACCCTATCTTTTTATTTATTTATGATTTAGTCCTTAGGCTCGTAAAATAAAATGCATACATTTTCTTGGTTACCCAAACCTAGGCGCACCTTTACTATGCTCATATCGGCGAATATTTTCCTTTTTTCACATTATTACTACTTACTTTTACACTACAAGTCCCCCTTTTAGGTGTTTTCATTAAAAACCACCTAGTAAAAGATGTTTATCATGCATCAAATATTCATATTCCTCCATTAATGTAAGACCCCAAACCTGTCTTAGACGTTATAGCTGAATCTGTGATGTGATATTAGAGTGTTTTCCCAAAACACAAATTGACAAAAAATCCGTTTTCCATAAAAACTTCTTTAGATTCTAAAAAAAGGTAGGATGACTAGTTCCTTGTAAAAACTCAAGTTATTTAAGCAAAATATTAGTTATACTAGTTTCTCAAATTTTAAAAGAGTGTTTGTTGCGGAAGCTTTTAAAACGCATGGCATAAGTGTGATGATTTCGGAAAAAACATTAGTTTGTGATTTCTTGAAAATACGAGTCTTATTACCAACAGGTAAAAATGAAAGCAATTAAATCCCCAAATTAAAATAAACTTTAAAAGGCCTTATTACATAACGAAAACCCAATATTAAATAAAATATAAATTATAGTATATTAGATAAATTAACTACGTTGAGTAGCCACCTTCGAGTCCTCCATCGCCTCGATCCACATGAGCCTGGGGATTTCCTGCATAGATAACAAATGGGTGAGTTTACGAAAACCCGATGTGTGAAATCCCAATATAACAAACAATCAGAGTGTGGGCCCACATGGCCCGCTAGTTCTAGTTAGGGCCTTAGCCCTTTTTTCAGTAACAATATCAGTCTGGGCTTGAGCCCATTTTAATAACAGAGGCAGTCTGTGCTTTAGCCCATTTCAGTATAGTATGCAAACAAAGAATCATACCCAATCCAACTGCTACACACCATCTCCGTACCAACCTTACACACCATGTTGTACCAATTCGGTACTAAACAGTATTTGTAGCAGAATTGCCAGTAATAGGCTTGTGGCTTTTCAGTACACTTCCTCTAAAATCATATATCCCACCCCATGTAATGCAACATAATATCATACGTGTATGCAGAAATGTCATGCTAAAAAACAGTCATACATAATACAAGGGTATTTTAGTCAATTTACCTTATAGAGGTATAATAGTCATTCATCAATATAGGGTCCAAGTATACTTACCGATCCAACAGTAAGCCTATAGTCGTCTTAGGTGACCCATGCAACCTTAATAGTCAAACAGTGACGATGGGCCTTCAACCCATATTGTTGGCCCATGTGGGCCCATACTCTCATATGGCCTACTTAGCCCAGAAATGGCCTTAACCGTGTAGTTTACATAGCCTGGCCCACAATCTACCACACTTTGTACAATTTTTTTGTATGGGGCCACGGGCCCATTAGGCCTATATGGTCCAGTTCGGCCCAGAATGGCCTAATACCGTTCTGGCTCATGAAATCTCTCATGGCCATCTTGTCAACAACATGGCCTCATTTTACCACTTGACCTACCACACGGGCGATTACACGCCTGTGTGGAGTCGACGATTCACTCTTCAGTTTTTCAGCTTTTGCTGTTTAACAGTTTTTGCAGTGTGATCACACACCTGTTTACGAAAAGTGATAAAATCCCACGAGTGCCAAACCTTCATTCATTCAAGATCGTTCCATTAGTTGCTTATCAATAGGGTAAAACACTCTCCTCTTTAATACATGACTTAACTAATATTAATACTTGTCTTGATTTAAACGAGTGGCCTAACCTACTTGAACCACTAACAAGGGTTGATTTCCAAGACCCTTAGCAAAACCTGCACTACAATCCATTTTGGTTACTACCACCATACATGTAATCAACCTAAACCAAAGAATGACTTACCGAAATGTAGACTAAGAATAGAGGATAGCAGTATTCGACCTACCACAACACACCCTACAATCGAGGCACGTGATGCCACGAACTCCCTTCTAGCAGTAACCTAGAGAAAATAGGAGATTAGAAGGAAAGACTATTATAGCGTAGAAAAGAAAGAGAGACAGTACAACTGTGAACCCACACATAGATGACGGCCATAGCAAGGTTCGGTTAAGGCAAAGAATTCAGCAACCCGAAAAGAATCCCAATTACCTTAGTCAATACAGAAGGAGATTCGACTACAAGAGAAAGCATATTTGGCTAGAAAAGCAAGGGAATCTTGAAGGAAGTAGAACAAGAAAAGAGGGAGGAGGAACAAGGATATACGGCGCAATCACACAAGGAGGTGATGTCGGCTTTGAACCAAAAGAGAGATTGCTATCAAGGATTCAGCAAAAGCTTATGAGGGAAACAAAGAATACTCGATTTAGAGAGAAATGACTGAGAGGAAGAAGGGAAGAAGCAGTTCAGAGAAGTTACCCAAGAAAAGTAATGCAAAAGGGCGAATACTAATCGAGAAGAATGGGGAAAATACTACAGAGACTATTTCGGCACTTTAAGTCCCTAAGCATTAGTAACACGCCATTTGCCACTAGACTAGCAGGCTTTTTTTGTCATACAACACTCATAATACTTTAAAAGTCTACTAGCTGAAGACAAGAGTTTATTCAAGTAGGAGCAAAAATTTCTCAAGCCAAGGCTTGAACCCAAGACTTCCTAGACACTTTCAGAGCACATAATCACTGAACCAGACATATATTTATGTTGCACACACACAAAATAATTTTTATCAGGGTTTTTGGGATTTAGGGCGTTACAATTAATCAACAAAATACATGCATGTTACACATGGGTCAAATTTCATACATGAACCCTAGCTTAAAATATAGCTAGAAATGGGTAGATCATGCTTCAAAGGCTTAAAAAATACAAAGAACATTAAAAACGAGGCTAGGGAGCACTTATAATCAAGCTTGGAAATGTTGAACAAAACCCTAGCTATGGCTATTGAGAAATTCGACTAGCACATAGAGAACATGGACACATTTTTGCTTTGATTTTCCCTTTTTATTCTATTAATTACCAAATGACCAAAATGCCCTTAGGGTCTTTCTTTCAAATTTTTTGTATGTATGTCCATTTTAGTCCAAAATTATAGAAATTGGTCAAATTGCTAATTAGGAACCTCTATTTCATAATCTAAAACATTTCATATTTAAAGCTTCTAGAATGCAAGTTTTGCATTTTATTCAATTTGGTCCCTAAAATTCAATTAGACATTTTATGCATAGAATTTCTTCACGAAACTTTCACTCAAGCATGCATTTATGGCATAGACCTCATAAGAATCATATAATAATTATTTTATCTTGGATTTGTGGTATCAAAACCACTATTCTGACTAGGCCCTAATTCGGGATGTCACATATCGTATTATAGGATTACCAGTCCAGGCTAAATCCTTTATATAATGTATGTTCAGAAGAGTTCGATTAGGATTACCAGTCCAGGCTAAACCCTAATCATAACGTATACTCGAGAGGTATTATATTCGGTTTACCCGTCCGAGCTAAATCCTTTCTATAACAAGGTCAATAGGATTACTCGTCTGAGCTAAATCCAGTCCGAAACAAATGCAAGACCTTATTCGTTTTGGGAAAGCGCACATATTCATCAGAATTCAATATTCATTCGAAACTTAACCCTCTTTCACCATATCAAGTATGTATTAAATTTCTCATTAGAGCAGTCAAGTAATATACATCAATATAAGTCACATTCCATACAACACAACATTCAATTAAACATATTTACATGCTCGATTAAGCCACATGATCTTACCTCGACACTTGTTCGGGTATAAAATCTACTAATCCAAAACATTTTCTTTTCCTCGGTCTAACCTCGAATTTGTGTTGTCTGAAATCTATATAAATAGCTTTAATCATAAATTTCACATATATTATATTTATTCGGACTCAATTTACATCCTAGGCAAAATTAACATTTTCCCCCTAACTTTTATATAAATTTTGATTTCATCCCTAGGCTCGAAAAATGAAATTTGTGCAATTTACTCCCCATTCCAAGCCTAACCAAAATCCGATTACAAATTTTACAGCACATGTATTCATAAAAATTCAAAATTTTTCTTCAATTTCACAAGTTTACATTTTAGTCCCTAAATAATGTTTTCATCAAAAATCACTTTGTAAAAGTTATTTATCTATCAACAACCTTTCATTTTCTACCGTAAATTTCTAATTTTCAGCATATACCTCAATTACCCATTTTCCATGCTTTGATAACTTTTCAAATTAATCTCCCAAATAGATAGTTGAAGCTATCCCGGTTTAAAAAATATCAAAATTATTAAAAACGAGACAAGGAAACTTGCCCAATTAAGACTTGAAAGTTTCTTCTATCTCCTAGGGTTTCCATAAAATTTTGAGGTTGAAGATGACAAATATAAGATGATATTTCTTTTTATCATCTTTTTAATTAATTAAATTATTTCAATTCCAATTTAGTCCCTACTCTTTTCTAATTTTTCCATGAATGAGTCACCAAAAATCTACATACTTTTCTTTAATAGTCTAATTTTCATATAAGGACCTCTAGTTTTGAATTCCATAGCTATTTAATCCTTATAGCTACTAGAATTCAACTTTTGCATTTTATGCAATTTAATCCTTCTTGTAATTACACACTTAATCGATAAAATTTTGTATCAAACTTTTTTACACAACATGCCTATCATAGTACGGACTATATAATAAAATAAAAACAAATTTTATTTTTGGGTCGGATTTGTGGTCCCGAAACCACTGTTCCGATTTTACTGAAAAATGGGTTGTTACAACTCTCCCCCTTAAGGATTTTCGTCCTCAAAAATCTTACCAGTAAAAAGATTCAGGAATTGCTTCCTCATGGTATCCTCTAATTCCCCGGTAGCCTCTTCAATACTGTGTCGTTGCCAACGAACTTCCACTAAAGTTTACTTTTTATTTCTTAACTGTTTTGTTTCCCGAGCTAAGATTTTGATTGGTTCTTCACTATATGCCATATTAGGCTGAATCTCTACTTCTGTCGGAGAGATAACATGTGAAGGATCGAATCGATACCGTCATAGCATAGAGACATGAAAAATATTATGAATCCAATCAAGTTCTGGTGGAAAAGCTAACCGATATGCAACCGGTCCAATTCTTTCTGTAGTCTCATATGGTCCAATGAACCGTGGACTCAGTTTTGCTTTGCAACCAAACTAGAGGACTTTTTCCAAGGGGATACTTTCAAGAGTACTTTTTCAGCAACTTGAAATTCTATTTCTTTTCGTTTCGAATCAGCATAAGACTTTTGACGATCAGAGGCTGCTTTCAAACTATCTCAAATTACTTTCACTTCTTCCTCAATCTCTTAGACTAAGTCAACTCTATGTAACTTTTTCTCGCTGAGTTCTGTCCAATACAATGGAATTCTACATTTGTGACCATACAAGGCTTCATACGGTGCCATTTTAATACTAGACTGTTAACTGTTATTATAAATAGATTCAACCAAGGGCAAATACTTTTCCCAATTACCTTCAAACTCAAGTATACAACATCGAAGCATATCTTCCAAGATCTGTATTACCCGCTTAGATTGGCTATCTGTCTGGGGATGAAATGCAGTATTAAAGTGTAACTGATTACCTAGAGCTTCTTTCAATTAGCCCCAGAATCCAGATGTAAACCGAGGGCCTCTATTTGAAATAATGGAGATAGGCACTCCATGCAATCTGACAATCTCAGAAACATATAATTCAGCCAATCTATCCAAGGAAAAATCCATACGTATTGGAATAAAGTGTGCAGACTTTGTCAATTGTTCAACAATTACCTAAACAACATATTTCTTCTTTGGAGGCAGGGGTAACCCCGATACAAAGTCCACAGTAATTCTTTCCCATTTCAATTCTGGTATTGTAACTGGCTGTAATAATCCAGAAGACAACTGATGTTTAGCTTTTACGTGCTGACATATCAAACATTTGGATACAAACTCAGAAATATCTCATTTCATTCCGGCCACCAGTACATCTTTTTCAGATCATTATATATTTTATTACTACCAGGATGTATAGACATATTACCGTTATGAGCTTTATTCAAAATCTTTTGTACTAGTTCTGAAATCTTCGGTACACATACTCTGCCTCTGAATAACAAACAACCATCAGTCCTGATTTGAAATTCTGAATTAGGAGTCAATTCACTTTGTACTCATTTTGCTTACAACTTACTATCATTTTTCTAAGCTTCAAAGATCTATTGCAAAAAAATTGTTCTAGCTTTTAACTCAACTATGATTGAACCATAATTAGACAACAACAATCGAGTGTTCACTCATAAAGTATATAAGGATTTTCTACTAAAGCATCTGCTACTACATTGGCTTTTCCCGGATTGTAGTCAATAACAAGATCATAATCTTTCAATAACTCAAGCCATCTGCGTTGTCTCAAATTCAAATCTTTTTGTGACATAAAATATTTTAGACTTTTATGATCAGGGAAAAAATATGTGACATTTTTCACCAAACAAATAATGCCGCCAGATTTTCAATGCAAACACTATGGCTGCCAATTCAAGATCATTTGTCGAGTAGTTCTTTTCATGTGGCTTTAGCTATCGTGAAACATAGCTTACTACTTTACCTTATTGCATCAAAACATAGCCTAAACCATTTAACAATGCATCACTATAAATCATGAACTCCTTACCCGATTCAAGATGAACTAACACTGTTGCTTATGTTAATAAAGCTTTTAATTTGTCAAAACTCTATTGGCATTTGTCAGTCCACTCAAACTTTACATCTTTTTGTAGTAAACGAGTCATCAAAGAAGCTATCATTGAAAAACTTTTTACAAATCTCCAATAGTAACCAGCTAGTCCAAGAAAATTTCAAACTTCAGACATATTCTTCAGTGGCTTCCAATTAACAATGCCTGAAATTTTATTAGGGTCTACTCTGACAACCTTCAGTAGATACTATATGCCCGAGAAAACTAACTTCCCGTAGCCAAAATTCACATTTACTAAATTTGGTGTACAATTGTTTATCTCGCAGGGTTTGCAACACTATTCTAAAATGCTCAGCATGTTCATTTTCATCTCGGGAGTAAACCAAAATATCGTCTATAAATACCACCACAAAACTATCCAAATACGAGCTAAAAATTCTGTACATCAAATGCATAAACAATATAGGTGCATTTGTCAAGCCGAATGGCATCACTAGAAACTCACAGTGTCCATATCTGGTTCTAAAAGATGTCTTTGGCACATCTGAATCTTTTACCCGTAATTGATAATAGCCAGAATGGAAATCAATCTTGGAAAATACAGTGACACATTTTAACTAGTCAAATAGGTCATCAATACGAGACAAAGGATACTTGTTCTTTATTGTAACTTTGTTGAGTTGTCTGTAATCAATGCATAGCCTCAACTATCCATCTTTCTTATTTAAAACTAGAATCGATGCACCCCAAGGTGAGAAACTAGGCCGGGCAAAACCTCTATCAATCAATTCTTCCAACTGTACTTTCAGCTCTTTTGATTCAGTAGGAGCCATTCTGTAAGGTGCTATGGATATAGGTATTGTTCTTGGAACAAGATCTATAGAGAATTCCACTTCTCTATCTGGTGGTAAACCAGGTAATTCTTCTGGGAATACATCAGGAATTCACATATAGCCTGCACTGACTAAATCTTTGACTCAGATACTTTAGTATCCAACACATATGCAAGGTAAGCATCATAACCCTTTTTGACATATTTCTGTGCTGATATTCCTAAAATCACATTAGGTAACTCATCCAGTTTATTAGATTCAACATGAAGTAATTCACCACTCTCACATTTTAATACAATATATTTCAACTTACAATTCACCACTGCATCATATTGGGTTAACTAATCCATTCCCAAAATCACATCAAATTCATCAAATGGCAATAACATCAAGTTAGCCGAAAAGAAATAACCTTTTACCATCAACAGATTGTTACAAACTTTATCCACCATAACACACTAGCCCAGTCAATTCAATAGGTAAATTTTTAACAGTCACTAAGTTCGTGCATATGTATGAATGTGTGGAACCAGGCTCTATCAATACAATAATATCAGTATCAAGATGAGAAAATATACCAGTAATGACATCTGGTGCAGAGACAACTTCTCTAGCACGATAGCATATGTTCTTGTAGGTGCTTGTGCCTCTAACTGTTGTATCCTTGGTAGTACCTCAACTACCACTAATATTGTAACACCCTGAATTTGGGCCTAGAAGTTTTGGGCCTTGAGCATTGGAGCGGTTGAAGGCAGCTTATAATATTTTTTTGTGCGTGTAAATTTCGCTAATGAAGGCTTGTTTTAGTGGTTAAGTGTGTTGAGAAGTGTTGGAGAAGTCCTGGGTTTAAACTTGGACTCTAGCAAAAAATTTGGTTTAAGGTGAGTCAAACCCTGGGTGTAGTAGGTAGGCCTTAAGAATATTGTTGGAGAAATTGTGACACAAAAAGCCTTGTGGTCTAGTGGCAAAGTAGCGCCACATAAGAGGCAGGAAGGTTGCGTTATAGAGGTGGCAAGGAGGTCCAGGGTTCGAAACTCATGGCAAGCAAAGAGCATTTATTTTGCTAACAAGGGGTGGCAAGAGTTGGTGTTGAATTTAAACTCTGATGATGGAGGGATCCCACATCGAAAAGCTAACATAAGAGTGGATGCGAAGTTGGCTTTAAATAGAGAGAACCATGAGGAGAGTAAAGGTACCTTTCTTGGCTGATCCCTTTCGCTGTATGGCGTGCTCGTTTGGGTTGGGCGTCGGCTAAGAGTGCTCGGAGCGCGGATTAACTCCAGTCTCCTATCAGGTGTGTATTTATCACTACTCTAGCTATAGGATGGCTACTTCGGGCCGCGATGGGCCGAAAAGGGTCATGTGGGCCCAATGGGCCTACGGGCCCAATTGGATAAGTTGTTTGATTGTGTAGTAAATGTTGGACTAGGCTAGGTGAATCTCATATCTGTGGCTAGATTTGGGCTAAAAGGGCCACACGAACGTGTGGGCCCATTTGGGCCGAGAAAGGGTTTTAGGCCCATTCGTATTGTTATCCCTGTTTAGAATACTTTAGTTTACCAAATTACTGAAATACCTTCGACTTGTAAAATTACCAAAGTACCCTCGATTTATAAAATTACCCAAATATCCTCGATTTGTAAAATCACTGAAATAAGATAGAATTACCATTTTACCCTCGATTTACAGAATTATCGCTTTACCCTCGATTTATAGAATTACTATTTTACCCTCGATTTATAGAATTATCGTTTTACCCTCAATTTATAGAATTACCATTTTAACCTCGATTTACAGAATTACTGTTTTACCCTCGATTTATAGAATTACCGTTTTACCCTCGATTTATAGAATTACTATTTTACCCTCGATTTATAGAATTACCGTTTTACCCTCAATTTATAGAATTACCATTTTACCCTCGATTTATAGAATTACCATTTTACCCTCGATTTACAGAATTACTGTTTTATCCTCGATTTACAAAATTATTGAAATACCCTTAGTTTACAAAATTACCAAAATACCCTCGATAAGTAAAATTACCAAAATACCCCTAGTTTGTAAAATTACTAAAATACCCTGGTTTGTAAAATTACTAAAATACCCTTGGTTTGTAAAATTACTAAAATACCCCTGACTTGTAAAATTACTAAAATACCTCTAATTTGTGAAATTATCAAAATACTCTCGATTTGTATAATATCGAAATACCCCTGTAGGGTAGAATTACCGGAATACCCTGTAGGGTAGAATTACTGAAATACCCCTATAGGGTAGAATTACTGAAATACCCCTGTAGGGTAGAATTACCGAAATACCCCTGTAGGGTAGAATTACCGGAATACCCCTGTAGGGTAGAATTACCGAAATACCCCTGTAGGGTAGAATTACCTAAATACCCCTGTAAGGTAGAATTACCGAAATACCCCTGTAGGGTAGAATTACTGAAATACCCCTGTAGGGTAGAATTACCGAGATACCTTGTAAGGTAAAATTACCATTTTGCCCCTAGGGTGTTAAATGACTGTTTTGCCCTTGTGGGCAAGTGACTG
The DNA here is from genome assembly GCF_007990345.1 of Gossypium hirsutum. Lineage (NCBI taxonomy): Eukaryota > Viridiplantae > Streptophyta > Magnoliopsida > Malvales > Malvaceae > Gossypium > Gossypium hirsutum. Next base: position 81,910,623 of record NC_053434.1, on the reverse strand, counting down.
ACTTGGACTGTGTGGTTGACGAATTTGATTGTGAATATATGTTGGTGATATGAATGACTTGACTGTGACTGTTTGATTCAAATATGGACAGATATTCTGATTCTGTATGTTGTATGCCATGACATTTATATCTGTTGCATGGGTTATGGGTTATACTGATGGAGGAAGTACTGAAAGTGGCTTGTCCACGTACTGGAGGCTTTGCCTCAACTTACTGATATCTGAGCAGCAATGCTGCAACTGTGGAGTGTAGGGCTGGGTGGGTTGAGCTATTCCCCACATGGAGTGTAGGGATGGTACGGGTGGAGTGTAGCGGTTGGTTATAGGCTGGGTTGGGATTGCATTCACATTCTGATTTTGATTCTGTTACCTGATACTGATTCTTATTCTGATTCTGTCACCTAATTCTAATTCTGATTCTGATTCTAGTTCTGATAATGTTTCTTATTCTGTAATGGGTTAAAGCCCATCTGGTACTGTCTGTTATAATGGGCTAAGGCCCAATTGGTACTGAAACTGTAAGTAAGGCTGGGGCCAGAGTTTAATTCTTTTATATGACTGACTGTTCCTTTTTATAGTAGGGGATTTCACACTGAGCTTTCGTAAACTCACCCCATTTATTAACCTTTCAGGTAATTTCCAGCCTTAGACGGATCGGGGCTACGAGGGGCTCGGAGGAAGCCACACACACTATTTATGTTATAGTTTTGATTATTGCTTTTAAATGTTTTTATGTGGGTTGTAGTAAAGCCTTTGTAATTTTCTGGATTTCAAATTTTGAATTTTATTTATTGTTCTTATAATTGCTAGTATTAGAACACGGTTTTCTAAAGCAACTACTGTTGTTCAAAACATCAGGTAACTGCAATTGTTTTTAAATTAAGTGTCTGCAACTACCAGGATTTTTTTTTACAAAGTTGTTAAGAATGATATTCAGCTGAGGTTTTCTAACAAGGTTTAAAAAGGGTACAAGTTTTTAATTACTAAGAAGGGTTTTTAATGGAAACATGGTTTCCGAAAAACACTTCAATGTGACACGCCAGATTCGAGCCAAACTTCCAGGCCAGGTTTGGGGTGCTACAAATATTGCCAGGGTAACGGGGTGGTCTGCCTCTCGAAATAGGATTACTAGCCTTTGGAACTGGTTCTATCTCTTTTTTAACTCTTTCTAGACAATCTATGAGAAAATGGTCAAGTGAACCACATCCAAAACAAGCTCCACTTTTAGACCGAAATTCCCATGATGAAATTTGTTACAATATTTACATTTCAGTTTGGGATTACCAGCACTACCCACACTAGTCACAGATGGAGATGAAGACCTCGGGTTAGAACGTTGAGAGCCCCGCTCTCTTCTAGAATATCCCATAGAGGTGGTAACATTATCATAATACCTTTTTAGTTTCTTAGAAGCAAATGATTGTGACTTATTCATAGTTCCTTTTTCAGAAACCTGAGCCTCTCTTTCAGCTTGTTTATTCTCTCTACTTAATTCCTCGGCTTTGTGTGCTCAATCGGCTAATACCGCAAACTCCCTTATTTTGAGAATTCCAATCAATAACTTGATATCTTCATTTAAACCCTTTTCAAAGAGTTTATACATTTCAGCCTCGGTTAGAACCCATTCTTTGGCATATTTGCTTAGCCGAATAAATTCTCATTCATATTCAGACACAGTCATATTTCCTTGTTTGAGCTCTAAAAATTCGTACCTTTTCTGATCCATAAATCTTTGACTAACATATTTCTTTTTGAACTCAACCTGGATGAATTCCCATGTAATGTTCTCTCTGGGTAGATGTAAATCTTTTATAGAATCAAAATTATAACAGAATCATACAGATACAGATATGCATATTCTTACCACCATCCTCTACACACCAACTTCGACCATCCCAACACATCACGTAGGGTATAAAACACCCACCCAGCCCTATATACTGCATAGTGTTCATACGACACTTTTTGGAACAGTAGCAGCATTGCTGCCAGTATATTGGCGAAATATTGCCTTACTCAGAATACTTGCTCCTCATAATACATAACTAGGAACACGAAAATATACACACTTTTTCATGCCCTTTTTAACTCAAATTCATGCAATTTCGGTAAAATTATTGTCGAAAAGTATTTAATTATTATAAAATATTTAAATTGTACTTAAATTATTAACATGTTCAATTTTACTTAATTTTATAATAAATTTTGATTAATTGTGATCATTTTAGACCAACTCACACAAAGGGCAAAAAACGGCTCGGTAGACACTACTAGAAGCACAAAACCGAGAAGTAATTTTGAAACATCAGGGTGAATTAATTTTTAGCCTAAGATGGTCCAAATTATGTGTATTAATTCATAATATAATTAATTTTAATTTTAATCCAATTTAATTTTGGTTAAATAAATTATTATTAATTAATTATGAAAAGTGGCCTAGTCTAAACCGAGAAAATTGATCCAATCTAGCACTAGGCAACCCAAAAGCTTCCAACATACTGAATCAGTCAGCATTCTAGGCTGATTATTTAACTTGCAAAATGGATCTTGGAGACTCCTTCAAATTGCATTCAAACCCCTCCACTATTTGCACCTTTATAGATTTGCCACTACCATAAAATAGCAAGTTTGAATTCTTCAAACTTGCCACATGTGTGGCTGGCCATGGGGGGACTCTATGGCTACTAATTTTTGCTAATTTTAGCAGTCATCTCAACCTATAAATACCCCCCTTTTCTACTCACTTCAAGCACATTCCAACCCTTCTCATCTCTTCACTTCTCTCTCATTTTTCTCTCTTCATTACCTTCCATTGTTCTTCATTTTCTTCCCCTATTCCCTTGTCGATTTCATCTCTTGAAAATGAGTCATTCAACCACCATTTGGAGTAGCATCCAAGTGTTTCTAGAAGCCTCGGTTCAACAAAAACAAGTGGAGAAGGAGGAGTAGAGCAAACTAGTCAAGCCTCGGAGAAACGCCAGATTTGATTCTTGTTCCCCATCCTTTTAATTTTGTTGTTGTTTTGATGAACATGTCTATGAATATTCGTGATGTTGACATGTTTAATTTAATTAATATGTCTTAAATTTAATTTGTGTTAGGTTGTCGTATTTTGTCTACTTAATTTATTAAAATTGTGTTTGTGTTGTTATAGGCCTCCGTAAGATGTTTGATTAAGTAAAACCATAACTAAGTTATTCTTGCATTACAATTGTAAGGCAACTAAGTAATTAATTATTTAAATAGATTGAAATTGTAATTAATTGACACGATACTTAATCAGTGCATGTTTAATCATCTAAGGTAGCTAAGGGTTAAATTAACAAAGGTATCTAACGATACATTAGCCTTGCATAACTTGTAAGATTATTTTGATTAAACTGTTTCAAGGTAGAAATACATTGTTACCTCACATAATCTTTTATGTGCTTATGAGATTGAATTAATTGTTTCAATTGACATAGAGATATGTACAACAGATTACTTTAATTTCATAAGCATGTATGTGTATTAACACATTTGCTTATTAAAATTTGTTTAATCGGTTCAGTTTACGTAGAGATATAGTCAAGAGATAAATGGATTTTGGTCGGTAAGTATGTTCATAAGTTAGCAAATTACCGAGTTGCCGTGAATTTATTCATAACAACATAAACATGACTTTAGAATTCTAAGTTAAGAAATGTAATTAATCTAACACAACTACGTCATCTTGATTAAAATCATCTTCTGAAACCGTGTATTGGAACTTTTATTTTATTTTTATTTATTTTACTTAGTTAAAATCCTAGTTTTTAATCACCTCCTCAAATCAAAATATTTTTCTTCACTAAAGTGTTTTTAAAATTGCATTCACAAATAATTCTTTTCACAGTCTCTGTGGGTACGATAACTCGACATTTACTTGTCACTTTATTACTTGTTGCGATTGTGTACACTTGCACATTTTCGTTGTTCCAAGTTTTTGGCGCCGTTGCCAGGGATTGTTTTAAAAATTCATTATTTGTGAATTTGTTAGTTTCGCATTTTGGTTTATTTTTCTGTTCAATTTTAACTTGATTAATTTTTCTATGATTATTTCTGGTGTTTATAAGTATTTGTAACAACCCGATTTTGCGGGCTAGTCGAAATAATGATTTTGGAACCACTAAAACAAGGTCGATGAAATTATTTTAAATATCATTTTATGTATTGTAGCATGATTAAGTAAGTACATGAAAATTTTGGTGAATTAATTTTAGCGTTTGCTTGCCTAATTGTGAAAAAGGACTAAATCGCTTAAAGTGCAAAAGTCCTATTTTGTTAGATAAGAATGTCAATTAGCTAAAGAACCTAAATTGGGGCCTTAAAGAGCAATTAGAACCTTAAAGAATAGGGTGGCCGGCCATAGGGGGGACAAATTGATGGGAAAGTCAAAATTAGGTGGTGTTTTGGTCATCAATTTTGACTAGTTTTAAATAGAATAAAGTAAAAAAAGGTTCATCTTTTTATTTCTTCTTCTTCAACCGATTTTCATCTTCAAAAGGGGGGTTTTAAGAACTCAAAATATCATCAATTAACATTTCTTACAAGTAAGTCATTTATAAGGTTATTCTTGATGATTTTTGTATTTTTGGACTCGTTATAACATAGGCTTTCTATGAAGGGGATTACTTTGCAAAATGGTTGAGAGATTAGGGCTTTGTCATGAAAGCATATGTATAGTTTTCTAAAATTTTATGGAAGAATATGAGTATTAGATGTGTAATAAACAACTTTTATGAAGCGATTTTTCATGAAAACCTAATAGGGACCATTTTGCACAAGTTGGAAATTTATTGATAAATGTGAGAAGTAATGAAAACTTTGGATTGCTTCTAGTATAAAAAGTAATCAGATAGGCTTATAATATGAAGAAATTTGATAAAAATTGATTTTCGAGCATATGGGTAAAATGGTTATTTTGCGGAAGTCTAGGGGCAAAATAGTCATTTTGCCCAATTATGAACTTTCAGACGTCTAAATTGATATGCTGATGAAATAAATGAATTTTATTAATATAGATCAAGATAACCGTGATTCGGGTCTTGATCGGGGTAAGAACAAAGTTTACGAGGATTAAGCTCGTCTTAATCATTTTGTATCGAGGTAAGTACATATATAAATAATGTGTTATTGAAGCTTACTTTGGTATATTTTAATAATATTAGCTTATTGTTGTTATGTATCTAAATTCTAATTGTTCCCATGAATGTTTAAATAACATGTTATGCGAGTAAATTACAATATGAGCAAATGCGATGCTATTCGATTAGATATGAAGCCCCGTTGAACCTTAGACATAGCATAGGATACAAAGGGGCATGTCATGAAAATTATGTGGTCTAAACTCATGAGTTGAGTCTGAGTTCATGAGATAAATGTTATAGGCAACATGGGTCTGGGTACTGACTTTGTGTACAGACCCGTGAGTGGCTCAATAAGCATATACATGATAGCTATGGGGTCTAGGTCCTGACTTGATAAAAGGCCCGTGAGTGGCTCAAATGTGAGCTTTTCATTGCACGAGGTAGCCCTAATTTCTTATATGACATTTAGATGCAAATTCATTGCGTATCCATATGTATTTTGAGAGTTCAATGGGTAACCCGAAGATTTAGTTGGTAAATACTTTGATGAGGTATGTATACCGAACTCATGGTTAGGACCTGAGTAAAGAACTAGGTGTACTAAGTATACCTGAATGAAAAGAAAAGCAAGATAGGGACGTTAAGTGATTTACATCTTTTAAGCATGACAAGATACCGTTGGATGAATATGATTTTCTTATAATTACACTTTATTTGCATATATGTACTTACTAAGCTCCCAAGCTTACCTTCCTTTCTTTTCTTTCCTTATAGTGTTGTCAAGCTATCATCGGGGATCCAGTGATATCAAAAGCTTCGATCACACTATCACTCAAGACCTTGGTATAGCTAGTTTTATTGTTTTGTTTTCTGGTATGTATAGGGACTCAAGTCTTTGTTTAGTGTTTTGTTAGTTAGTCATAATGTGTGGGCTCATATAATGAATATGATACTTATTTTATTTAAGGCCATGGATGATGGTCAATACTCATTTTGATTTATAAATAGAAGATGATATTTTCATGGATGAGTAGATTGCATAAATGAAATATTGTCCATTGTGGTTATGTGATGTGCCCTTGTGTTAGTATAGAGTGATTTTGTGTAGGTTACATAAGTAAGGGTGATAAAAAAGGTTGGTAAATAGCTTTATTCTGCCTACTCGGGTAGGCACACAGGTGTGTGTCCAGGCCATGTGGGACACACGGTTCCCCACATGGGCGTGTGATATGGCCGTGTGTCTCTAGCACATAAGAATTGTAAGTCAGTATGCATGGTAGTAAACACACGGGTAGAGACACAGCCGTGTGTCTCAGCCGTGTGAAGGGCACTGCCTACTATACAGGCATGTGCCTTGGCCGTGTGGCCCTTAAGGATTGCTGACGTCAGAAGTAGAATGTCTAAGTTTCTGCACATAGGCTAGGACACGGGCGTGTTCTAAGCTATGTGAAAACCCTTGTAGGTGTTCATTTAGAATTAATTGCCCACTGGTATAGGACACGGGCGTGTCTTTATATTGCTTAGGCCATGTGAGCCATACGAGCCAATAGCACAACCATGTTGAAATGTCGCACGGGCCTGTTGCCCCTCCCACGCGGGCGTGTGCCCCTGTGTTAAGAGTTATTTTCAGAGTTCTTTAAAAGACTCAGATTGTTTCTGAGTGAGTTCCAATGTATGTTTTGGGCTTAGTAGGCTTTTATTAAGGAGTTTATAAATAAAATTGAAAAAGTTTTAATTTGACCATGTTTTGGTGTTATGAAAATGTTTATATGCATAAGTTTAAGTTAGGTAATGCTTCATATTCTGACCCGATGTGGGGCACGTGTGTGGGGTGTTACATTTAGTGGTATCAGAGCTATGGTTTAGTTGGTTCTCGAACTAACGTAGCATCTGTACGAGTCTAGCTATACATGCCATAAATAAATTGTGATAGTGTGACGACTCTTGATATTTTAAATTGTGTTTTCATAGAGTAATGGATCCTGATCGAACTATGGCAGATGACGTAGAAAGTAATGTGTCGGGCCCCATCGAAGGGGCGATGCCATCTGATAATCGACCTCCCACAATTAGTCAGAGAGAAGGAGAAGGGGATCCAGAGGCCTTTCTCCACATGATAAATGAAAGGTACACGGAGTTCATCTGAGCAAACTCGAATGCTTAATACCATCAGGGTATTCGATGAATTATCTTGCACTTTTGAAGAATGCTTGATATGTGCCATATCCTTATTGAGGGACTTTGCATACTACTGGTGGAAGACGTTAGTTTTAGTGGTGCCTCAGGAAAGGGTAACATGGGAATTCTTCCAAGAGGAATTCTGGAAGAATTACATCAGTGAAAGATCTATGGATGAAAAGCGTAAGGAATTCCTTGACTTGAAACAAGGCTGCATGACAGTCACTAAATCTGGAAGAAAGTTTATCTGACTTAGTAAGTACGCTCAGGAGTGCGTATCCTCCAAGGCCAAGATGTGTAAAAGGTTCGAAGACAGACTTAATGAGGACATTAGATTGTCAATGGGTGTCCTTGAGTTGAAAGAGTTCATAGTACTTGTTGATCGAGCCTGTAAAGCTAAGGAATTAATCAAGGAAAAGAATAAAATTGAAGCGAAAATAAGAGATGTAAGGAAGAGACATGCGAGCAAGTCATTTCCACCACAGTTTAAGAAATCCAGAGACGCCTACTCTAGTACTCAAGCATTATCTATACATTCGTATCGAGATCGTAGGAAACAATATTAAGATTTTAAATCTTGGGCTACATCAGTGGCTAGCATGGGCAATGTCAGATCTTTCAAACCAGAATGCCAGCTTTGTGGTCGAAATTATTCCGGCAAGTGTAGAATGAATGATGGATCCTATTTTTGATGTGGTTCTCAAGACCACTTTATTAAAGATTGCCCTGAAATGACTGACAAAGAGAAATTTCAGAGTACAAGGCCAAGTGGCACCAATTTTAAAGGCAGGCCTTAGAAGAATGCTGGAGTTAGGGCTAGTAGTAAGAATGTGATGAGAGACACTACCGTAAGGTCTAAAGCTAGAGCTATGGCTAGAACCTATGCCATACGTGCATGTGAAGATGCATCCTCTTCTAATGTGATCACTGGTACATTCTCTCTTTATGATAAAACTCTTATTGCTTTGATTGACCCTGGTTCTACTCATTCATATGTGTGCATGAAGTTGGTGTTTAGCACAACTATGCCTGTTGAGTCTGCGAAATTTATGATTAAAGTGTCAAACCCATTAGGCAAAAATGTGATAGTCGATAAAGTATGTAAGAAATGTCCTTTAGTAGTTAAAGGTCATTGTTTTCCGGTCGATTTGATGTTGTTACCATTTGATGAGTTTGATGTCATATCGGGTATGGACTAGTTGACATTCCATAATGCTGTAGTAAATTGTAGACAAAAAGCTATTAAATTAAATATGAAAATGGTGAAACCCTTTTGGTTGAATCAGGTGGCCCAGGGAACTTGCCTATAGTGATATCCTCCATGTTTGCCTAGAAGTGTTTGAGGAAAGGATGTGAAGCTTATTTGGCTTTTGTAATGAATACTAAGGAATCAGAGTTGAAGGTTGAGTTAGTACCGGTTGTAAGTGAATATGTGGATGTATTCACGGAAGAATTGCGTGGGTTACCCCCTAATAGAGAGGCTGAATTTGGTATAAAGCTAATGCCAGGGACCATGCCTATTTTGGTTTCTCCATATCGAATGGCCTCGACTGAGATGGAAGAACTAAAGTCACAGTTGTAGGAATTGACCAACAAGGGTTTTGTGAGACCAAGCTTTTCACTGTGGGGTGCTCCGGTGTTATTTGTGAAAAAGAAAGATAGATTTATGAGATTGTGCATAGATTACCGGTAGTTAAATTAGAGGACGATCAAGAACAAATACCTGTTGCCACGAATTGACGACTTGTTTGACCAACTGAAAGGAGCAACATGGTTTTCTAAGATAGACTTGACATTTGGCTAATATCAGCTACGAGTTAAAGAAGCAGATGTGCCTAAAACCACTTTTAGGACGCGGTATGGCCATTATGAGTTTCTCGTCATGCCTTTCGGCTTAACAAATGCTCCCGTCATGTTTATGGATTTAATGAATAGAGTATTTTGGCCATATCTAGATAAGTTTGTGGTTGTATTCATCGATGACATCCTGATATACTCTAGAGACAAGGTAAAACATGTCAAACACTTGAGAACCATTTTACAGACTCTGAAGGACAATCAATTGTATGCCAAATTTAGTAAAAGTGAGTTTTGGCTTAGAGAAGTCGGCTTTTTAGGCCATATTATTTAGAGTGATGGTATTAAGGTTGACCCTAGCAAAGTTTCTCCTATTGTTGAATGGAAACCAGCAAAGAATGTGACTGAAGTTAGGAGGTTATTAGGGTTGGTCAGTTATTAAGGTGAATTGTAAAGGACTTCTCTATGATTGCGACTCCCATGACAAGGTTTCTTCAAAAAGGAGTTAAGTTTGAATGGTCGAATAAGTGTCAGCAAAGTTTTGAGAATTTGAAGATGTTGTTGACTGAGGCTCCTAAACTAGTACAACCCGAATCAGGGAAAGAGTTCGTGATTTATAGCGATGCTTCTTTGAATGGGTTGAGATGTGTACTTATGCAAGAGGGAAAAGTTGTGGCTTATGCCTCGAGACAATTGAAACCTCACGAAAAGGACTATCTGACGTCATCTGATAATCGACATACCGGGGTTAGTCAGGGAGGAGGAGAAGGGGCTCGAGAGGCCTTTCTCCACATGATGAATGTGTGGTACACGGAGTTCATTCGAGCGAACCCAAATGCTCAACCCGTTCCACCCCCACCTATCCCTAAACTTGTCCCCGTAGTACTGCGAGATATGGACCTTGAGAGGCAGAATAGACCTTTAGTGGATAAGATCTGGAGGAATAGGGCCAATGAATTCCATGCTAATAAAGATGATGACCCTGAAAGGGCAGAATTCTGGTTTGAGAACACCCTCAGGGTATTCGATAAATTATCTTTCACTTCTAAAGAATGCTTGAAGTGTGCCATATCCTTGTTGAGGGACTCTGCATACTACTAGTGGAAGATGTTAGTTTCGATGGTGCCTCAAGAAAGGATCATATGGGAATTCTTCTAAGAGGAATTCCGGAAGAAATAAATCAGTGAAAGATTTATGGATCAAAAGCATAAGGAATTCCTTGACTTGAAACAAGCCCATCTGACGACCATTGAATATGAAAGAGAGTTCGTCTGACTTAGTAAGTACGCTCGGGAGTGCATATCCTCCAAGGCCAAGATGTGTAGAAGGTTCAAAGACAAACTTAATGAAAACATTAGACTATTAGTGGGTGTCCTTGAGTTGAAAGTGTTCGTATTACTCATTGATCGGGCCTGTAAAGTCAAGGAATTAATCAAGGAAAATAAGAAAACCAAAGCGGAAACTAACGATGCAAGGAAGAGACATGCAAGCAAGTCATTTCCATCACAGTTTAAGAAATCCAGAGATGCCTACTCTCGTTCTCATGCATCAGCTAGACATTCGTATCGAGATCGTAGGAAATGAGATTCGAATTTTAAGGCTCAGACTACACTAGTGGCTAGCATGGGCAATGTTAGATCTTTCAAACCAGAATGCCAGTATTGTGGTTGAAATCATTTCGGCAAGTGTAGAATGAACGATGGATCGTATACTGACAAAGAGAAATTTCAGAGTACAAGGCCAAGTGCCACCAATTTTAAAGGAAGACCTCAGAAGAATGTTGGAGTTGGGGCTAGTAGCAAGAATGTGATGAGAGACACTACCGTAAGGTCTAAAGCTAGAGCTCCAGCTAGAACCTATGCCATACGTGCACGTGAATGTGCATCCTCTCATGATGTGATCACCTGTAAATTCTCTCTCTATGATAAAACTATTATTTCTTTGACTGACCCTGGTTCTACTCATTTGTATGTGTTCATGAAACTGGTGTTTAGCACAAATATGCCTGTTGAGTCTACGAAATTTATGATTAAAGTGTCAAACCCATTAGCCAAACATGTGATACTCGATAAAGTATGTAAGAAATGTCCTTTAGTAGTTAAAGGTCATTCTTTTCTGACCGATTTGATGCTGTTACCATTCAATGAGTTTGATGTCATGTAATATCCCGAATTAGGGCCTAATCGGAATAGTGGTTTTGTGACCACAAATACGAGATAGAAATAATTATTTTATAATTATTTTGATGATTATGATATGATTGCATGATTGTGTGAAAATTTCGTGATGAAATTCTATGCCTAAAGTGCTTAAATTGAAAGTAGGGACTAAATCAAATAAGTTGCAAAACTTGCATTCTAGAAGTTTTTAGTATGAAATTGTTTTGGAATATTAATGAGGAGGTCTTAAATAGCAATTTGACCAATTTTAAGTTCATGGACAAAATTAGGACATGGAAGGAATTTTTGGAAAGTTTAGTAGTAAGGGTATTTTGGTCATTTAGTTATTAAAATGAATTAAAAACAAAATTAAAAGCCACTTTTTGTCCATCTTCTTCATTAGGCTGAAATTTCAAGGGTTCTCCATAGCTAGGGTTTGTTTCAAGCTTCCAAGCTCCATAGTAAGTGATTCCAAGCCCCGTTTTAATGTTTTTTACGTTTTTGGAATCCTGGTAGCTCGATTAAGCTTATGTTAGCAATAATTCAACCTAGGGTTTATATTTGGAAAATACCCATAGGTGAAATTTGTGTATTTTGATGTTTTATGGTAGAATATGGGGTTTTAAATTATGTTAGACAACTTGTACTACTCGATTTTAAGCAAAAACGAGTAAAAGGGCTTAATAGGTAAAAATACCTAATAGTCACAAGTACATGTTAGAGTGAGAATTTGATGTTGCCATAGAAGAGAAAAGTGATCAGCATGTTGTAAAACATAAGAATGAGGAATAAAGTTTAATCCCGAGCCTAGGGGCAAAGATGTAAATATGCTAAAGTTTAGGGGCAAAATTGTAATTTTGCCAAAATTTGAGTTAAGGATTAATTTGATAATGTGAGTATTAAATGAGCTAAATGTGTTATTTTAGATCAAGAAAGATGTGGAATCGACCTCAATCGAGGAAAAGAAAAGATTGTGGACTAAATTGCAAAATCTTTGTATTTTGGTACCAAGGTAAGTTCATGTGTAAATAATGTAGCATAATTGTTATTTTTAAGTTATTGATATTAATTATGTGTTATGTTGAATTTCATTATGAAATGTATGCTTTGTGGTTAATTTCAAATAATATGTAAATTATGTGAGCTACTTGTTAAATATAATTGTTACCGAGTATTGATTTCGGCATTCTACGGAAGACGGCAAGGATAAGTGTTCGAGAAAAATCCTGTTTGAACCTTAGGAATAGATTAGGATACAAGTGACATGTCACTAGGATGGTTGAGCATCCGAACTCGTTGAGTTGAGTCCGAGTTCACTTATGGATGCGAATGTCCGAACTCGTTGAGTTGAGTCCGAGTTCGTGAGATGTAACTAGGCATCCGAACTTGTTGAGTTGAGTCCGAGTTCACTTATGGATGCGAACGCCCGAGCTCGTTGAGTTGAGTCCGAGTTCGCTTATGGGCGGGTTACATGATTGCTTGATTGAATATGTGGCACTTATATGCAAATTATCCATGTATCCGAATTATATTCCGATGTGTTCAACGGGTAAAGTTTTACTCAAATGGAGGAATACTCGAGATGAAAAGAGACGTATTGGTAAGTGATGAGAAATGGATATTTTGGACAGGTATGTATTTAACCATCGGGCTGAGTGTTGATTACAACCACGATAAGGTAATAAGATGATGAAAAATGATTAAAAAATGTGATAAGTGTGTTGATGATATATGCTAATGTTGATTAGTTTGATTGTTTGTTATGTTATTTATTATTTACATATGAACTTACTAAGCATTTATGCTTACTCCCTCCTTCTTACTCATTGTAGTTTTGGACAAGCCAGTTCAGGAGTCTGGATAGGTCGAAGGCTCAGTCACACTATCAGGAAGACTTTTGGTAAATGGCTTGTAAATTTAAGTATGGCATGTATAGCAATATACTTATTTTGTGTAAATGATTTTATGATATGGTGACAGAATGGTTGAGAAAATATTTGATAATGATAAATTATGAAAATGGTAAGTTTAGATTATGTTTGATGTTAAGGAAAATTATTAAGATACTTAGTGCATAAAAACTCATAAGAGGGATGAAGTTTGCCATAAATAGAATACTGCAGCAACACTGATGAAAGTTTTAAAATTTACTAAAAATCATAGAAATTGAATTTGGTGATGGACTACCTATCAAATTGAAGCTTATTATGTCTAGTTTCACATGAAACAAATGAAACAGGTAAAGGAATTATATGTTAGAAGATATTTGAATTTTAGTGAAATAGGGTCATAGCAGTTTCTGAATCCCCTTTTCCTACTTTAGAAATTCACCATAAATTGTAAAGATATAGTTAGGTGGTGTATTTTATATCCTCAGAATCCTTATTGAGTCTAGTTTTATGAGAAACAAACCTCATAGTCATATGAATTTTTTTCAGAGAGAAAAGTGGTTCGTCGTAAATAGAGGTCAGACCAGTCAAGTCCTAAAATAGGGGTAAATTTAACTAATAAACTGTACTAATTGGACCAACCAAAAATTTTATAAAAAAATTAGTAGATAGGTATATGAGTCTAGATTCAGGTAAAATTTACGGATCTTGATTTTGAGTTTCGTAACTCGAGATATGATTTTTCTTGTGACTGTGACACAAGTAGCTTAAAAGCTGTGAATGTAGAAACAAATAATCCAAAGTTCTAAAAATGTTAAATTAAGCTTAGTAACACCTCATACTCGACTCCGGCAACGGTCTCGGGCGTGGGGGTGTTACATGTCATATCGGGTATGGACTGGCTGATATTCCATGATGCTGTAGTAAATTGTAGACAAAAGGCTATTAAATTAAAATGTGAAAATGGTGAAACCCGTTGGGTTGAATCAGGTGAGCCAGGGAACTTGCCTATGGTGATATCCTCCATGTCTGCCCAGAAGTGTTTGAGGAAAGGATGTGAAGCTTATTTGGCTTTTGTAATGAATACTAAGGAACCAGAGTTGAAGGTTGAGTCAGTATCGGTTGTAAGTGAATATGTGGATGTATTCCTGGAAGAATTGCCTGGGTTACCCCCTAATAAAGAGGTTGAATTTGGTATAGAGCTAATGTCAGGGACCACGCCTATTTCGATTTCTCCGTATTAGATAGACCCTACTGAGATAAAAGAACTAAAGTCAAAGATGCAAGAATTGTCCGACAAGGGTTTTGTGAGACAAAGCTTTTTACATTGGGGTGCTCCGGTGTTATTTGTGGAAAAGAAAGATGGACCTATGAGGTTGTGCATAGATTACTAGTAGTTAAATAAGAGGGCGATCAAGAACAAATAGCCGTTGCCGCAAATTAACGACTTGTTTGATCAACTGAAGGGAGCAGCATGGTTTTCTAAGATAGACTTGAGATCTGGCTACTATCAACTACGAGTTAAAGAAGCAGATGTGCCTAAAACCGCTTTTAGGATTCGGTATGGCCAATATGAGTTTCTCGTCATGCCTTTCAACTTAGCAAATGCTCCCGCCGTGTTTATGGATTTATTGAATAAAGTATTTTGGCCATATCTAGATAAGTTTGTGGTTGTATTCATCGATGACATCTTGATATACTCTAGAGATAGGGTAGAACATGCCAAACACTTGAGAACCATTTTGCAGACTCTGGGTGACAATCAGTTGTATGCCAAATTTAGTAAAAGTGAGTTTTGGCCTAGAGAAGTCGGCTTTTTGGGCCATATTGTTTCTAGTGATGGTATTGGGGTTGATCCCAGCAAAGTTTCTGCTATTGTTGAATGGAAACCACCAAAGAATGTGACTAAAGTTAGGAGCTTTTTAGGTTTGGCCAATTATTATAGGGGATTTGTAAAGGACGTCTCTATGGTTGCGACTCCCATGAAAAGGTTGCTTCAAAAAGGAGTTAAGTTTGAATGGTCGAATAAGTGTCAGAAGAGTTTTGAGAAGTTGAAGATGTTGTTGACTGAGGCTCTTGTACTAGTACAACCCAAATCAAGAAAAGAGTTCGTGATTTATAGCGATGCTTCTTTGAATGGGTTAGGATGTGTAATTATGCAAGAGGGTAAAATTGTGGCTTATACCTCGAGACAATTGAAACCTCACGAGAAAAACTAGATGCAAGAGGGTACAATTGTGGCTTATACCTCGAGACAATTGAAACCTCACGAGAAAAACTATCTAACATACGAGCTAGAGTTGGCCTCTATAGTATTTGCTCTAAAGATCTGACAACATTATTTGTTCGGAGAGATATGCCATGTATACTCCAATCATAAAAGTCTTAAGTACTTGATGACCCAAAAGGATTTAAATCTAAGGCAACATAGATGGTTGGGACTATTAAAAGATTATGAGTTGATTATAGATTACCATCCGGGAAAAGCGAACGTGGTCGTCGATGCATTAAGTAGAAAATCATTGTTTGCTTTGAAAGCAATGAATGTCCAATTGACCTTGTCAGAGGATTGTTCGGTTCTAGCAGACCTAAAAGCTAGACTGACATTTGAGGCTCAGAAGATAGATAGCAAATTACTATACAAGAAAACCATGTGTGAATCGGACGTTGAATCGGATTTTTGAATTGGTTCTGACGGTTGCTTGAGATTGCAGGATAGGATTTGTGATCTAAGGACACCGAATTTATTTGAAAGATATTAGATGAAGCACATAGTGGTTGTTTATCAGTACACCCCGGAGTACGAAAATGTATAACAATTTAAAGAAAATGTATTGGTGGCTGGGAATGAAAAGAGACATTTTAGAGTTTCTTTCCAAGTGTCTTATATGTCAGCAAGTGAAGCCTGAACACGTCTACTTCAGCCTATCACGATCCCCGAGTAGAAGCGAGATCAGATTACTATGGATTTTTTGACGGGTGTGCTGGTAACCCCGAAAAAAAAGGATGATGTTTGGGTTATTGTGGATAAGCTAACAAAGTCGGCATATTTTATACTAGTGTGTACCAACTACTCCCTTGAGAGATTGGCTGACTTGTATGTTTCTGAAATTGTGAGACTAGATGGGGTGCCCTTGTTAATAATTTTAGATAGGGGGACTCGAGATTTACCTTGAGGTTTTGGAAAAAGTTACAAAAGGAATTAGGAACAAAGTTGAGTTCCAGCACGACATTTCACCCGCAAACCGATTGTTAGTTGGAAAGAGTGATTCTTATTGAATTTCAAGTAGCTGGGAAAGGTACTTATCATTGGTTGAATTCACCTACAATAATAGCTATCAGTCGAATTTCAAGATGGCTCCTTATGAGGCTTTATATGGGCGAAAGTGTCGAACACCCTTATATTGGACAGAGCTCAGAGAAAGTCAGATATATGGGGTCGATCTAGTCAATGAGACTAAAGAAAAAGTTAAAGTGATTCATGACTATTTGAAGGCCGCCTCTTATAGGCAGAAATCATATGCGGATTTGAAATGGAAAAAGATCAAATTTCAAGTTGGCAATCAAGTGTTTTTGAAAGTATCCCCATGGAGAAACGTTCTCAGATTTGGTAGAAGAGGCAAGTTGAGTCCTCATTTCATAGGACCCTATGAAGTTACCGAGAGAGTAGGGTTAGTTGCCTATCGATTGGCCTTACCAGCAGAATTTGAAAAGATTCACGACGTGTTTCATGTGTCCATGCTACGTCGATATAGATCAGACCCTTCGCATGTGATTTCTCCAACAGAGGATGAGATTCATCCGGATATGTCCTATGGTGAGGAACCTGTTAAGATCCTAGCACGAGAGGTTAAGAAACTGAGAAATAAGAGTGTTCCCCTTGTGAAAGTATTATGGCAGTGACATGGAGTTGAAGAGACCACATGGAAGCCCGAAGTGATCATGAAAAGCCAATACCCAAACCTTTTTACCGGTAAGATTTTCGAGGAAGAAAATCCCTAAAGGGGGAGAATTGTAACAGCCCAATTTTGGGGGCTAGTTGAAATAATGATTTTTGAACCATTAAACCGAGGTTTAGGAAATTATTTTAAATATCATTTTATGTATTGTAGCAGGATTAGATAAGTATATGAAAATTACGTGAATTAATTTTAGCGATTGCTTGCCTAATTGTGAAAAAGGACTAAATTTCTTAAAGTGCAAAAGTTCTATTTTGTTAGATAAGAGTGTCAATTAGCTAAAGAACCTAAATTGGGGGACTTAAAGAGCAATTAGACCCTTAGAGAATAGGGTGGCCGGCCATAGGGGGACAAATTGATGAGAAAGTCAAAATTAGGTGGTGTTTTGGTCATCAATTTTGACTAGTTTAAATAAAAGAAAAGAAAAAAGGCTTCATCTTTTTATTTCTTCTTCATCAATTGATTTTCATCTTCAAAAGGGGGGCTTTGAGAGCTCAAAATATCAGCCATTAACATCTCTTACAAGTAAGTCATTTATAAGGTTATTCTTGATGATTTTTGTATTTTTGAACTCCTTGTAACATAAGCTTTCTATGAAAGGGATTATTTCGCAAAATGGTTGAGAGATTAGGGTTTTGCATTAAAGCATATGTGTAATTTTCTAAAATTTTATGGAAGAATACGAGTATGAAATGTGCAATAAACAACTTTTATGAAGGAATTTTTCATGAAAACCCTAATAGGGACTATTTTGCATAAGTTGGAAATTTGTTGATAAATGTGAAGTAATGGAAATTTTGGATTGCTTCTAGTATAAAAAGTAATCAGCTAGGCTTATAATATGAAGAAATTCGATAAAAATCGATTTTAGAGCATAGGGATAAAATGGTCATTTTGTGAAAGTCTAGGGGAAAAATAGTCATTTTGCCCAATTATGAACTTTCGGACGTCTAAATTGATATGCTGATGAAATGAATGAATTTTATTAATTGAGATCAGGAGAAACGTGATACAGGTCTTGATCGGGGTAAGAACAAAGTTTACGAGGATTAAGCTCGTCTTCATTATTTTGTATCGAGGTAAGTACATATGTAAATAATGTGTTATTGAAGCTTACTTTGGTATATTTTAATAATATACATGTGTAATTAGCTTATTGTTGTTATGTATCTAAATTCTAATTGTTCCCATAAATGTTTAAATGACATGTTATGCGAGTAAATTACAATGTGAGCAAATGCTATGCTATTCGATTAGATATGAAGCCCGGTTGAACCTTAGACATAGCATAGGATACAATGAGGCATGTTATGAAAATTATGTGGTCTGAAATCATGAGTTGAGTCTGAGTTCATGAGATAAATGCTATAGGAAACGTGGGTCCAGGTACTGACTTTGTGTACAGACCCGTGAGTGGCTAAATGAGCATAAGTTACATGATAGCTATGGGGTCCGAGTCCTAACTTGATAAAAAGGCCCGTGAGTAGCTCAAATGTGAGCATTTCATAGCATAAGGCAGCCCTGATTTCTTATATGGCATTTAGACGCAAATTCCTCGCGTATCCGTATGTATTTTGAGAGTTCAACAGGTAACCCAAAGATTTAGTTGGTGAATACTTTGATGAGGTATGTATACCGAACTCATGGTTAGGACCTGAGTAAAGAACTAGGTGTATTAAGTATACATGAATGAAAACAAGAGTAAGATACAGACGTTAAGTGATTTATATCTTTTAAACAAGACAAGCTACCGTCGGGTGAATATGATTACACTTTATTTGCATATATGTACTTACTATATCTTATAATTACACTTTATTTACATATATTTACTTACTAAGCTCCCACGCTTACCCTTCATTCTTTTCTTTCCTTATAGTGCCGCTAAGCTAGCATCGGGGATCCAGTGACATCAAAAGCTTCAATCACACTATCACTCAAGACCTTCGTATAACTAGTTTCATTGTTTTGTTTTGGGCATGTATAAGGACTCGAGTCTTTGTTTAGTGTTTTATTAGTTAGCCATAATGTGTTAGCTCATATGATGAATATGATACTCATTTTGTATAAGGCAATGGATGATGGTCAATACTCATTTTGATTTATAAATAGAAGATGATATTTTCATGGATGAGTAGATTGCATAAATGAAATGTTGTCCATTGTGGTTATGTGATTTTCCCTTATGTTAGTATAGAGTGATTTTTGTGCTGGTTACATAAGTAAGGGTGACAAAAAGGCTTGGTAAATAGCCTTATTTTTCTCACACGGGTAGGCACACTGGCATGTGTCTAGGCCGTGTGTGACACACGGTTCCCCACATGGGCGTGTGATATCAACGTGTGTTCCCTGCATGTAAGAATTGTAAGTCAGTATGCATGGTAGCAAACACACGGGTAGAGACACGGCCGTGTGTCTCAACCGTGTGAAGGGCACGGCCTAGCACACGAGTGTGTGCCTTGGCCGTGTGGCCCTTAAGGATTGCTGACATCAGAAATAGGATGTCCATGTTTTTGCACACGGACTAGGACACGAGCGTGTCATGGCCGTGTAAAGGACGTGGGCCAGAGACACAGGCATGTTCCAGGCCGTGTGAAAACCCTTGTAGATGTGCATTTAGAATTAATTTCACATAAGTATAGGACACGGGCATGTCCCTGTATTGCTTGGGCTGTGTGAGCAACACAGGCCAATAGCATAGCCATGTTGAAATGTCACATGGTCGTGTTGCCCCTCCCACATAGGCGTTTGCCATTATGTTAAGAGTTGTTTTTCAGAGTGACTCGGATTGTTTCCAAATGTGGGGCTTAGTAGGCTCTTATTAAGCAGTTTATAAATAAAATTGAAAAAGTTTTAATTTGACCATGTTTTGGCATTATGAAATTGTCTATATGCATAAGTTTAAGTTAGGTAATGGCTCATATTCTAACCTTGCATGGGGCACGGGTGTGGGGTGTTACAGTATTGATCGAATTATCGATTTACTCCCTGTAGACCTTGAAATTGAACAAACTTTTTGACAGCGAAGAAGACAAGCAAGTCAGAGAAGGACAGAAGAGATGAATCTTGAAATTTGAATCAAGGAAACGGAGCAAACCCTGCTCAAAATCCTATCCTTATTGATGGTGATAGGGATAGAGCTCTGAGATAGTATACCATGCCAATTTTTCATGATCTTAATCCGGGTATTGAGAGACTCAAAATTGAGGCACAACAATTCGAGTTGAAGCTAGTCATGTTCCGGATGCTTTAGATAGTAGGCCAATTCAATGGAATGCCCACCAAAGATCCTCATCTTCACTTAAGACTGTTTATGGAGGTGAGCGATTCTTTCAAGTTAGTCGAACTATCGGAAGATGCACTATGATTGAAGCTATTCCCATATTCACTAAGGGACAAAGCTTGAGCCTGGTTAAACTCATTGCCACCAAATTCAATTTCTATATGGCAAGAGTTAGCAGAAAGATTCCTCATAAATTATTTCTCACCTAGCAAGAATGCTAAGTTGAAGAATGAGATCACTGCTTTCCGACAAATGGATGATGAGTCTTTGTATAAGGTATGGGAAAGGTACAAAAA
The DNA here is from genome assembly GCF_007990345.1 of Gossypium hirsutum. Lineage (NCBI taxonomy): Eukaryota > Viridiplantae > Streptophyta > Magnoliopsida > Malvales > Malvaceae > Gossypium > Gossypium hirsutum. Next base: position 81,889,954 of record NC_053434.1, on the reverse strand, counting down.
ATTATTACGGAAGTGCCCTCATCATAAAATCCCACATTGCATCCAACTTGAGACATTTTATAATGGTCTCAATACCCACACAAGGATGGTAGTGGACGCTTCTACTAATGGTGATCTCCTTTCTAAGTCTTACGATGAGGCCTATGAAATCATTGAGAGGATTACCAGCAAAAACTGTCAATGGCCAACCAATCGAGCAGCATTAGGAAGATGAGTCACTGGAATACATGAAGTAGACGCTCTTACTTCGCTCTCATCTCAGGTATCCTCAATATCTTCAATGCTTAAACATTTTACCACTTATGGGTTTAATAGTTTTGCAGCACAGCCAACAAATCAATTTGAAAATGTAGCCTGTGTCTATTGTGGGGAAGGACATTTGCTCAAAAAATGTCCATTGAACCCAGAATCCGTGTATTAGGTGGGTAACCAAAACCAAAATCAAGGAAGACAAGGACTACATTCCAATTTCTATAACTTATCATGGCAAAACCACCCAAAATTTTCCTGGAGTAACCAATAAGCTAGAACCATTAACACTTATGCCTAACTAGACCAACCCAACCACCTAGTTTCCCCCAACAAGTTTAGAAACCAAACCAATCTAAACCATCAAATAGTTAGAGAACCTATTGAAGGCATACATAGCGAAAAATGACGCCACTCTAAGGAGTTTAGAGAATCAAATAGGCCAGCTTGCAACTGAACTCAGAAACCGACCACAAGGTGCTTTACCTAGTGATACGGAGGATCCAAGAAATCCAGGGAATGACCATTGTAAAGTGTTGACATTAAGGAGCGGAAAGACATTAAAGCCCAACATATTCAAAGTTGAAAAGAAGCCAGCTGATGCTCAAGGCTCAGAGGAAGTTCAACCGAGTGTTGAAATTCCAGTTTCACCAAAACCTGAATCTAAAAAATTTGATAAGGTAACTTCTGAACCAGCTAATTCTGATAAACTAACAACTTCGTTAAATGCAGAATTACCACAGAAAATGAATCAACCAGTTCCAGTAACCCTACCCTCAAAGACTTCAGAAGCAGAAGTAAGAAATTTAATTCAAGAAGTTCCTCGATGTACTCAAGCAACTTCATATCAACATCCCGTTGGTTGAAGTACTTGAAAAAATGCTAAACTACGTCAAATTCATGAAGCATATCCTATCTAAAAAATGAAGACTTGGAGAATTTGAGATGGTGGCCTTGACAAAGGAATGTAGTGCATATCTTCAAGACAAACTACTTCCAAAGTTGAAGGATCATGGATGTTTTACCATATCTTGCAACATTGGAGCAACATATTGTGGTAAGGCACTATGTGACTTAGGTGCGAGTATCAACTTGATGCCAATGTCAATATTTAAGAAGTTGGGGATAGGTGAAGTTAGACCTACTACGGTTACACTTCAATTAGCAGATCAATCCTTAGCACATCTAGAAGGAAAAATCAAGGATGTATTGGCACGTTTAGACAAATTTATTTTTCCTACGACTTTGTGGTTCTAGACTTTGAAGCAGACAAATAAGTGCCAATCATTCTAGGAAGGCCTTTCCTAGCAACCAAAAGGACCCTTATTGATGTGTAGAAGGGTGAGCTTACTATGAGTGTTCAGGTTGATCAGCTAACATTTAATGTTTTTAAGTCTATGCGATCTCCTGGCACAATTGATGATTGTTCTGCAGTTTTTGATTTAGAGGATTGATTGTGGAAAAGGAAATCAACTATGTTGAGGACCCATTGGAACAAATTTTGACATCAGACCTTCTAAATGATGAAGAGGAGGATAAATACTTTGCTTTGCTAGAAGCTAATCAAAGGGGATTTAATCCGCAATCCTTCTTTGAATCTTTAGAGTTAAAGAATTGGGATTATGCCCAACCAAAAACGTCAATATAGAAGCCACCTAAATTATAACTCAAGGTACTTCCTTCACATTTAAAATATGTTTATTTAGGTAACACTTCTACTTTGCCTGTGATTGTTTCAGTGGAATTAACCATTGAGTAAGAAGAGAAAATCATCATAGTATTGAAACAATTCAAGAAGGCTATTGGATGGACCATAGTCGATATTCGCAGTCTTGGTCCATCTGTATGCATGCACAAGATCATCCTGAAAGATGGCAAAAAAGGGAAGGTATAATTTACCCTATCTCAGACATTTCATGAGTAAGTCCGGTCCAATGCATACCAAAGAAAAGAGGTATTAAGGTTGTTAAGAATGAGAATAATGAGTTGATACCAACTAGAATGGCTATGGGATGGAGAATTTACATCAATTACTAGAAGCTGAACAAAGTGACTAGGAAAGATTACTTTCCTTCACCGTTTTTGGACCAGATGCTGGATAGACTTGCGGGGTGAGACTATTACTATTTTCTCAATGGATACTTGGGGTATAATTAGATTACAGTAGCACAGGAAGATCAACATAAGACTACATTCAGCTGCCCATACCGTACATTTGCATTTAGATGCATGTCATTTGGTTTATGTAATGCACCTGCTACATTTCAAAGATGTATCATGTCTATTTTTACTGATATTGTTGAGAAATACTTGGAAGTCTTTATGGATGATTTTTCAATATTCGGAGATACATATGATGATTGTCTAGCCAATCTAGCCAAGGTACTAAAGCGACACGAAGAAACAAACCTTGTACTCAACAATGAAAGGTTTCATTTCATGGTACGAGAAAGTATTATTCTAGGGCATCGGATAATGAGACATGGAATCGAGGTAGATAAAGCAAAGGTAGAAGTTATTGAGAAACTCCCACCTCTAACATCTGTAAAGGGTGTTAGGAGCTTTTTGGGTCACACCAGTTTCTATCGAAGATTTATCAAGAACTTCTCCAAAATTGCTAAACCTTTATGCAAATTATTGGAGAAGAACACAGCGTTAAAATTTGATGAGTGCTTAAGAGCTTTCAAAGATTTGAAGATTTGGTTAGTTTTGGAACCCATAATCATTACACCGGGCTTGGATTTTCCTTTTGAATTGATGTGTGACGCAAGTGACTTCGCAATAGGAGTTGTCATGGGCCAGCGAAGGAACAAAGTTTTTCATCCCATCTACTATGTAAGTCAAACTCTGACAGGAGCTCAACTGAATTATACAGTAATAGAAAAAGAGTTTCTTATTATTGTGTTTGCTTTTGACAAGTTTAGATCTTACCTTATAGGTACCAAGGTGACTATCTATAGGAACACTCGGTAATTAAGTACTTACTTGCCAAGAAAGCCATTGAGACTGATTCGATGGGTACCTTCTACTTTAAGATTTTGATTTAGAAATCCAAGATCAAAAGGGAGTAGAAAACAAAGTAGCAAACCATTTGTCTAGATTGAAGCCGCAAGAAGGGAATTCTCCACTTATACCAATCTAGGAGACATTTCCAGATGAACATATACTGAAGGTAAATCATGTCCATAATGCCCCTTGGTTCGCTGATATTGCTAACCATTTAGCTTGTGGTTTGAGCCGATTGATAAGACGTATCATTAAAAGAAAAATTTCCTTCACAATGTGAAGTACTATTCCTGGGAAGAACCATACTTGTTCAAAAAGTGTGCAGATCAAATGATTGGGAGATGCATGGCAGAAGATGAAGTACAAAAGATTATATATCATTGCCACTTAGCTCTGAGTGGGGGACACTTCGGAGGTACATGTACTGCGGTCAAAGTATTGCAAGATGGATACTTTTGGCCAACACTATTTAAAGACACATTTGCTTATGTAAGAGTTGTGATCGATTCCAAGGGGTTGTAAACGTCATCAATAGAAACGAGATGCCTCAAACAAACATCATTAAGGTAGAATTATTTGATGTTTGGGATATTGACTTTCTCAGTCCTTTTTCTCCATCTTTTGGTCACAAGTACATATTGGTAGCAGTAGACTACATGTCTAAATGGGTTGAGACTAAGGCATATCTGACAAACGATGCTAAGGTTGTGAGGAAGTTTTTACAGAAGCATGTGTTCACAAGATTTGGAATCCCGAGAGCCATCATCAGTGATGAAGGGTCCCATTTTGTGAACAAGTGGTTGAAATGGTTACTCAACAAACATGGAGTGAAGCACAAGGTTGCCACAGCTTACCACCTGCAGATGAATGGGCAAGCTGAACTGGTAAACAAAGAGATCAAAGGCATACTCGAGAAGATAGTTTGCCCGAACTGACAAGATTGGTCCAAAAGATTGGATGGTGCTTTTTGGGCATACAGGACAGTATACAAGACACCTTTAGGGATGTCACCCTATAAATTGGTCTTTGGGAAAGTCTATCATCCGCCCTTGGAGTTAGAGCACAAAGCTTACTAGGCTCTTCAACAACTCAACTTGGATCTTAAGCTTGCTAAAGAGAAACGGATGCTCCAACTCAACGAGTTAGAATAATTCTGAATGTTCTCATACGATAATGCTAAATTACTCAATGAAAAACTTAAGAAATGGCATGATAAGCACATTGGAGTTCGAGAATTTGAATTAAGTCAGCAAGTCTTATTATTCAATTCTAGATTAACGTTCTTTCCAGGTAAGTTAAAATCACATTGGTCTCGTCCATTTATGATTCACCGAGTTTATCTATACGGAGTTGTCGAACTTCAAAGTAAGGGAGGTAATTTTTGAGTTAATGTTCAGTGCTTAAAACATTACTGGGAGATAAAATTTAGCAGGATCAAATCTTGTTCATTTTATCAGATGATTAATTTTTCTTGTTTTCCTTTTTAAATAAATGATTTAGGGTATATTTTCGGGATTAGTATGTTTAAATAAATTATGTCTAGGAGATTGGAACTTAAGCATGACCACTTGTGACCACTCCAATCTTTCCTAGGAATTGATTTTAACATAATTTTCTAAGAAATTATTCCTTAAATGGAAAAATAAATTTTTAGTTTTTCAAATAAAAGGGTCAATTGTGATCCAAGTTTTAAATTGCAACTCAATTTCAAATGTTCTTCAAGTATAGGTACTTAATTGAATTATTTTCAAAATTTGGTTGCTCTTTTTGTAAATATTAAAATTAGATGTCTCTTTTTGTAAACATTTTCAAAAGGCATTTAGAATAAGTGTTTTTAATTTAATAAGTAAGATGATAACATTAATATATAATTATATTGGATATTATTTTATATTAATGATTATCAACTTTGCATAGAATTAGGATTAGTTTAAATTTGATCATATTTTATTTAACAAGTATTTATTTTTAATAAATTAATAGCAAATAATTATTTAATATGCATTATATTAATTATTAATTGTTGTTAACTCTATGTAGAATTAGAACTTAGAATATTTTAAGTATTAAATTGTTCTAAGAATTCTAATCAAACTCCTACTCCTCTAATTATAAATTTCACCCACCTTTTCCATTTTTTTCACTCATTCCTCGATCAAATCTAGCAACCAAACCCACCAAATCACCTAGTGCCGCAACTCCCAACTCCTTAGCCACAACACTGCTCGGCAGCCCCATTCGGCCAGTAGCTCATGCTACTAGTCCCACTCGCGCCAGATCAACTCTCACGCACCTGCTCGCCCACGCCAATGCACCAGCCTTGCTGTTCGCCTGATAATGCCGCCTGCTGCCTGCTTGCTACCCATCTACGTGGCACACGCATATCCTACTACTCCCTAGCGTGCCGCTGCCGCCTTGCTACTCACACTACACCATCAAAACACCCTACAAATATCCATAAACCGACGCCTTTTGCTTTAGATTTATTTTATTTGAGTCCTTAACTTTTATAAAAAGGTGGTAAGACAAATTTTTCTCCTAAATTTTAATTTTATTTAATTAATTAATTTTTCAATTTATTGAATTATTAATATTTTATACTGATTAAATTTTTGAGAAAAATATTTGTTTTCATCTTATGTTCAGGTTAATCATGCCTCGCAAGAGAACTCGTGCTTCTGCTCAAATTGATGAATCACAAAATAAATTCCACTGTGAGGAAGCCAAAGCAAGATACGAAAGTATTTTCAAGAATCAAAAGATGCATCCAGAAAAGGGCTTTACACTGAAAGAAAGCAACTATATTGATTTTATGGCATGCATTTGACAAGTACTGAAGCTCTCAATTGGGAGTTGTTTTGTTAGAAAAGGCCTAGTGTAGATGAGGAGTTAGTTCGTAAAATTTATGCGAATTTGATCTCAAGCAACTTGATGGAAGTTTCTGCTCACGGAATCAAGGTACCAATAACTTCAAACACTATTAATGAATTCTTTGAATTACCTAATTTTGAAAATGACTAATATTCTTCCTTGATGAGCAATATTGAGTCTGAAAATCTGCAAGAAATTCTCGAGCAACTTATAGTTCTAGGTTATAACTGGGCTGTGTCAAAGCAAGGAATTCACACTTTTCGCAAAGAATATTTGACACCACTAGCGAAGGTATGGTTCTATTTCATTCGATTCAGCCTTATGCCTATTTCACATGGGACTACAATTTCATTAGAGCGAATGGTCTTATTATACTCAATTTTAACTGGAAAGACCATTGATATGAGGAAAATCACCTTGAGAGAAATGCAGAATTGTGCCGCTAAACATTCTGGCCCAGCTTACTTCCCCTTTACAATAACCATTTTGTGCTTGAAAGCTAAAATTCTTGCAAATGTAAAGAAGACAGGGTATAACCAGGGTACAATCACAGATTGGGACCTTTACTGGATAGCCAGAGACTCTGTTCTATAGCAATAAGCTGAAGAAAGCAAGGATCCCAAAGAAGAAGAGGAAGATCCCACAGAGATCGAACCAATACAATCAGTTGAAATTCCTGATACAGTAGAACCAATGGAGCCAGCTGACGTTGCAACTTCAATGTTTAAGACTCAATCGCCTCGCCCAAATCTTCAGGATGAGTTGTCAAAGTTGATGGACATAATGCAACATATGCAGTGGCAGCAACAAGCTTACTGGAGATATTCAAAAATATGAGATAACTCAATGAGAAGTGCTCTTATGAAAATACACAATGACTCCTTTATTTTTGTTCCTGAGTTTTCAGATTTCATACTTGAACCATGGACTCCACAATCAAAGAGGGAGCAAAGTGATTCATGCAAAAACAAAGACAATAGAGCAAAGGATGAGTTGAATTCGGAGGGATCCACAAATAAATAAAATGGGGGGATCTTGACTTTATTTTATTTATGTTCTTAGGTTATTTAATATTTTAGGATTAGCTAGGAATTTTTATTTTCGCACAATAAAACAAGAGGCGGAATTCATAAATTAAAAATAAACAAGTCGCAAAGTGCAAAGTGTAGTAATAGATATATACATATCTAGGATTGGATCTAAAGAGAGCTTGGTATTTAAGCAGTCAAGTTGACTCACATCATCTTTTCTAGAATCCTATTTAGTGTATAGTATTTAATCACTTTTAATGAGGACATTGTTCATCTTAAAAAGGGGTACCGAAAATTGAAATTATTTTCTCTCGGAATAATTTTTTCTTTCAGTCATGATTAGGTTATATTTTGTTCAAAAATTTGAAATTTTGTTAAGTATGCTAAACTTTAATATGAATAAAGTTCTATTATTTCAATAATTGTTATGATAACTGAAACATGGCATAAATGTATTTTTAATAAAGCATGCAAATCATACCATAAAATATTTAGTTCCTTAGGAAAGTTGGGCATGCATGAAAGTTTAAGTCTCTAGAATTGACTTAGTAGTTTTTTTAGGCAAAATCCTAGGAAGCATGGAATGTTGAAAATGATTTAGGCAACTTTTGTATAGATTGTTTAAGCCTTTCAAGCCAACCTTGATGAATTTTTATCCTTTGAAACCCAACTTTGAGAGTATATAGCCTAATTTTATTTGAACCTTTGCAATATTTAGTGTAATGCCCTAATTAATTTATCCCTGTTTCTATAAATATCTAACACAACTGTGTATCTGCTTCAGTGGTTTAGTGTACTAGGTGTGTATGAGAGGTCTTGGGTTCAAGTTTCACCTTTTCCAAATTTTGTTGTTTTTCTAATTCGAACCCTACCCTTGTTGAGTAGGCTTTTATAAAATTTTCTGTTAATTCATATCAGAATGAGTCTGCTGGTTCGAGTCGTAACGGTGTTGGTGTGGTAGAGGTTTTGCGTTCGAATCCCTATGTGAGCGTGGGTAGTGATTTTTGCTCTGCTAACTGATAGAGTTTCGATCATATTGAAAGTCTGAGAGAGTGGATTAGTGGGAAAAAAATATGGGATAAGGGGGGTTATCTATTTTTATTTTATTATTATTTTTTTGCTAAAAAAATTCTCTCTTCTCTATAGAAATCTAACGTCAAATTCCTTATATTTTTTTCTCCTTCTTTGCAACTCTCTATTTTGTTTTTTTTTTCATTTCAGCTTGTGAATTTGTTGTTCGATCGTGCCGTTGCAACTGTCGGGTTCTCATTTTGGTTGGTAAGTAGAACTCTTTTGCTGTAATTTTTGGTTTGGGGTTTAGCAATGGCAATCGGTAGTGATTGATTGCTGGTAATTTACGTTTAAGAGCAGATTGTGGAGTAGGTAATTACACTTCAACGGTTTAACGTGCGTAAGGGGTTGTCTATCGACAGTGGTAAGTCAATTCCATGTTGATTCCTATGTCGAATTCAGTAATCAATCTGTTAAATTGTTGATGGGTACTCTATTTTTAAGTTTTGGAAGGTTTAGAATTGTTTTTACATCGAAACGATACAAGGTGTGTACCGAAACGCAGAAAATAAGGCTCCGAAAAAAGCCAAAAACCAGTTCTATCAACCCCACACTGGTGTATGGTCGCCTGTGTGGTTGGCCGTGTACGAGACACTATAGTGTGATCAACGAAGGCATGGTCGTGCACAGGACACGCTCATGTGGTTGCCGGAGTGTGGTCGTATGGTGGCCAGAGTCTAGTCATGTGGGCCACATGAGCTAGGCCAAGTAGGGCGTGTGGGCCCAAACAGGCATGTCACACGGGTGTGTGGATTTGGGCCAGGCCGTGTAGGCCACACAAGCAAGGCCAATCTGGGCCTGTAAGTGTGGGCCTACATGGGCATGTGGGTCCATATTTCTAAAATTTTTCCTAAGGTCGCATGGGTCATTCCGATCGACTGTGGGCCTATCGTACAGTCGGTAAGGGCTAACCAAACCCTAACACTGTAGATCTGATAGTTTGATATTCTGTTCTACGTATGATATTGCTATGAATGTATGATTATTCCATAATCTGTGTTTAAGCATGTTGAGCATGTTTAATCTGTTATTTCTGTATCTGTTTTGGGGTAAGATTTGTATATGTGGAGTGTAACAGCTCGATTTTGGGCCGAGTCGGAACAGTGGTTTCAGGACCACTAATTCGAGGTCGAAGAAATTATTTTTAATACTATTTTATGTGTTGTGGCATGATTATATGAGAGTATGAAAATTTTGGTGAATTAATTTTAGCGATTGTGAGCCCAATTGAGAAAAAATGACTAAATCGCATGTATCACCCCTTACCCGAGACCGTCGCCGAAGTCGAGCATGACGCGTTACCAGACTTATCTTACTTGTTCGGGGCATAAAATTTTTTTTTTAAAAAAATTCATTCACTCGCATTCATCCAATAAATCCCTAAAAAGGGCCTTCGAGGCCCTAAAACGTGCAATTGGAACGGTTCGGGACCAAACTGGGAACATTAAAAATTTTCCAATTACTTACACAAACGAAAACAATTTATTTCACTATTCATAAATAAAACTGTCCATCCACGTAACAGTCACTAAATTAATTATAACTTGAGTTAAAAAACTCGAAATTTAAATCCGTAATTTTTTCCTGAAACTAGATTCAAATATCTTCTTACCATAATTTTTCTAGAATTTTTGGTTTGGCCAATTAGTAGAGTTTATTCATTAAAAGTTCCCCTATTTTGCAGTTCAGTGGACCTGATCTCTCTTCACTAAAAATTGATTATCTCATTATACAGAATTCAAATAACATTTTTGTTTATTTCTAATGAAACGGAATCTAGTCAAATAAACTATGACTTATAATTCCTTTTGTACAATTTCTAGTGATTTTCCACAGTTGGAACAGGGGATCACAAAGTCACTCTGAGCCAGTCTTACAAAAATTTAAATATCTCAGAATATAGACTTTCTTTGCTTGCTCTATTTCTTTCCTATGAAAATTGACTCAATAAGATTTAATTCTATATCTCATTCACCATTTAATTCCATTTCTAAAATTTTTAGTGATTTTTCAAAACCATGTCACTGCTATTTTTTCCTAACTGCTCCATGGCCAGCTGTTACTCCTTCAAAATATCTTTGCATCAAAACTCATTTAGGCATACATAATACCAAAACATGTTCTTGTTTAGCTATATCATAAGGTAATCAATACCAAGTATTTACATGCCATTCTTTAATCATATCATAAGGACATACACACAAAATAGCCAAGTCCCTATACATGTCATAACTTAAAGTATTTTTAGTTACAAAATACTGAGATAGCTCGTTGATAGTGTGAGGCGATCTCCGACATCCTTACGATTTTCCAAGTTGGTTTTAGGATACTATAAAAAAGAGAGAAACAAAAGGGAGTGAGCATAAAGCTTAGTAAGTTCGCATGTAAATAAATAACAACATCCTAAATGAATTATCAAGATGAGAGAAAAGAAAGGGAGTAAGCATAAAGCTTAGTAAGTTTGCATGTAAATAAATAACAACAGTCTAAATGAATTATCAAGATAACCTAAACCTTTCAAACATGGACTTATCTTACCTTCCCTTTGGTACATCTTTCAATTTTCCGTTGGACCACTTGGAATACTAAGGATACATGGGTACCTTTCCTTTTTAAACTTACCATTGCCATGTCTTGACATGGTCTTACATGGTATCCTTGCCTTATGAACTCACCATTGCCATGCCTTGGCATGGTTTTACATGGGATCTTTTCCTTATCGTAGTTTATCAATGCCATGTCTTAACATGGTCTTACATGATTTCCTTGCCTTCTAAAACTTACCAAATGTCATGCCTTGGCATGGTTTTACTTGGTATCCTTAAGCCCTAATGTCATGACATTTGTATCATACACATTCTTAAGGTTCATAAATTAAGTATCATTTCTCCTTCAATTCTTGCTTGAATCATCAATGAATAAATTTACAAAATAAATATATAGATGCTGAAAATAACATCATTAATTATAAATAATAAAACAATGCATTTATTTACCGCAAACTTAGCTCGATGCAAAATACGATCAAATATTTTGATTTAGTCCTCAACCTTTTTCTTTCCTCGGTCTAACCCCGAATTTCTTTCTTCTTGATCTATAATAGCAAATTTAAATTATTTAATATTCACATTTATCAAAACAGTCCTTAACTCTAACTTTGGAAAAATTATAATTTTTCCCTTAAACTTTTGCATATTTACACTTTTTCCCGAAGGCTCATAAATGAAACTTTATCCCTAATTCTTATGTTTTATGACATTCTGATCATTTATTTACCTATGGCAACATCAAATTCCCACTCTAACATGTACTTATGACCATTAGGTATTTTTAACAATTATGTCGTTTTACTCGTTTTCGCTTAAAATCGCTTAGATCAGGTCGTTTAACATAATTTCAAACTTCATATTCTACCATAAAACATCAAAATAAACACATTTCACCTTGGGTATTTTTCCAAATATGAACCCTAGGTTAAATTATTGCTAGAATAAGCTAAATCAAGTTACCGGGACTTCAAAAACATAAAGAACATTAAAAACGAGGCTTGGAATCACTTACTATGAAGCTTGGAAGCTTTAAAAAACCCTAGCCATGAAAAACCCTTGAAATTTCGGCCTAATGAAGAAGATGGGCACATTTTTCCATCTTTTCCCCTTTTTTAATCTTTTAATTACCAAATGACTAAAATACCCTTTATTAAAACTTTAATTATTTTTTTCTATGTATGTCCATTTTTGTCCATGAAAACCTAATGGTTTAATTCCATTTAAGAAACTCTACTTCAATTATACTCTTCAATTTAATCCTTTAGTATCTAAAACTCATATTTATCAACTTTTGCAATTAAGCCCTAGTAGGTAAATTAAGCATGCTATCTATAAAATTTTCCATCAATACTCTAACACATGCATTTAATCACTCGATAAATTATAAAAATTAATCGAAATAAACTTTTCTATCTTGGATTCGTGGTTTCACAACCACTATTCCGTTTAGGCCTTATTTTGGGATGTTACATTTCTCCCCCTTTAGGGATTTTCTGTAACAGCCAAATTTTCAGTGGTGTCGGAAACAGTGATTCCAGATCACTAAATCCGACGAGTAAGTTTAGAAATTTTAATAAATAATAATTATGGGTCAAGATCAAACTTAACAGAATTTTTTTTAATTAGTGAATTTTGCGATTTTAAAACAATTAATCAGGTAAATTGGGTTGAAAACGAGGTATCGAGACCTCGAATTCATAAACTGAGCTATAAATATTTTTATAAATATTTATGGAGTGTTATTAAGTTAGTATTAAAGTTTCGTTAGAAAATTTTAACGTTTGGTTAGTCAATTAATTAAAAAGGACTAAATTAAAAATAGTGTGAAATTTGTTAAATTATGATTAAATAGTTTAAGTGATTAAAAAGGAGGGATTTAAAAGGAAATTGGACCCAAATTGTATGGGCTAGACGGTTGGGCAAGAAAATCAGCAAAAAGACAAGGAGAAACAAGGGCAAAATGGGAAATTTTGCAAATTAAACATATAAAACAAGACAAAATTGAAAAATCTAGAGATATCATCATTTTTCTTCAGCCAAAATGCCATGGGAGGTTTGAAAGTTGCTGATTTTTCATACTTTGACATATGTGAGTTCAATTCTTGGCCTTTTCTTTGAGATTTTTATGTTTTTGTGACTTTTACAATTAGGTCCAAGTGTTTAATTCATTAGTTTTTGATTTTATGGACAAAATTGAAAGCTACCATTGATACGTTTTGGCTGTTTATGATTAAATAAAATTAATTTGAAGCTTTGATTTTGTTGTTTGATGATTTTATCAAGTAATTTCAATAGAAATTGATTTTAGGACCTAATTGTGAAAAAGTTGTGAATTAAGGTTTAGTGTTAAAATTCTAATTTTCAAGGGTTGTGTAATAGTTTAGAATGATGGAATAAAACCTTAATTGAGAAAAATTAGCTTAATAGATGGGCTAATTGAGTAAGGACTGAATTGTATAACCTGTGAAATTTAGAGGAAAAATGGTGATAAACATCTTGAACTAAAACAGTTTTGGACAGCAGCAGTAGGTTAACTTTTAAAAATCACCATAAATTTTAAAAATTGAATTAGAGGATGAAAAAAATATTGAATTAAAGCTTATTGAGCGTAGTTTCTCATAGAAGAAACGGTGTAAGCAATTGAATTGTAAATTATGAGATATAATGAATTTTGTGAGACAATGTCAGAATGAATTCGGGTTCCCTGTTTCAACTTTAGAAAATCACCAAAAATTGGAGAAAATCAATGGGAACATTATCCGAGTTCTGTACTGTGATATAATTAATTTTTAGTAAAGAGAGGTCAGAACTGTCAGATAGTGAAACAGGGGAAACTTAAATGAATAAAATGTACTAATTGGCTAAACCAAAAATTCTAAAAATTTTATGGTGGAATGATATGTGAGTCTAGTTTCAGGGAAAATTTACAGATCTTAATTTGGAGCTCTGTAGCTCGAATTATAAATAATTGAGTGACTATGACTCGTGTGAACAGCTTGATGTAAGCATTAATAAGTAAATTGTGAAATAGTACTTACAAGAATGTTATATACATTAAGGATATGGAATGGGGAGGAGGAGGAGGAAAATAAATGATATATGTTTATAAGAAAATAGTATGAGAATGATACATATCATGACATGTATATATATAACTAGTTTCAATATGATGCTTGTTGGGTTTGAAGTTGGATTGAAATGTCTCAGGCAAGTATTTTATTCTGTGCATCTGAAATGTGGTATTTTATGAAGATATGATCTAGCTTTAAATATGAATGCTTGATGATTAAGCTGAAAATATTTGGTAAGATGATAATCATTGTATAAAAGTATAAGTGGTACCATAATAGACAAGGTAAAATGAGTACGAGAGATACATGTATGATGACATACAAATACTATGTTTGTAGTTTAATTGAGAATGTTTAATCATTAAATAAATACCATGTTATATGCTTTTGATTTTGTATGAGTATGTAAGAGATTAAGGTTGACCAAGGCTTGGAAAATAGCTTAGGTATTGACCACACAGGCAGAGACACGGTCGTGTGTCTCAGCCGTGTATGGAACACGACTTTAGGACACGGGCGTGCGATGTGGCCGTGTGCCCCTAAATTGATGATGATGTCATCAAAAACTAACACAGGCTGCAATAAACCTGAAGGTACCTGATGTTTGACTTTTACCTATTGACAGATCAAGCATCTATAAACAAACTCTGAGTTATCTCTTTTCATTCTTACCCAATACATTTTCTTCAAATCATTATACATCTTTGTACTGCCTGGATGAATAGACAAGGAACTACTATGTTCTTCCTCTAAAATCTTTCACATAAGCTCATCATTCTTTGGTACACATATCCAATTTCTAAATATTAAGCAATCGTTAAAACTGATCTGAAAATCTAACTCTATACCCGACTCACACTGAGTTCTTTTGGCTTGCAACTCACTATCATCTTTCTGAACTTCACAAATTTCTTCAAGAAACATTGGCTTAGCTCTTAATTCGGCTAAGATAGAACCATCATCCGATAATTTTAAACTAGTGTTCAAAGCTTTTAATGCAAATAAAGATTTTCTACTCAAAGTATCAGCAACTACGTTTGCCTTACCCGGGTGATAATCGATCACTAGTTCATAGTCTTTAATAAACTCTAGCCATCTTCTTTGCCTCAAGTTCAAATCTTTCTGAGTCATCAAGTATTTTAAACTTTTATGTTTAGTAAATATTCGACACTTCTCACCATACAAGTGATGTCTCTAGATTTTCAATGCAAACACAATGGCAGCTAGTTCTAAATCATGTATCGGATAATTTTTCTCATGTGGCTTTAGCTATTTAGAGGCATAATAAATTACCTTTCCTTCCTGCATAAGTACATAGCGTAGTCCATTCAAGGACACATCACTATAAATCACAAACTCTTTACCCGGTTTTGGTTGTACTAAGACAGAAGCTTCAGTCAACAATGCCTTTAAATTGTCAAAACTCTGCTGACACTTTTCAGTCCATTCAAACTTGACATATTTCTATTGCAATCTTGTCAATGGAGTAGCTATCATGGAAAATCCCTCTACAAATCGTCTATAATAACTGGCGAGACTAAGACACCTTCTGACCTCTGATACATTCCTGGGAGGCTTTTAATCAACAATGGCTAAAATCTTGCTCGGATCAACTCTAATACCTTCACCTGAGACTATATGTCCAAGAAAACCAACTTCCCATAACCAGAACTCACTTTTGCTAAACTTGGCATCAAACTGATTATCTCTCAAAGTCTATAAAGTTGTTCTCAAATACACTGAATGCTTAGTCTTATCATGAGAATAAATCAAGATATCATCAACGAACACAACTACAAATTTATCCAAGTAAGGTCTGAAAATTCAATTCATTAAGTCCATGAAAATGGCAGGAGCATTAGTCAAGCCAAACGGCATCACAAGGAACTCATAATGTCCATACCTAGTTTAGAAAGCAGTCTTCGGAACATCTGACTCTTTAACTCACAACTGATAATATATGGATCTCGAATCTATCTTTGAGAACACAGTAGCTCCCTTCAATTGATCAAAAAAATCATCAATTCTAGGCAATGGATACTTGTTCTTAATAGTCATCTTGTTAAGCTGCCGATAATCTATGCACAATCTCATCGAACCATCTTTCTTTTTCACAAAGAGCACTGGTGCACCCCATGGTGAACAACTAGGTCTTGCAAAGCCTTTCTTTGTTACTTCTTGCAACTGAACTTTCAATTCTTTCAATTCCATTTGGAGCCATTCTATAAGGAGCAATAGAAATGGGTGTTGTACCCGGAACCAATTCAATACCAAACTTAACTTCTCTGATAGGAGGCAAACCTGGTAGTTCTTTCGGAAACACATCAGGAAACTCACATACCATAGGCACTGATTAAATTTTCAACTCTGAATCTTTAGTATTCAACACAAAAGTAAGATAAGCTTCATATCCTTTTCTCAAGCATTTCTGAGCAGACATAACAGAATCATGGCGATTCAACTATTTGACTCATTTGAATTAACCCGAAGAATTTCACCATTTTTGTAATTCAACTCAATGAATTTCTTTCCACAATTCACTATCACGTCATGCGCAGTCAACCAATCCATACCAAGAATCACATCAAACTCATCAAATGGCAATAGCATGAGATCGGCCGGAAAACAGTAACCTCTAATCATCAAAGGGCAATTTTTACATACTTTGTCTACTAATACATATTGACCCAATGGATTCGATACTTTAATCACAAATCTTGTAGACTCTATGGACATGTTCATACTAGGCATCAATTTCATGCAAACATAGGAATGGGTCGAACCCGAATCAATCAAAGTAATAATATTAACATCATGAAGAGAAAATGTACCTGTAATTACATCAGGGGAGGATGCCTCTTCATGAGCACGAATAGCATAGGTCCTTCTAGGTGCTCTAACATCTGGTCTCACTGCTGAATCTCTAGATACACCTCTACTTGCCCCTATTCCCAAACTTCTTTGAGGTCTACCTATAATGGGGGCATTGCCTGATTTTACACTTGGTATTACTTCTCTTTAAACCATCTCAGGACACTCCCGAATGAAATGATCTGATGCACCACATCAAAAACAACCAGTATCAGTTGCTTGACATTAACTTGGATGATGTCGACCACATTGAGGACACTCGGGTCTATCAGGCTGAATACTGCCAACACTCGCAATTGATGTGGTTTGAGCTTTCTGACCCATAAATCTTCTACCTCTATTTCAGCTAGAATACCATGCTGAAAAATTAGATCTCGTAAAGAACTCTCTAGGCCTCTTGGATGTAGTCTAAAATGACTTGCTCATCTGTCTTTTCTTCGTGTCTTGCATCTCAATTTCAGCTTTACCCTTTCCTTTCAGCAACTCCTCTGCCTTACAAGATCTTTCAACTAAAATAACAAACTCTTTTATTTCTAAAACACCGACTGACAATCAAATATCATCATTAAGCCCATCCTCAAATCTCTTGCACATAATAGCTTTAGTAGACACACACTCTCGAGCATAATTACTGAGTCTGACAAATTCACGTTCATATTCAGTCACTGTCATCTTATCCTGCTTTAGTTCAAGGAGTTCTTTTCTTTTCTAGTCGATGAACCTCTGACTAATGTATTTCTTACGGAACTCCTCCTAAAAGAAATCCCAAGTAACCTTCTCTTTCGGTACTACTGACACAAGTGTCTTCCACCAATGGTAGGTCGAGTCTCGTAAAAGTGATACAACACACTTCATGCACTCTTCAGGTGTGCAGGATAACTCATCAAAGACCCTGATAGTATTATCGAGCCAAAATTCAGCTTTCTCTGCATCGTCATATTTAGTAGCCTGCAACTCTTCGGCCCCTTATTTCCTAATTTTATCAACTGGTGGCTTCTCTCTTCTGACTACATCTGTGACTGGGAAAGCTACATGGGTAGTATGAGGATCATAAGGGTGGAGGTCTAACGGTTGGATTCATACGAACGAACTCGGCAAACCATTCATTCATTGCTTGGAAGAAGGCTTCTCGAGCCACTCCTCCCTGACTAACTATAACAGGCCTTTCACTACTATCTTGTGACATCCCTAATTTGACCCTAGTTGGAAAGTGGTTTCGGGACCACAAAACCGAGTCATAAAAATAATTAACAGTCATATTCTATGTTTATTTTATGTGAATATGAATGTGTGAAAGTTTCATGCATTAATTTTTTCATTAGTATGTGAAATTTTGAAGAAGGGACTTAGGTGAGACTTTTGTGAAATAGGATAGGTAATTATAAAAGGATCTAATTGTGCATGAGGTTAAAAAAATGTACTTGCATGTCAATTAGTCAAAATTTTTGTTAGTGGCCGGCCATGTTATGGATTTATGTATAAAATAATTATTTTTGCTAATAATTAATATTACAAAAATGAAATAATGAATAAAGATTAATAAAATATTGGGTGAGTGGGAGGAGAAACCAAAGTTGGTTCATCCTCACTCCACCATTGCCGTAACTTGAGGTGAGGAAGAGGAAAATTTTCTTTGTTTGATTTCGGCTTGGAGAACATTTAGAAAGAGGTAAGTACTTTGAAATTCTTGAAAATTTATGTATAATTTAGGTGATTTGTTCAAATTCTATTCATTCCATGAGTTAAATTTTTGGTTGTTTGGAGGTTTGATATTTGGCCAAGTAGTTTGAAACTCTTGGTAAATATTTCTTTTCTTTCTTTATGCCATAAAAAGGGATGGTATATTAGGATATGAAGAGTGATAAATTGTTGTTAACTTGAAGGTTGAGATTAGTGTATGTTTAGAGGGAGGTGCCGAATTTTTTAAAAAAAAATGTGATAGGAAGAATTTAGAGGGCTGAATAATGCATGGTATATTACAAGGAGGACTTGCATGTCAAATGGACCACTATTAACTTAGTGGACGACAATGATGAATGTTGATAAATAAAATATGTGTTTTGTATTATAAAATAATAATCTAATGAATATTATATGGTTCCATGTTAGTATTATAATATTTAATGATATTATAAGAGGAATTATATAATTAATAAAAGAAAATAGGTGAGAAAAACAAAGTTTTCATCCATTCTTCTTTCATTTTGCCGAAATTTAAAGAACAAGTAAAACAAAAGGTTCTTGGATATTCGGCCTTGGTGTTTCTAATTGGAGGTATGTTTGTTTTTATTTCTTGATAATTTATGTGAATTTGAGTTAATTGTTAAGCTCCTTTCATAGCCCATGAATTAATATTTGTTATTGGTTTGAAATGATGCATTCGGTTATGGGTTGATTGGGTGTCTTTCAAAGTGTTAAATGTGTTGGAAATGGTTTGATAATGATGATAGTTATGAGGTATAATCGGTCATGTAATTAGCTCAATTTGAAAATTTTGTTTGTTGTGTAAGTGCATGAGATACTTGGGTAAATGAATCGGTTTGAGTAATGCTTTAGTTGGGAATGTGTTTTTGCTAAAATGCAAAAATATATATATTCGAGTGGGTACTAATTATTATGAAATGGATGCAATGACAATGTATGTGATTGTATCTTACATTGAAATGATTAGTTTGTGCCTTAATTGTGGTTCGACAAGAAAGTATATTAGGTCATTATGGGTTTATTTATATGATAATGCTATAATTGTAGTATTGAATAATTGTAGCCTAATAATGTGTTCGGTTGTGCATGAGTAGGGAATATATATATGGTGTTTAAATAACTAGTTATTAAGGTCATTTGTAGCTTAACTATATGATATACATGTATTAAATTAAATTGCCTATTTGATAAGTGATTAAATAGTAAATGATATTGGTTAAGTAATTAAATAAATCTATTTGTTTTATATTAAGCTCAAGAGCAAAGAGGGTCGAAGTTGGATAGGGGAAAAGAGAAAGTAATTGAGTAGCCTTTCCGCAACCGTTCAAGTATATCCGAGGTAAGTTTTAAGTATTAAAGCCTATAATGTGATTGAGTATGATATGTTAAACACATATTAAAAGAATCATAACTCTATTGTAAATTTTTATGCATATAGCCTAATGGCTATTATGAAGTATAGGTAAGTTATTGATATGATATGTTGCCAAATGGATATGATATTATGAAGTGCTAAAAGGATATGTCAGAAGAGTAAAATTGTGATAAACCTGCTTAGGACAGCAGCAGTAACATGAATTTAGAAAATCTCCATAAATTGTTGGAGTTGAATTAGAGGCTGAATAAATTATGAAATTAAAGCTTAATGAGTCTAGTTTCTTATAAAAGAAACCGTGTAAGAAAATTTATTTCCGATAATGAGATATTTAAAGTTGTGTGAGACAGTGCAGAATGACACTGTAATCCTCTGTTCTGTTTTTAGAAAATCATTATAAATTGTAAAAAAATGGTTATAAGATAAAATTTATATGATTAGACTTCTTAATGAGTCTAGTTTCAAATGAAATCAAATACAACACATTTTGAATTCTGTAAAATGAGAAATCTGATTCGTAATGAAGAGTGGTCAGATTAGTCAAACAGTGAAACAGGCGAAACTTTAAGAAAAATCTGGTATTGATTGGACAAACCTAAAATTCTGGAAATTTTATGGATGGAAGATATACGAGTCTATATTCAGGAAAAATTAACGGAAAGTGATTTGGAGTTTTGTAGCTCCAGTTATAAATAATTTAGTGACTATTGCTCAGGAAAAACAGCTTGTGCTGAATTTGAGATTGTGTTGTAAACCTTGATAAACTTGTTTTAGTTGCTCACAAGCTATTGATTAAACCCATACTTGAATTCTAAATCGTGATATTGTAAGTTCTTGAGTAATAGAGCTTAAATTATGATTTGATTAGATCATGTTTTAAGCAAATCAAATCATGCTCTTTGTGTGTGGCTATTGAGCCGAAATTGCAAGAATGATAAGTGTCTTGTGTTTGAGTTTTGCTAACGAAAATGAAATACAAATGTGCCATGATTTATTGTTAAATGTGCATGGTTATTTGAATGATGTCTGGGCTAAGTCCCGAAGGCTTTGTGCTAAGTGACCATATCCGGACTAAGATCAGAAGGCATTTGTGCGAGTTACTAAATCCGGGTTAAGTCCCGAAGGCATTTGTGCGATTTACTATAACCGGGCTATGTCCCGAAGGCATTTGAACGAGTAGCTATATCCGGTTAAATTCCGAAGGTATGTGATTTGGGAATGAATGATCTTGCTGTAAAAATTTCAGTTAATACGCTTGAAACATCCCAACATTGAGGTATGTTTCGTATGTGCTTTAAATTAGTTGAGCCCTTACAAATAAGTATTCGCTCAGTTGATAAATGAGCTACCGGCCTTTGGCTAAGTTGATCTTTGTGTATGAATAAAAGGGTTGGTAATGTGAAAGTGTATATATGTGATAAGGCCTAATGGCCGATGTGATGAATGTGAAAGTGTATATATGTGATAAGGCCTAATGGCCGATGTGATGAATGTGAAAGTGTATATATATGTGATAAGGTCTAATGGCCGATGTGATGAATGTGAAAGTGTATATATATGTGATAAGGCCTAATGGCCGATGTGATGAATGTGAAAGTGTATATATGTGATAAGGCCTAATGGCCGATGTGATGAATGTGAAAGTGTATATATGTGACAGGGCCGAGTGGCCAACGTGATGGATGTGAAAGTGTATAAATGTGATAAGTCTCGAAGGGCATTTGTGTCAGTACTATATCCGGGTTAAAACCCCGCATGGCTTTATGCGAGAATATTATCACTGATTAATATCCGTAAGCTTCGTGCTCGTACCATATCTGAGCTCTAAAGACCCGATGACTACGTGTGGAGATTTTGTCCGGGTAAGACCCGATAACTTCGTGTGGAGATTTCGTCTAAGCTAAAGGTCTCACCGATAATCCGAGTAGAGGTTAAAGCTATAAGACTTCGTAATAAGAATTGCTTATAAATATATTCAATGCGAAAGGTTAAACAGGTATGTACTCCAAGTTTATATGTGAGCTTGATTTGCACTAAATCATAAGGTAGTTATGTGATGCATACGAGAGCAATCTATGAGACTATTCCTATGACTATGTGACATCAGATCAGTGTGAGAGGTTTTGTGAAATAATACGATATATCTATGTCACATGAGCTCACTTTTATGTGAAAGTTTATCTGCCTATTGTATATGATGAGATGTGCATATTCGGTAAAGGGATGGTATGCCCGAAGGAAGAGTGAAATAAAAATACGAACAACTATGTTATAATTTGATCGTTATCTGTTGACACTGCTTAAAACTTACTAAGCATTGTAATGCTTACTCCGTTTACTCTGTTTCCTCTGTTTTATAGATCTCATTTGGAAGCTATAGGCTCGGGGATCATCAGCAACTAGTCACACTATCACTATCCATTGTTTGGTACTGCTACGTTTTGGATTATCTTATGGCATGTATGGAATAGACTAGTGGCGGAAGAATATTTTTGGTTAATGTATATAAGCCATGCGAAAATGGCTTCTTTTGAATGTTTACTTAGTGAAGTTTAAATTTTATCTCTGGCTGTGCTTAGTACTTATTTAAATGAATGATCTTTATTTCAAGAAAAAGTTTAAAATTTTACTGTTCTGACATGAGTCACAAGTCCGGTAGTGCCCCTTATATATTCCAGCGACGGTTACGGGATAGGGGTGTTACATATCTGATGGCACCGTCCCTTCTGCGGGAGCGGGGGCGTTACTTTTTACATCATCTGCACCAACTCATTCGGGAACCATAACTATAAAAGAAAGACATTTTAAAATCGTCAGGAGTCGTCACACTATCAAAATATAAGTATGTCATGTATAGCTAGACTCTTACTCATACTGAATATTCTGAGAATCGACTAAACTCTTGCTCTGATACCAATAAATGTAACATCCCTTACCCGAGACCGTCGCCGGAGTCGAGCATGAGGCATTACCAGAATTATCTTACTTGTTTGGGGCATAATTTTTTTTAAAAATTAATTTGCTCACGTTATCTAATAAATCCCTAAAAAGGGTTTTTGAGGCCCTAAAACGTGCAATTGGAAAGGTTCAGGACCAAACCGGGAACATTAAAAATTTTCCAATTAATTACACATATCAAAACAATTTATTTCACTATTCATAATCAAACTATCCATCTGCATAATAGTCACTAAATTAATTATAACTCAAGTTACGAAATTCAAAATTTAAATCTGTAAGTTTCTTTGAAACTAGACTCATATATCTTCTTACCATAATTTTTCCAGAATTTTTGGTTTGGCCAATTAGTATAGTTTATTCATTAAAAGTTCCCCTATTTTACAGTTCAGTGAATCTGTTCTCTCTTCACAAAAAATCAATTATCACATTATACAAAATTCATATAATGTTTCTATTTGTTTCTAAGAAAATAGACTCGATAAGGAATCTATATATGTAAAGTATGATTTATAATTCCTTTTGAACAATTTCTAGTGGTTTTTCAAATTTGGAACAGGGGATCACAAAGTCACTCTAAACCAGTCTTGCAAATATTTAAATATCTCAGAATATAGACTTCATTTGCTTGCTCTGTTTCTTTCCTATAAAAATAAACTCAATAAGCTTTAACTCTATATCTCATTCATCATTTAATTCCATTTCTATAATTTTTAGTGCTTTTTCGAAAACACATCACTCTGCTGTTTCCTAAATGTTCCAAGGCCAACTCTTACACCTTCATAATTTCTTTGCATCAAACCTCATTTAGGCATACATAATACCAAAACATGTTCTCGTTTATCTATACCATAAGCTAATCATTACCAAGTATTAACATGCCATTCCTTAATCATATCATAAGGACATACACACAAAATATCCAAGTCCCTATACATGCCATAACTTAAAGTTTTTCTAGTCACAAAATACCGAGATAGCTCGTTGATAGTGTGAGGCGATTTCTGATGTCCTTATGATTTTTTGAGTTGGCTTTGCGATACTATAAAAAGGAGAAAAAATAAACGGAGTAAGCATAAAGCTTAGTAAGTTTGCATGTAAATAAATAACAACATTCTAAATGAATTATCAAGATAACCTGAACCTTTCGAACATGGAGTTATCTTACCTTCCCTTTGGTAAACTCTTTAAATTTTTCGTTGAACCACTTGGAATACTAAGGATACACATATACCTTTCCTTTTTAAACTTACCATTGCTATTTCTTGACATGGTCTTACGTGGTATCCTTGCCTTATGAACTCACCATTGCCACGCCTTGCCATGGTCTTACATGGGATCTTTGCCTTATCGTAGTTTATCAATGACATGTCTTGACATGGTCTTACATTATTTCCTTGCCTTGTAAAATTTACCAATGCCATGCCTTGGCATGTTCTTACTTGGTATCCTTAAACCCTAATGTCATGACATTTGTATCCTACACATTCCTAAGGTTCAACCGGGACTTTTAAGTATCATTTATCTATCAATTCTTGCTTGAATCATCAAGGAATAAATTAACAAAATAAATATATAGATGCTGAAAAATAACATCATTAATTATAAATAATAAAACATTACATTTATTTACCGCAAACTTACCTTGATACAAAATATGATCAAATATTTTGATTTAGTCCTCAACCTTTTTCTTTCCTCAGTCTAACCCCGAATTTCATTCTTCTTGATCTATAATAGCAAATTTAACTTATTTAATATTCATATTTATCAAAACAGTCCTTAACTCTAACTTTGGAAAAATTATGATTTTACCCTTAAACTTTTGCATATTTACACTTTTCCCCAAGGCTCGGAAATGAAACTTTATCCCTAATTCTTATGTTTTATGACATGCTGATCATTTATTTACCTATGGCAACATCAAATTCCCACTCTAACATGTACTTATGACCATTAGGTATTTTTACCGATTATGTCATTTTACTTGTTTTCGCTTAAAATCGCTTAGCTTAAGTCATTAAACATAATTTCAAGCTTCATATTCTACCATAAAACATCAAAATAAACAAATTTCATCTATGGGTAGTTTTCCAAATATGAACCCTAGGTTAAATTATCGCTAGAACAAGCTAAATCAAGTTATCAAGACTTCAAAAACATAAAGAACATTAAAAACGGGGCTTGGAATCACTTACTACGAAGCTTGGAAGCTTGACAAAACCCTGCTATGAAGAACCCTACAAAGCTTGGAAGCTTGACAAAACCCTAGCTCTGAAGAACCCTTGAAATTTCAGCCTAATGAAGAAGATAGACACATTTTGCCATCTTTTTCCCTTTTTTAATCTTTTAATTACCAAATGACTAAAATACCCTTCATTAAAACTTTAGTTAATTTTTCTATGTATGTCATTTTTGTCCATGACAACCTAATGGTCTAATTACATTTTAAGGACCTGTACTTCAATTATACTCTTCAATTTAATCATTTAGCACCTAAAACTCATATTTATCAACTTTTACAATTAAGCTCTAATAGGTAAATTAAGCATGTTATCTATAAAATTTTCCATCGATACTTTAACACATGCATCTAATCACTCGGTGAATTATAAAAATTAATTGGAATAAACTTTTCTATCTCAGATTCGTGGTTTCACAACCACTGTTCCGTTTAAGCCCTATTTTGGGATGTTACATCGCATAAAGTGCAAAATAATCCCAATTTTGAAATAGCAAGGAAACCAAAATTGGGGGTCTTTAAAGGGAAATATACCCTTGGATAAGAGGTGGCAGACCATAGGAGACAAAAGGTAGAGAGAGTCAAAATTAGGTGGAAATTTGGTAATTTATTTGACCAAAATGAAATAAAATAAAGAGAAAAGATATCATCTTTTTTCCTATCTCCTTCTCCACTGAAAACTCAGCGATTATAGGGTTTTTGAGCATCAAAAATTTCAGCCACTCTCTACTTTTGCAAGTAAGTGACTTTAATGGCTTTCTTGAAAATTTTTACATTTTTAGAACCCTTGTAGCATGAGCTTTCTAACAAGGGGACTATTTTGTTAAATGGTTAAAATTCTAGGGTTTTACCATGAGAGTGTTCATGTTGTTTTATGAAATTTTATGAAGAAAATGAATCATGGTTGTGAAATAAACAACTTTTGTGAAGGGACTTCTCATGAAAACCCTAATAGGACCATTTTGTAAAGTTTGTAAAATAGACAGTAATGTTGTGAAATATTGGAAATTTGGGGTTGTCATAAGAGAGATAAATGGTCGGTTAGGCTTGACTAATAAGGAAGCTCGATAAAAATCAATTTTGGGGCATAGGGGTAAAATGGTCATTTTGTGAAAGTCTAGGAGAAAAATGTTCATTTTGCCCAAATCATAAATTATTGAGCATTTAGATTTAATTGATGATTAAATGACTAAATGTTACCATTTTAGATCAAAAAATACAAAATTTGAACCTACACCCGGGAAAGACCAAGCAAGTAGATTAAATTAACTAGTCGCCATATTTTGAATACCGAGGTAAGTTGTATGTAAATAATATAGCTACATTGTTATTATATGTGTTTGAATTGATATAGCATAAATTTCTTATTTGTGGAAATGATTATGTATGATGAATATTGAGATAGTAGAACTCCAGTTTGAACCTTAGGAAATAAATTGGATATTCATGCCATGACATTTGGGTTATTTGTGTGCCAGTGTAAGACATGTCTGGGACATGGCATCGGCATTGAGACGAGAGCTAGTGTAAGACATGTCTAGGACATGCATCGGCCTTGAGATGTAAGCCAATGTAAGACATGTCTAGGACATGCATCAGCTACAAGATGTGTCAATGTAAGACCATGTCTAGGACATGGCATTGGCACGTATGGAGGTGTCAGTGTAAGACCATGTCTGGGACATGGCATCAGCACAAATATGTGAGAGCTAGTGTAAGACCATGTCTAGGACAGGGTGTCAGCCTCGATTTCAATAGTCAGTGTAAGACCATGTTTGGGACATGGCATCGTCATTATACCCTATGTTTGAGGCTTAGTGAATATCTAATAGCATTCCAAATGGTTTAACGGTGAGAGTTACAGTTTGAGTTAAACGAGAAAAATATAACCATGTTGTGAGTGGTACATGTACCTATTTGAAATGTATGAGATATGAGCTCAATATATGCTATGTGAATTGTATTGGATAGTGATGACTAAGTTGTGCTTATGCCTACTTTGTATTATGAGCATGATGATGAATGGTAAAGTTGTTGTTATATTTATTTGCATGCAACTTACTAAGCTTTATCCTTACTCCCTCTCCTTTCCATTTTCTTATAGTGTCGCCTAATTAGCTCGAGGATCATCGGACGTCGGAGGCATCAATCACATTATCAACCAAAGCACTTGGTATAGTTGGTTTTATTATTTTGATTATGACATGTATAGGGCTTAGCCTTTTGAGTTTTGTGTCAATGTTAATTTGACAAAATGTGTTAACTTGGGATGAATCCCTTCATTTTGTATAAAGCCATGGATAATGGCTAATGTTTATTATTGTTACATGCAAATGATGATAATTCCATGAATGAGATAAAGCCTTGTGTGGCTGATTAGACCTTATGTTGTTGTGTGGATTTGCTATGTTAGATGTTATGTAGGTTAGTGCAAGTAAGGGTGACAAAAAGGCTTGGTAAATAGCCTTATTTTGTCCTTATAGGTAGACACACGGGATTGTGTCTGGGCCGTGTGTGACACACGGTCAGCCCCATGGGCGTGTTACTTGGCCGTGTGTCCCTTGCACGTAAAATTTGTAAGTCAATATGCATGGTAGTAAACACACAGGCAGAGACACGGCCGTGTGTCTCAGCCATGTAGAAGACACGGCCTCCGGCCACGGGCGTGTACCTTGGTCGTGTGCCCCTTATTGGATGCTGATGTCAGAAACAGAATGTCAAGGTTTTTAGACACGGGTGTGTCATGACCGTGTGAGGGACACGGGCCATAGACACGGGCATGTGTTAGGCAGTGTGAAAACCCCTATAGGTTTGAATTTCGAATTTAATCCACAAAGGCTTGAGGCACGGGCGTGTCCCCTTGTGCTTAGGCCATGTGAACCACACGGGCCATCAACACGGCCATGCCATAGTGGCCATACGGGTGTGTTTCCCTTCCACACGGGCGTGTGCCCTGTTTTGAAGGTCATTTTTATAATGTAGGTTTAAAGACCTGAGTTGGTTCTGAATGGCTTCCAATGGATGTTTGAGGCCTTGTAGGCCCATAGTGAGGAGTTTAAACAAGTTCAAAAAAGTTTTAAATTTTAACGGGCTCGTATGATCTAACTTAGTACATATGTATGTGATTTGTGAACGGTAATGCCTCGTACCCAGTATCGGCGTCGAACTCAGGTAAGGGGTGTTATATGGCGGAAGTGTTCTGTATGGCGATCATTGCCTATATTCTAGCAGCGTGGCTGTATACTATCTGATATGTGTCATAATGGCACGATATGGTATGTAAGGTTGGGTGGGTTTTTTTAACCCCACATGGTGTGAAACGATGGTCGGAGTTGGTCTGTAAAGGATGGGGATAGGATTTTGATTATCTGATCTATCTGACTCTATTATCTGTATCTGAAATGGGCATGTGCCCGAATCTGTATCTAATTGTATGTGAGTTTTCTGCATGTTTGCATGTCTATTTCTGTTAGGTTACACACTGAGTTTACATAAACTCACCTCTGTTCTTGCCATACATCCTTGCCTTGTTCTTGCCGAATGTTTGAGAAAGAAAGAAGAAATATGCTTTGAGGATTTCAACAATATAGCAAGCTAAAAATTTAAGGTAAATTTCATGTAGTTTTTGTTAATTTTTAATAGATGTGTGATCCTTGTTTAATTAGTCTTAAAGCCCATATTGAAATTTTGATTTCGGTTGAGGTATGTGCATTCGGTCATAGAGAAAATTGAATCAAATTTGGTTGTTTGTCTTAATTAAGGAGAGAAATTTATGAATCTATAATTATAAGTGACTAAGTGGTAAAATATTGGGTTGGAGGGACTTGTATGTGAAGAGATGGCATTCAGTTAAGAGTATCTTTGACAAATTTAGTTCTTGTTATTTTGCATGAACTTAGATTAATTTGTAAGGACTTGAAAATACTAAGGAATA
Source organism: Gossypium hirsutum (assembly GCF_007990345.1). Taxonomy (NCBI): domain Eukaryota; kingdom Viridiplantae; phylum Streptophyta; class Magnoliopsida; order Malvales; family Malvaceae; genus Gossypium; species Gossypium hirsutum. The sequence goes on along the minus strand of NC_053434.1, from coordinate 81,861,022 downwards.
TTCGGATGAAGTGAAATAGATAAAAAAATGTTGAGTAATTACATGTTAAGGATGTTAAGGCTTAATTGTTAATGTCTGAATTTTATAAAGGGGGCTGTTATGCAAATTAATTTTAAGTTGTGTTATTTTATATATATATATAATCTATAGGGTAATGTTAAGTGGATCAATTGATCGATTAAATAGTTGCTTTACTTTAATTTAAGCTCAAGACCCAAAGAACCGAGATTTGGATTGGGAAAGGCGAAGTTAGCCGAGTAGTCGACACTATTGTACGAAGTTGTCGAGGTAAGTTCTTAATTAATTTAAATTCAATTCGGTATGCTTAGAATTTGAATAAAGATAGTAAGGTAAAATGCTTGATTATATAGATGTATAAATATAATGTGATGGATATATGTTTGGAGAAATGATTAGAGCCGAATGTGGCTAAATTATTAATCCGAAATAGACATAGAAATATAATATGCTGCATGTGTGTTTGAATAAATAAATTGAGCTGAATGTGGCTAAATTATTAATCCGAAATAGACATAGAAATATAATATGTTGCATGTGTGTTTGAATAAATAAATTAAGCCGAATGTAGTTATACTTTTTGAATTGAAATAGACATTGAGACAAGGTGCCGAAGGTATTTTTAAATGAAAGGATTGATGAAATTGATGTGTATCAAAGTAGTTGTGTTACGACTCATACTATGTGTAATCTTAGCAATGAGCTAAGTAGTGAATGATTGTAACATCGAGCTAAAAGCCTAGCAGGCATATTGCCGGTGATATGATTCAGGTTATAATTCTAGCAGGCTACAGGCTGGTATGGTTTTTAGTGACTAAGAATTGATGTGCTATTGAACAAGTTAAAAATGAGTGTAAAGCCAAGTATGAGTTAAATTGTTATTAATTCGTAATAAGGTACGCATGTGAATAGTTATGAGAATTTTTGTATGTAATTTATGATTGAATGATGGCTATGATTTAAATGATATTGATTTGGTATATCCAACTGAAGGTAAGTTATATTGAATTGGTGAAACATATAAGCCTATATTGAGTTGATATATTTGTTTATGTGGGGAATTGAATAGAAATTGCATATTCGGTCATATGAAGTGTTTCATTTAATTAAAGGATTGAATTTCATGTAAGGATATATCGTATAAATATATGTATATATATGGTGAATTGTATATACTTGGCCACATATGTAAGTAATCATATGATGGTATAATTGACTTTGAGTACTCGGTCAAGTTAACTCAATGGGATTAAAGTACGTCGTTAATGTTTAATTTGGCTACTATGAAATGAAAGTAAGATCGAGATATGTTTGTATGGCCGAATGGTAAGTATAAATTGAAAGTAATATAGTTAGCATGTATATAGCTGAATGGCAGGTATGAACCAGTTTGATATTTACTCAATGTAAAGATTATTATGTGAACTAGTTAAGTATATTGGGCCTTGTGAATAGTACTGAATGAGTCTTAATTGTATGCATATGTGATAATGTGTATTTGGTTATGTAGCGAATTTATGTATGTGAAAAAATATGGTATTACATGAATTTATATGCTTGAATGTATGTGAACTAGATTTAATAACTATTTGGCTTTAGAAGTTAAAATATAATATGTTAATTTTGGCCACATGAACATGCGGTCTTAATTATATATGTGCAAATTCAGTTAATGGGATGTTATATAAAAATTAAACTAAAGATGACATTGAACGTTTACTATTTCTTTGTATTCGGCCCCTAGGTAAACATTTATGTGATGTAAAGTTGGGGATTGAACATTCGATAATAGTATATGATTGAGTAAAAGTATAACGTCATTGATAAAATCTGTTTATTTTGAAATGTTAAAATTATTAATTCAAACTACAGGCCAGTAGGCTGCGTGCTGTTATGAATTCAGATTGATACTTAACAGGCTTAAAGCCGGTGAGTTATAAGGAATTGACGTTAAAGAGTTTTGATGCAGAAGTGTTTTATGAATATGAACAATAAGCTAAAGGGAACAGGTATGTTTTAGCAAATTTATGTTTGTGTTATACTGTAAATTAGTTATTGAGATTATAGTGCAAATTTCATGAGATGAAAAGAAAAATTGTAACATTTGCGGAATTAAGTCTTAAACGTTTATGAGCATGTGATTAATTGAATTATGGTTATATTTTATACAAGTAAATTTGGCGATGGTAGGAATGTAATTAAATAACTTGTGATGCAAGAGTTTATAACTTTGAAATTGAAAGTTTATTGATAATGTACATGAATATATTCGGCCGAAATGAAAGTGTTTTATATAAAGGCATGATGTGTATTATATATATACACATTAATGGAAGTTATTAAATTGTATTTGTGTAATATTACGAACGCATGGAATTAAGTTGGATATTTGAGTTGATAGATATTCAAAGTTATGTTAATATATAGAGTGTTGTTTTGCTTAAGACTTACTAAGCATTAAATGCTTATTCCGTTTCTTTGATTCTCTGTTTTATAGATTTTGGTTCGTCAGCTATCGGACTCGGGAATGTCAAAGTCGAAGTCGTCCACACTATCTAAACCACTTTTGGTACTCTTTTAGTTCAGTTTGAAAATGTTCTTGTTAAAATTTCCTAAGGGTATCATTGAAGATGTTCTTGTTAAAATTGATAAATTTATATGCCTAGTAGACTTTGTTGTTTTAGACATGGATGAGGATAGTGACGTACCTTTGGTTCTAGGGAGACCCTTTCTAGCAACTGCTAGGACTATCATTGATGTTGGTACAGGTGAACTCACATTACATGCAGGTGATGAAACAATTACCTTTCAAGCTCGTGACTCGATTAAAACACCAAGTAATGAAGGTAATTGTATAAATTCTGTGATTAAAACTGATCATGTGGTTTCACCTTCGTTGTAGGAAGCACTTCTAAAAGACGTGACTGAGCCTCGTCTTAACATGTGTAAAGACAAAACTATCTACAAAGAGCGACGGCTACAGATTGAGGAATTAGATGAATGGCGGATACAGGTTAAGGAAAAATCAAAAATACACAATAAACCAAATCAGTGCCATGACGAACCTAAGGCTAAGACGAATCAATTTAAGATAGGGGACGAGGTTATATTCGATGAAGCAGACCCTTGAGTTGAAGCATACAAGTCTAATGCAAATGAAGTAACACCCTCTACGGCACTGAACATTTTCCCATATGGCACGGTAGAGGTAAGTCACCCATCACAAGGAACTTTCAAGTAAATGGACATCGTCTCAAACTTTATAATGGTGAGAATTTTAAAAACGATAGAGAGGAGCTACGGCTCTACGAACTTCCCTAAATATACCCACAAGGTAGAGTCGAGCTTAGACTCTAAATAAGCACTTCTCGGGAGGCAACCCAAGCACTAACGGTTTTGATTTCTTTAAATTTTAGTTTTTAACATCTAAATCATTAATTGAGTCCTTGAACACAGGTTTTCTAAATCCACACGGCCGGGCACATGGGCGTGCCTTAGGCCGTACTCATACCATGGGCGGCAACAAGGCCGTGCGATACGGCCATGTGAAAACAGAGCAAAATTTTTCCCAAAACACGAGATTCGATATGTTGCCACGGCTGTGCGACATGGTTGTGGGCAATCCTATCAAAATAACACAGGCATGCGACATGCCCGTGCCCACCACCCATGGTCGAAACTGTAAAATAACATGGGCGTGCACATATATACACGGGCGTGGAAGAAGCGAACGAAGCAAGACACGGTTGTGCGACACGACCGTGTGTACCAACACGCCCAAATTTGAAAACCACGAAACACACGAGCTGAAATAAGGGCACACGGGCATGCCCCATGACCGTGTGCCCTAATATCTATATAAACCCCCACTATTCATCATCCCCTTCCCCAATACCCTAACCCGAGCTGCCGCTCTCACCATAACCATTGTAACACCCCGAACCCGAGACCGACACCAGAGTCGAACACGAGGTGTTAACAGACTTTAAACCCCTCATAAAAATATTTCCCAGAGGCTTCCCAATCTGCGTACTAGTCGCTTTAAAAATCATATCTTGAGTTTCACAACTCGAAAATCAGTTTCGTGATTTTTCCCTGAAACTAGACTCATATGGCCGTCTACATATTTTTTTCTAGAATTTTTGGTCAGGCCAATTAGTACAGTTTATTAGTCAAAGTCCCACATGTTACAGGGATCGACTACACTGACCTTTGCACATTACGACTTGGATATCTCCCTGCACAGAGCTTCAATACTGATGCCGTTTGTTTCTATGGAAACTAGACTCAGAGAGGAATCTATACATATATGGTATGACTCCTAATTATCTCTGGATAATTTATAATGAATTTCCAAAGTCGGAACAAAGAATCCAGAAACCGTTCTGGCCCTGTCTCACGAGAACCTGAATATCTCTTAACATACTGTCCATATGATCATTTTGTTACTTTCCTATGAAAATAAATTCATCAGGGTTCGTTTACATAATTTATTCACTATTTAATTCCATTCCTAATATTTTTAGTGATTTCTGCTGTCAGCATCTGCCTTTAAGGTAGACTTTACCTATTTCATAGTTTCCATGATTCAACTAGCCCTTTTAGCATGAGTAGCACAAATGATGATGGTGATTAACCATTCCCATGGCCAATCCTTGTCAAGCATATTCACACTAAATGATTATAACATTATACTCAAACATATATAAGCCATTTTCGCATGGCTAACCAAAATTATACAAGTCCAAAGGGTCCATGACCCACAACAAACGGGTAGTCCTATACATGCCATATCCAGAGTTCAACTAAAAGAGTACCAAAAGAGCTTTGATAGTGTGGATGACTTCGACTTCGATGATCCCGAATCCGATAGCTAATGAACAATATCTATAAAACAGAGAGCCAAAGCAACGGGGTAAGCATTTTAAAGCTTAGTAAGTTTCAAGTAATGAAATCGGCTTTGACTAAAGTATTGCATTCACATAGCTAAATAAATTACTTTATTAATTCACATTCTCATAAGCATACTTACTTCACACTTCATCAACATATACACACACAAGGTATCAACCTATCTAAAAGCCGAAAATTCGTTAGTCGATTGAACGAATATTATTTAAAACGAATCGACTTTTTTTTTTTCGAAGCACATGCAAACATACCTTATCGTTTGGGTTTATCGAGCGTATTAATTGAATTTATTGCAGCACAAAACGCTCACATTCAAACCCAAGTTTCTTCGGAATTTAGCCGGATATAACCACAAGCTCAATTGCCTTCGGGTCTTAACCTGGGTATAGCAACTCGCACGAATGCCTTCGGGTCTTAGCCCGGATATATCAACTTGCACAATTGCCTTCGGGTCTTAGCCCGGATATATCAATTCGCACAAACGCCATCGGGTCTTAGCCCGGATATATCAATTCGCACAAATGCCTTCGGGTCTTATCCCGGATATATCAATTCGCACAAATGCCTTCGGGTCTTATCCCGGATATATCAATTCGCACAAATGCCTTCGGGTCTTAGCCCGGATATATCAATTCGCACAAATGCCTTCAGGTCTTAGCCCGGATATATCAATTCGCACAAATGCCTTCGGGTCTAAACCCGGATATATCAATTCGCACAAATGCCTTCGGGTCTTAGCCCGGATATCATTCAAATGCTCATGCACACATATATCAACAATCATGACACATCCTGTAACACCCCGAACCCGAAACCGACACCGGAGTCGAACACGAGGTGTTAACTGACTTTAACCCCTTATAAAATTTATTTTCCAGACACTACCCAATCTGTGTACTAGTCGTTTTAAAAATAATATCTTGAGTTTCGTAACTCGAAAATCAGTTTCATGGTTTTTCCCAGAAACTAGACTCATGTGCCCATCTATGTATTTTTTTCTAGAATTTTTGGTCAGGCCAATTAGTACAGTTTATTAGTCAAAGCCTCCCATGTTGCAGGGGTCGACTACACTGACCTTTGCCCATTACGACCTGGATATCTCCCTGCACGGGGCTTCAATACTGATGCCGTTTGTTTCTATGAAAACTAGACTCAGAGAGGAATCTGTACATATATGGTACGACCCCTAATTATCTCTGGTTAATTTATATTGAATTTCCAAAGTCGGAGCAGGGAATCCAGAAACCGTTCTGGCCTTGTCCCACAAAAATCTGATTATCTCTTAATATACTGCCCATATGATCTTTTCGTTACTTCCTCATGAACACAGACTCATCGAGCTTCGATTACATAATTTATTCATCAATTAATTCCACTCCTACTATTTTTAGTGATTTTACAATCTCATGACACTGCTGCTGCCAGCATCTGTTACGAAAGTAACTAGGTCCATTTCATGCCTACCCTTGATCCAACTCAATCGAACATTCGTGCCATTTTCGCATGGCTTAAAGTTTACATGCCAAAGTTCAAACACAACGTAATAGCTTATACATGCCAAAATGTTCTTCTAAGCCAACTAAGAAGAAAGTACCAAAACTTGCTATCCGGTGTGATGACTTCGATGACGGCCTGACCCCGCAAAAAATAGATGAGTCCAAGCAACCTATAATGGGTGACAAGGAAACACCGAGTGAGTTTATAACTCAGTAAGTCATAAGCAATGCACTACCATCCATCAATAACATTATCACAAGAGGAAACAAAATGGAACGAGACAATTTACTC